>NC_082713.1:131055432-131363833 GCF_030144855.1 Hypanus sabinus
TTGAGCTTTGAAACTACAAGACAAAAGCGAAAACTCAGATGGT
This sequence comes from Hypanus sabinus, assembly GCF_030144855.1. Taxonomy (NCBI): domain Eukaryota; kingdom Metazoa; phylum Chordata; class Chondrichthyes; order Myliobatiformes; family Dasyatidae; genus Hypanus; species Hypanus sabinus. Next base: position 131,055,476 of record NC_082713.1, read on the forward strand.
GATGTTGGGGTTTGAGGCTCCTGAAACTTCAGGATATGACAATTTGTTTCCCAAATCCTGGAAGAGTCACTATTTTTAGTCCGACTCACCCTACCTGATAAGTTGCTTAAGAGAGGAATTTGTCTAAACCCTGGCAGTGTACAGAAAAGGCGGGGTGTTGCTCACACCTTATGCGATGCTGAAAAGAAGCCAGATCCGCCATATTGCCCTGTGGCAATACAGTTGATGCTAAGCATGCATGTGGAAACCAGTGTTAGTAACAGGACAAACTCACTCCCATCCCTGCCCCTGCATTGGTGCACAGTACTGCTGCCATAAATTTCACAACTAACGTCGGGAACAATAAATCTGACTCCGATTCTCATAAAAGTTTATGTGGTGGATTGTAGGAGAGTTGGTTGTGGTAGTTTGCCGGATTTTCATCGTTGCACAATATTGGAGTCTCCTCTGTCATAATGGGGGATATTAGGGCAGCCCAATGGCTGCCCAGTGGCGCCTCTGTTAGAGCTACTGCCTCACAGCTGAAGGTTCAGTCCTGATTCCAGTGCTGCCACCTTCTACCTGCGACCACGTGGGATTTCTCTGGGTGTTCTGCGACCACAATGCCCTGACCTTTGGAGAGTGATAGGAGCAGGTGGCATGGGAAAGTACTCAATTGGGGTAGGGATAATTATGATGCAGGAACTTGGGAATGTAAAATGAGAACAGATCTACTCAAAGTTCAAAGTGAGCTTATTAACAAAGTACATATTTGTCACCATATACTACCCTGAGATTCATTTCCTTGCAGGCATTCACAGTAGAACAATCAGGGTGGAAAAGTCAAGGTGGCACATGTCAGGATTACGATGGAACAGAACCCACTTCTCTGGATATGTAGCTGAATAACTCTCAAGAAACTGTTTAGTAAACAGAACGAGAGCTTATTTTTTAGGTATCTATTAAAGTAGTGTGGATATCGTTGCCCATACCGGCATTTGGCGTCCATTGCTGCGGCTTAAAATTAAGCCCCTCACTGTGATTGGAACTGCATACAGGCCAGACCAGGTAAGGTTCAGACACAGAGTCAGTGGAGGTTGGAATCAGTTCAACTCTACAACTGACAGACTCCCTTTCAAAGTTCAAAGTAAATTTATTATCAAAGTATGTTAGCCATATCCAACCTTAAGGTTCATTTCACAAAGAAGTGCAAAGGAATCCATGAAATCCATGAACAAGCCACACATCACAAAGAATGACAAATATCCAAAGTGCAGAAGAGGACAATTTATGAAAATATTTGTTTAAAAAGTTATCAAATAATGCTGAAAATCTTGAACCGCTCAGTCTCTGAAAGTGGGTCCACAGGCTACAGAGTTAGTTCAGTGCTGAGGTGAGTGAAGGAATCCACATGACTGCAGGGCAGCAACTTCTCCCGAACCAAGACTCCTGCACCTCCCACCCTATGGTAACAGTGAGAAGAGAGGGAGATGGGTTAAAAGCAGGCAGATGCGATGGCCTAAGGTGGCGAATCTTGGCTGGCTGGATAAGTGGAGCTGAATGCTAGTTCATTTTCTTCTCTTGGGCCTAAACGCTTTAATCTGTCTTGAGGTTTGCCCCGGCGGTGGCCAACCTTTGTCCACTTCAAGGTGCTGCACCTGCATTCCTGAGAGTTAAGTTCCTTCAGGAGATCATAAAATCGCCAGGTTGTAGAAGGTTCTAAAGTACATTTCTTAAAGTGAAATTACAGGCTGCAGATTACAGTCGTTCAGAAGGGGTATGTCTAGTAGAATATCTGATGGTTTTGTGACCTGCCTGCAAAACGTCACAAGGATTCTGCAATTCATGTTCTCAATATTATTTATTTACTTTGTAATTTGTCTTCTTCTGCAAATTGGTTGTATGTCAGTCTTTGTTTATATGTAGCTTTCATAAATTCTATTTTATTGCTTTATTTTCCTGTAAGTGCCTGCAAACAAATGCATAGCAATGTAGTAGATGGTGATGGCATACACATACTTTGATAATAAATTTACTTTGATTTTGACTTTGATAATGGACTATGGATTCTGCAGTCTGCTGGCTTATATAAAGTGCTGATGGAATTCAACTGGCCAAGCAGCATGTGAGGGGAGAAAGGAATTGTTGACATTTCGGGTCAAAGCCCTGCATCAGGTAAGGTTAGCAGATCCCCTTCCCTGAAAGACATTGATGAAGCAGATGGATTTTTAAATGGAAAATCAAAAGTTTTATGGTTCCATTACTGAGAATAGCTTTATGTCTAATTCTTTAAATTTAGATATCTAAACAGATGCTAGTCCTGTAACTTAAGCACTTCAGCAATGAAGCCTTTGAAAGTATTTGATTGAACTAAAGAGTTGCAAAGTAATGTTGCAGCTCTATCAAACTTAGGTGAGACCATTTTCGAAATATTGTGTTCATTTCTGGTTGCCTCATTATGGAAAGTTTGTGGAAGCTTCAGAGAGGGTGCAGAAGATGGTGCCTGGAATAGAAAGCACATCTTATGAGGAGCAACACACACAAAATGCTGGATGAACTCAGCAGGCCAGGCAGCATCTATGGAAAAGAGTAAACAGATGAAGGGTTTTGGCTCGAAACATCGACTGTTTACCCTTTTCTATGGATGCTGCCTGGCCTGCTGAGTTTATCCAGCATTTTGTGCATGTTGCTTTGGATTTCTAGCACCTGCAGATTTTCTTGTGTTTGGGATAACTTATGAGAATAGATTTTTTCTCTTTGGAGTGAATAAGGATGAGAGGTGACTTGATAGAGGTGTACGAGATAATAAGAGGCATAGATCGAGTGGACAGCTAGAGATTTTTCCCAGGGAGAAATGACTAGTACAAAGGGGGATGTCAGAGGCATTTCTTTTTATGAAGAGAGTGGCAGGTGCGTAGAATGCCCTGTCAGGAGTGGTGTAGAGGCAGATGCATTAGGGACATTTAAGGGACTCTTAGATAAGCGCATGGACGTTAGAAAAATGGATGGCCATGTGGGAAGGAAGGATTGCGTTGATCTTGGTTGGGATAGGTTAAAGAATTGGCACAACGTTAGAGGCTGAAGGACCTGTACAAGGCTGTACTGTTCTGTGAGAGTCTCAGAGATCTGTGGATTTCCCACTCATGAGTTGACACCAAACTGACATCAAATTGAGGTGGTGTCACCTCCAGTAATGCACTGTGTTCAGGGCATGTCCTTGGTCTCACTGTTTATATGGGCACCCAAATGGAATTTTACCTTCAGAATATACAAACAGGAAAAACAACATGTATTTATGGCAAAGGTTATCCTATCACTCACAAGCATCTCTACACATTTGACCACTGAACTGACCATTCCAGTCCCATATCCGTGAAAGAGCTATCCATTGTTCCACTCCACTACAGCTCCCTCGTCCTCTACAATTCATTACTTTTGCACTGCCCTTTCAAAGTTAAAATTGAACCTTTTCCACTGCCATTTCAGGCAGAGTTGTCCAGATCATAACTTGTGTTGACAATGGTCACGCAGGGAGTTTGTAATCTTTTTCATTCAGCCAGATGCCAAAAACACAAAATGATTAATTACTGGCTGGGACCATTAAGTTTTATTCAGTCAGAATTTTTAAAAAATCTTTTTATTCACATTTTTAACATTGACAACAGGGATTCTGTAGCTGGCTTTTTGGTTAATAGCAACTGCATCTATATCAGAGAAACAGTAACACAGGAAGTAGATCAGTCCCTCTTTGCTATCAATCTATCTTTACATTCTTCTGTAATATGATCCATGGCAAAGCATAATACAAATCACAATATTTTATGGAAAGAAGTAAATAATCTTCAGGGTTGTACTTTAAGGGTTAGGTATGCACTTTGTAATTATTAACTCTTAAATTTATTACCCGTGGCATGTGCAGTAGTTCAATTAGCTCCAGTCTACTCATTTCAGCATTTTATATCTATTACTGTAGGCATCCAACTTCCAATAATAAAGGGATCCTGCTTTCCTTTTGAGAAGAGGCAGGAGAGGTATTTTGAAAGTGAAATCTTCCCCGAAAGCATAAATGGAAAGGTGAAAGGATTTCAGATATCTTGGAAAGCACTGTCCTTTAAATTGTCCAATTCAATACTCCCTCTGCATATGACATTCATTAACTTTCCAGCAACAACATGGTATCATGTTTTAATCCTTCATTTTTGATTAAAATATTTATTATAAGTTTGAAAAAAAATGCACCAAAGTAACAACCATACAAAAACCAAACAATAGTCTATGCTCAAGCCCTGTGGTTTTCAATGAATGAATGTTAAAGATATTTTTCATTCCATTAGCTTCCAAGATATTTTACAGATGCTCTAACTGTATTTCAATGAGAGCCGCACTGAAGCTTTCTTGCCTCTGCCCTAACATATTGTTGTATCGCTCTGAATATAGCCTGTAGGGTAGATGAATTTGTTTAGGCCACTTGACCAGATTTGATTGGAAAATCATTCATCTGATTGACTGAATTTCCTGAGGCAAACACTAGAGTTAGTGAACAAAATTATTCTCAGTCCTAGGATAATGATATGGCACCCAATGAAAACTTGGTGGGGATGGGGTGCAGAAGGTAATGAAAAGAAATGTGAAATGGTGAAGAATATTCCCTTTGGCATTACCATCGTAGAATTCAATAGGTTCAGGCCAGTGTGGTTGAGATCTTGCGAATTGTTGTTGTTGTTGCATGGTACTGTTTAATTTTGAGTAAAAGCCAAATGGTTGAGGGATACAATGAAAACACTATATACAAGAGAAATATCTTGTTATTTAACTCTAACATCTATAGATTTCTGGTATGTGACAACTGCAATATTGCAAATGGCCAGTCATGAGAAATCCTGCCTGTTCTCAAACTCTGTTACTGGTTCAGCCTGCCTTTGAAAGAAAGACACCGCTTCCTGTTAAAAACTGTGTGTAGCTCCACACTCACCATCTCAACAACATATTTAACAGTTGGCATACTCAGAAATGTTCCTTAGCTCTGGGCTGTGTAAATGGAATCAGAATCAGCATTATTATTACAGACATATGTCACAAAACTTGTCGACTTGCAATAGCAATACAGTGTAAGAATTTAAATTACTACAAGTTACATGACTAAATAAATAGAGCAAAAAAAAACAAATGATGATATAGTGTTCATGGATTTATGGACCATTCAGAAATCTCATGGTGGAGGGTAAGAAGCTGTTCCAAAAATATAGAGTGTGGGTCTTCAGGCTCCTATGCCACCTCCCCAATGGTAGTCACATGAAGAGAGCATGTCCTGGATGGTGAGGGTCCTTAATGATAGATGCTGCCTCCTTGAGGCTTCACCTCTTGGGGATATCCTTAATGGTGAGGAGGTTTGTCTCCTTGATGGGACTGGCTTCAAGTTATCAAGGAAATTGGTATGAAACCCAGCATACTCCAGACCAAATGACCCTGCAGCCACTTTCCCTTTCCAATATTCTCAGTACCAAAATTTTTTATGCTAATAGCCTACAATTGGAAATGATTTGCAGTACATTAACTATTCAAATGTAGTAACTTGCCTTTCTTAACCCTATCCTATTTCTTTAATCCTATCCTTACATAGGATTACATTTAAAAAGCACAGTTAGAAGTTAAGAGCCCAACAATTTACAATGGACAACCCACACCTTCCGCCCCAGCACATCTCACTACACTATTGGTGGTATCTACATTAGGTACTGCCTCATGAAGGGAAAATCCATCATCAAAGATCTCCACCATCTGGGCTATGCCATCTTCTTGCAGCCACCATCAAGCAAGAGTTACAAAAGCCTGAAGTCCTACAGCATCAGGTGCAAGAATATCTAATCCCTTCAGTCATTTGGTTCTTGAACCAACCTGCAAAACTCTAGTCATTGCCTCAGTATAGCAACACCATGATTACTTCGGATTACAATGAACTTTGTTGTTTTAGTTCTCAATGTGTTTCTTCATGAAAAACATGTTTTTCTTGTGAATGTTGTGCATCTGATGCTATATGCTTGTGATGCTGCTACAAGTAGGTTTTTGTTGTACCTTTGCATATTTGTACTTGATCATACTTGACTTTGACTTTGAAGTTGGTGATAAGGAGGTGATGTGAGAGCCATAAGAACAATGATTACACCACAGGTGCTGACCAGCTACACTTTAATGCAACAAGTACTGGAGTTTGTACTGAAGATTGGCACACCAAGGATTTGGGTCTGCATTGAGCTCGTTGGATGCAAGTAAAATTTTCTCAGGTTGCAGTAACCCTCAGTGGAGAGGATTTGTTCAGATCCCAGTCAATGGTTTGTGAGCTTGCAATTTTAACAGAAGTGCACTTAAATTTACAGTTTTGGACGGGGACCATCATGACAGCTTTACGTAGGGCAGGAGTGTGCAAATGGTGTCCATGATTCTTGGCAGTACTGTCCATGACGCTTTTACAGGTTATACAGGTTGAATATCCTTTATCCAAAAATCCAAGATCTGTAAACCTCCAAAGTCCAAAGATTTTTTGAGCGCTGACATGACAACATAAAATGGAAAATTCCAGAAGGCACTGGAAATGTTCCCAGGTGGCGCACAGATCTGTACACACCACAGACAGTTTTGAGAAGTGACCTCATATATGCAATGAATAGAAGTTAATGAAAAATAGAAAAACACTGCACAAAGTGAAAATGATCTTGATTGTGTATTGAAAGAGTGGATTCATCATAAATGGAGTGAATATACTGTATGCCGCTTAAAAATATGCTTATCATGAAACAAGATCTATCAGAAAAATCCTTGAACCCACCTTCCACACCTCTAAATTAAAACATGTCTACACCAGCCCCTTAGCCCTACCACCATCAGCCTCGCAACCCCTCCCACATAAACCCCACAGCACCCAGGTTTATCAAGGTGAATTATATCTTCATGGTGATGTTACGAACGTGCCACAACTCTGAGGGGCCAAAGGGTACAAAGTAGCCCCCTCCTTTTTGAGAATCACAAGATCGCTATTAATTCAGGTCAGGAGACCCAGGAAATGAGAGAGAGACATGCAGAATCCTCAAGGGGTTTGGAATGTCCTGGCCCCTCAGCGATACAAAGCCACGGGAAACGGCTATTGTCTCTTGGAGACAGAATTGTGTATTGAGTACTGTGCTATTTATTTGAAGCCCTCAGGGAATGAACAAAGTGGGCTGGTTGAGGGATGGCATCATTCCAACCTGATTGACATCTGAGACCCCGTAAGGATAAAAGAAGGTCTGGGGAACAACCCCTTTAGACGCACCAGGAGAAACGCTAGAAATCCCGTGACAGCGTTTAATAGCGACAGCCGGTGGGGCCCGCAAGCGTCCTTTCCCGTTGTCCGGGATTGGCGGGACTGACCCGGAAGACAGCTTAGCTAAAAGGAAAAGGACACCAACGACATTTCGAAGGATCGACATCATAAAAAGGAAAAACTCTGGCAAGTTCCAAAACCTGTCTCTCTCTTGACTCCAACCAAAAGCTGCAGCCTGAATGAACTAAAGTGACTTTTATATTTCCAACAGACAATACATTATCCCCTAGACAATGACAGAGCTATTTCTTATTGATTATTATTATACCCGCGCTTTTAGATTTAGTATTGACAATGTATATTATCTGTATGTTTGCATTGATATTATTTTTGTGTATTTTTATCAATAAATACTGTTAAAAATAGTACCATCAGACTTCAACGGACCTCTCTATCTTTGCTGGTAAGTGACCCAGTTACGGTGTACATAACAACTTGGGGTTCTCGTCTCGAGGTGAATTATATCTTCATGGTGAGAAGACTTTTGGACTTGCGCACTGTTCGAGGTGTTTGGCAATACCTCGTGGACCGGGAATGGTTCAAACCCAAGCCGAGGTGCTGGGTGCCTGAAAGAGCACCCAGACATTTTGGATCTGGCTCTCATCCACGATTACCATCACCACTTCTCTGAGCAGCCAGGGCCGTCAGGAGTCACCATAGGGAAGGGGGTCCTGTTACAAGATGCTCCCAATTGTGTCAGCTTCTGGGATTTAGACTCTTGAGCTCTCCAGAGTATGGTTAGTTGGTGCAGCCCCTTTAAGGGTTCAGGACAGTCCTGCTAATTGGTAATCATGTTTTGGGTGCTAAGAATCGAGTACTTAAGGAACTCCTGAACTGAAGTTTGGTGCTCATTCGTAAGCATGACTCATGATTTCCTCTAGTGTTTGCTTTGTGCTCAGTTCATGATCCAGTTTGATTCCATGTCTTGATCTGTAGTTCGGATACTCCAGCATTTGGGTCCAAGCCAATCTAGTTGAGGACTCTCGTCACATGCCAAGCTTGTCGCTGATGAAAATCTAGCTCCAGAATGAGTCTTCAATGCTGTTTGTTTTTATTCCTTATGCAAAACCTAAAATAAAACTTAAAATACAAATACAGTGTACTGTAACTTTTAATCAAAACATGGCATCAAAAGTGGAGACTGAATGACTGCTGTAGTTTGTTGTTGTTCAACATCTGATTCAGGTAGCCTCCTGATGCTGCTGCACTGCTTTTGTTACCCTTCACACATTATACAGTAATGGTATGTAAAAACTGCTACTGTTAAGCACACGCGTGTGATGAACAAGTGTAAGACAAAGACTGCTTACCTGTAGCACATGAATTTCGAGTCGGAAATGTTGGCGATTCCCAAATTATATACAGTATATTATATGGTATATAAAAGTACATAATATATATTATTCATGTATATTATATTTTAAATAAAAATAATATTCCAAAATCCAAAATTCAGAACATTCTATCCCCGAGCATTTCGGATAAAGGGTACTCAACCTGTAAACCACATTAGTATTGTTAGACTGCTTTTTTAATCTTCATTCTTCATCGACTGTAGTGTCCAGCTGAGTACTGGGAACAACAAATCATCATCTCCCATCATTGCCACTGACCATAACCACATCCCTGGTAACTGTCTCAGATTGTTTACAATCTCTACTTACAACTTAGCCTGAACATGGTTCACAAATCCATATGTTCACCATCACATAAGTTATCTGCTTCCTCCTGTGTAACAGTACCCACCTGCAATCTGACAGGTAAAAAAGGATCCTGTGCTTTCCCAGCAAATATGATACATAAACTCTTCTTGTTCTTCCACCCGGGTCCAGGTGTCAATTTTAACCAACGCTTCAATGACAGCCTCCGCCATATTTATCAGGATGAATGCCTAGACATGCCTTATCACAACACCAGCGACTCGGGCTCTGTTCCGCTGCTGTCTGTAAGGAATTTGTAAGTTCTCCCCATGACCATGTAGGTTTCCTCCAAGTATTCTGGTTTTCTCTCACATGCCAAAGATATACGAGTTAGTAGGTTAATTGGTCACATGAGTGGAACTGGGCAGTGCAGGCTCATTGGGCTGGAAGGGTCTGTTACCTTACTGTATCTCTAAATAAAATGAATAAAGTAAGTTAAGTTAAAAGATTTGGAAATTTTGGGGGATTGAGGGCCATGGAGATCTGGCACAGAAAAGGAGTTGATGCCTGGGGTAGATCACATTGGACAGCAGGGGGAAACTTGAGAGACCAGCTGGCCTACTCCTGCTCTTACTTACAGCATCCTGTGATTGCTGACCCCATTTGCCCTCTAAGCCCACTGCCTCTTAGGTTTAATGTGTCGAAGCAGATTTAGTTCACCTCATTGACTTGATGGTACAGTGAATACAAAGAAAAGTGCATGTTAATTCTATTATATTTCCTATATATGATTTTATGAATAAAGCATATTTTTAAATCGAAAAGGAAAAATGTGATGAAGTGTTTACAAAGGTTTAATCTTCACCCTACACTATTTTCACCACTTTCTCCTCCCACCTAAACTCTCAAATATCCCCAATCTAACTTTTATGCAGCATAACGTGAGGCCACTCTTCCTTTGTCAGTGTGGCTGACTGCCTCATCTTGGAATTCCCCACCTAAACGTCTCGTCATTGCAAAATAGATCATTGTTTTGTACTGTGATGAATAGGTCTTATGTCAGTGCAGCAACTGGTTAATATCATTGCCTCGGAAGTTATGTGAATCAGTGCAAACAAAAGCTAAGTCTGCACTATGGAATTGATATCAGCTTGATGCAATGCTCCCAAGGGACCATTTTTTAGTGTGAATATAGTGAAAAACATTGTGCATGAATGCAACACGATTTATGGTCTTTTGTACAGTTGCACACGTTAACCAGTCATGTGCGAACTGCAAACTAATCTGCACTGTATCTCGACATGACTGGAGCTCCTTAAGCAGCTGTTCTTAATAGGACCTACTGCTGAAATAACTTCCAAAATTCACAGTGCCAAATTTCAACTTTAAGCTCCATGTGTTCATTTAATCTCTAAGATTTCAGTCCAGTTCTACAGGACTGCTACACTCCGGAAACTCTGCCCTGTCAGCTGATGATGACAATTATTGCAATGCTTTAGATGTGTATTAAAATTTATGTAAGTTTTATGTAACATTTATGTAAGTTGTAAATACATATAATGTATATTTAGATGTACATTAAATGACATTATTTAGTCTCTCATTATCCAAGTCAATATTCCTCTTAGAAGAAGTGACCTGGTTGTTTATACGTCACCATAACTAAAATGGTTTCATCAACTGTAGCTACAGTTCTAAGCAAATTAGTTTGCAGAATTAAATTGATTCATCTCAAAGATTTGATGACACGATGAATGTATAATAAGACAGACACTGGTTGCATTATATTTATATATATTTTAAGTAAAGTATATTTTTAAAACTATAAGAAGATAAATGTAATAATAGTTATATAATGGTCAACTAAACTGCATGACTGCAACTTATCACTCATTACTGCCTTAGACACACAGTGAGCAACAACTTGTCTCAGGATGAAGAGTTAAATGTATATTGTGGAAATGTTTCCCCCACCTTCAGTCAGCTCTCCAAATCTGCAATCAAATCTAAGTTGCTTAAGTATAAACTGGCGTCACAGGCAAAACATTTGCCAGAATGATTCTGAAATGATTGCAACGACTTGCAGAGGGGAGTCAGTGTGTCAGCAGATTAAAAAGGGGTTCTGTAGTTCTCCTCAGGCTAATGCAGAATTATGGCTTTTGTTGACCTGATAAACATACTTGACAATATTTGCAGAGCATTTTTGTTCCAGGTCCTTGCAAGGACTGGATGGTCCATGGTATGACTCAATGTGGCATACTGCTTCCATGGAAACATGCAGGCCGCAATCCACTGCACCAGCAAGTGGTGCAATATCTTAAAGACCCCTGAGTTGAATGAAGGAAGGCTGGGTTGGGGATAGAGCCGACAGAGACAGAGATAGAAAGAGCAGGGAGTGGTTAATGCCTGAAATGTACTGCCAGAGGGAATGGTGGAAGCAGAATTGTTGACAGTATTTGAAAGGTGTCCAGGCAATCAAAGAAAAACTACTGGAGGAACTTAGCAGGATCTGCGGAGGCAAAGGGATGTGTCACAACCACAGATTTGGCAGCGCAGCAGATACAACAATTGCGCTTATGAATATGCACCTGTCAGCTAATTATTATTTCATTGTGATAGTATTTAACTCCATTCATTCCATTGTAGTGCTTGTCAAAACTTGGGACACAGCACAGCAATGCTTTGTTTGCCTGTTTGCATTTGGCCTCGCCTGAGAAATTGGACCGTTGAGTCAACTAACTCTGAAGGCTAGCAATAATCATTTTATACTTAATGGTTCCTTTTAGCCACAGTGTAGGCTTCGTTTTCCATTTGAGAGTTTTAATTAATGGCTCTGTTCAACCTAGCATTTATTGTTTTCTTTTCCCTTTAACAATGCTCGCATTAAAGACTGTGAACGATCAACCCACTTCAGTATCTCTCGCATTTGGGCCGTATCCAAACCCGGTGACAGGGTGGTTGATGTTGTGGGTTGAAACCCTGTGACTTGCTCTTGAATCACCTAGGAATAGAAGGCTATGGGCAAAGTGACAGACGATGGAATTAGGAATGAATGTACATGGATGCTCCTTGGTCATTCTGTACAGTATGTGGTGGGCTGAATAGGGTGTCTAGGTGCTGTTTGAGCCTATGACAATATCACACAGGTAATGATAAGGGGATGACAGATATGCGAAATCATTATTTCACAGGAATAAGTGGAGTGGCATTGCGTGATGAGGTGATTAATGGGGTTAATGCTTCTAACATGGAGAATGGGGGCAATAAGGAAAAATAGCTAACTGGCTCAAAAGAGAACAAGCACTGGTTTGGATGCATTGCATCCACAGATTTTTAAAGAATCTGGATATGAGAGAACAGATCCAGTATTACACACTTCTTAATAATTCATTTGATATGGATGTGCTGCCAAAGGAAAACATAGCAATTTAAAAAGGGACAGAATATGTACACTCAGACCCTGAAGCCTGCTCTACCTTCTATAGTTGATGTGATTATTAATGCAGTTCAGCTTTCTTGTAACCTCTTATCCTCTTGCTTGTCAAGAATCTGCCTTAAAATTTTCAAAGATTCTGCCTTTTGAGAGTTCAAAAGACTAATGACCCATATGAGAATATGTTGCGCCTCTTACTGTTCTTAAATGGGTGACCCCTTGTCCCTGGTTCTGGATTTTCTTCTAAATGGAAACATCCTCTCCACATAACCCTTCAAGACCCCTCATGTTAAAAATCAAGATCTCTCTCAATTTCCTGTACTCCAGCAGAAACAAGCTTAGGTTTGGTATTGGTCTAGTAAACCTTACATCCTTATATACCAGGTTAGGTTCTTCTTTAACTAAGGAGACTGGTACCTTACGTTGTACACCAGATGGGGTCTCACTCTGGCCTGATATAAGTGAAACTCACATCCGTACCTGTTTGTTCAGATCTCTTGGCATTAAGCAGTAACATTCTGCTCGCTTTCCTCATTGTCTGCCATGCTTGCCAGCTATCCTTTTGTGAATGATGCACTAGGACATTGTGATCAATCTGCAACTCAGCCCTACAATCTCTCACCATTAAGGTAACGTACTTCTTTTCACTCTTCCTGCCGAAATTGACAACTTCACATTTTCCCCACTGCACTCCATTTGCCAAATCTATGTCTACTCCTTTAACCTATCCACATTCCTTTCTCATCTTTACAACTTCCTTTATTACATACTGTATCTTTGTGCTACTGACCAACTCAGCAACCAGAACTTCAGTGCTTTCATCAAGTCCTAGAGTGATATTGCATAAAAACATTCCCTTTGGCTCAAATCATCCACGGTGCACAACCAAACTCGTCCCAATTGGCCACATTTGGCCCATCTCTCTCTAAAACTTTCTTACCTATATGCTTATCTGAATGCCTCTAAAATGTAGTTAAAGCACCTGCCTCAGCTAATTTCACTGGCAGCTCATTCCATGCATGGAATCAATTGCTCCTCAGTGTCCTTTTAAATCTTTCTCTTCTTACCTTTTTCCACAGTGTCTAAGGAGTTTTTACATTCTACCTGTGACCACATGGGTTTCCTCCAGGTGCTCCAGTTTCCTCCCACAGTCCAAAGACTTACTAGTTGGTAGGTTAATTGTTCATTATAAATTGTTCTGTGATGAGGCTAGAGTTAAATCGGGGGTCGCTGGGTAGTATGCCTCAAAAAGCCAAAAGGGCCAGCTCCACACTGTATCTCACTAAATAAATAAACAAACAAACAAACAAATAAATAAAGCTAAGTCCTCTGGCTTTTCCTTCCCTTTCCCAGGAAAAGAGACTGCTTGTGTTCACCCTACGTATGTCCTATCGTGATTTTATCTTCCACCTGTGACAAAAGGCCTAAATGAAGATGGTAAGGACCCAAGTACTGGAGTATCCAAGACTAGAATCGAGACATGATTTCAAGACTGACTAGGTGCTAGATGAAAGCCTGACAAGACTAGATGAGAATCTAAACGGGGCGGAAATCCTAACCGCAATCACTGACTGAACCAAAGATCAGCTGATGATTGAGCATCAAACCCGGGTTCAGGTGCTTTTCAAATTTCCAAATCTCAGCACCAAAACATGGCTGCCAGTTAGAGGAGCAGGCCAGAATCTTTAAAGGGACCTGGCCAGCTATCCATAGTCTGAAGAATCAGAGCGTCTGAACCCCAGAGGGTGGTGTGGTCAGCTGCGTGTCGTAACACCACCTCAAGGTCACACCTTAATATTCTAAGCTCCAGGAAATTATTTCTCTCTCTGACCAAGCACTCTCCGTAACTCAGCCCTCAATATCCATATAAATCTTTTCTGCACTCTTTTTAGCTTGATGATGTCTTTCCTTTTAGAGGGTGGCTGAAACTGTCCAGAGTACTCCAAGTGCGTTCTCACCGACATTGTGCATACCTGATCCATTTCATCCCAGCTGTTGTTCTCAATGCCTTTTCAACGTTACTGATGTGAAATGTGATCAGGATTTTCAAAAGGCTTTTGTCAGGGTTCCCCCACGATAAAAGGTCAGAGAATGTAGAGTCAGGGTCAAGTGGCAGAATGGATCACTAAGTGGCTTCAAGGCAGAAGGCAGTGAGTGGGAGAAAAGGGTACCTACTCCCAGTGGAAGAAGGGGGGTTGGTGATGTTATACAGGGATTGGTGCTGGAACCACAACTGTTCACAACTGACATTAAAGGTTTAGACTTGGAAAGCAAAATCACAATTTTTATACTTGTTTATAACACAAAATTGGAGGAGGGGAAAGTGACTGTTGAATTGCGCTCGACACTGCAAAAAGTTATATGAATAAACATACAGAAAAGACAGATAAATGTGAGTGGTATTTTGGTAGGAAGATTAGAGGTGACTGAATTGCAAGATGCAACCGTCTCTGTGCTCATGAAATCAGGAGAGCCTGGCAAGGCTCTAACTCTGTCCTTGAGAAGGATGAGCCTTAAAACCTTCTGGGGAACATTCCAAAATGAAATTCAAATTAAATAGTTGATGTATTTAAGACTGGTCACGGTGCATAGATTTGTGATTCGGCTCATTTCAACAAGAGTTACAGTTACTTCAAAGTATATGAAAAATAAATTGCACTCTATCCTGAGAGGTCGAATCAGGAGGGGGTGGATTCCCTTAGATATCCCGTGCTCAGAATCCATTGTTAAATTTCCCCTTCATCTCCTCTTCATGCTCTGACCACTCTTGACACAACACAATAAATGTCACAAAGGCAGCAATAAAGTACAGTGAGTTTGTTATGCACTTCATCAGAATGCAGTTTTGAACCAATTCCTTTGCCATTATCCAGACTCAGTGCTGGTCACTTTGTTATCTTCTAATGAAGGCCACACTTCAAATCGATGTCTTGCTTGAGGGTTATTCTGAAGAACGCCGCACCACAGACTGATGGAATCAGGACTGCACTTGGATCCCGCACACAGACTGCTCCTGATTTCTATCTTCACTACTGTGGCCAGCTCATAATACCAAAAATTTTAAAAAGCATAGCAGTTTTCGGTGCAGGCAAATCCCACACAGAGCTTTGCAGAGGGAGTTAGGCAGGAATTAGGGAAATGTGCAGAAGTACAGCACAGGAAAAGGCCCTTCAGCTCGCAGTGCCTATATCAACACCAATGCTAATATAAACTAATCTCAGCTGCTTGCATACGGTCCATTGCCCTTTATTCTCTGCCTGTTCATGTGTCTGTCTAAACGCTTGTTAAACTTTACTAGCACTTGTGTTTCTTCAACATCTCCCTGAGCAGCACCACTGTTCCAACGTGCTTCAAGGCTGCTACCATCGTCCCCGTGCCAAAGAAGTCTTCAGCGTCCTGCCTAAATGACTACCATCCCGTTGCACTTACATCCATCATCATGAAGTGTTTCGAGAGGCTCATCATGAGGCATATCAAGACCCTGCTGCCCCCTTCACTGGAACCCCTGCAGTTTGCGTACTGTCCTAAATGCTCAACAGATGACGCTATTGCCACCACCCTCCACCTGGCCCTAACCCACCTGGACAAAAAAGACACATACGTTTGGATGTTGTTCATAGACTTCAGTTCAGCATTCAACACAATCATCCCTCAGAAACTGATTGGAAAGCTCAGCCTACTGGGGCTGAACACCTCCCTCTGCAACTGGATCCTAGATCAGTCCGGATCGGGAGCAGCATCTCCAACACCATCACACTGAGCATGGGGGCCAGGGTTGCGTGCTCAGTCCACTGCTGTTCACTCTGCTGATCCACGACTGTGCTGCAACACACAGCTCGAACCACATCATCAAGTTCGCCGATGACACCACCACGGTGGGTCTCATCAGCAAGAACAACGAGTCAGCTTACAGAGAGGAGGTGCAGCGGCTAACGGACTGGTGCAGAGTCAACAACATGTCTCTTAATGTGAACAAAACAAAAGAGATGGTTGTTGACTTCAGGAGGGCATGGAGCGACCACTCCCCGCTGAACATTGACGGCTCCTCAGTAGAGATCGTAAACAGCACCAAATTTCTTGGTGTTCACCTGACGAAGAATCTCACCTGGTCCCTCAACACCAGCTCCATAGCAAAGAAAGCCCAGCAGCATCTCTACTTTCTGCGAAGGCTGAGGAAAGTCCATCTCCCACCCCCCCCCCCCCATCCTCATCACATTCTACAGGGGTTGTATTGAGAGCATCCTGAGCAGCTGCATCACTGAGAGAGATCATCGGGGTCTCTCTCCCTGCCATCACGGACATTTACACCGCACGCTGCATCCGCAAAGGAAACAGCATTATGAAGAACCCCATGCACCCCTCATACAATCTCTTCTCCCTCCTGCTGTCTGGGAAAAGGCTCCGAAGCATTCGGGCTCTCATGACCAGTCTATGTAACAGTTTCTTCCCCCAAGCTATCAGACTCTTCAATACCCGAAGCCTGGACTGAGTCTTTGCCCTACTGTCCTGTTTATTATTTATTGTAATGCCTGCACTGTTTTTGTGCACTTTATGCAGTCTAGTGTAGCTTTCTCTGTGTTTTTTTTTATTACGTAGTTCAGTCTAGTTTTTTGTACTGTGTCATGTAAACCATGGTCCTGAAAAACGTTGTCTCATTTTTACTATGCACTGTACCAGCAGTTATGGTCGAAATGACAATAAAAGTTGACTTGACTCTTTCAGCACTTCCCCTGAAAACACGTTTCAGGTACCTACCAACCTCTGTGTAAAAAAAAACATGCCTTGTGAATCTCCTTAATCTTTTGTCCTTTAGGCTTTGACAGTTCCATCCTGGGAGAAAGACTCTGACAATCTACCCCATCAATGCTGCTTATAATTTTACATGCTTCTATCAGGTTGCTTCCTCAGCCCATGTTTCTGCTAAAACAATCCCACTTTGTCCAATTTTTCCTTACAGCTAATTCTCTCTAATCCACACAACATCCTGGTGAACCTTTTCTGTTCCACCTCCCAAGTCTCCCACATCCTTCCTGTAATGTTGCAATCAGAACTGGACACAATATTCCAGATGTGGCCTCACCAAAGTTTCATGCAGCTGCAACATTGATTTACTGACTGTTATATTTGATGCTCTGACTGATTAAGGAAAGCATTCTGTATACCTTCTTTACCACCCTATCCATGTGTGGTGCCATTTTCGGGGAGCTACAGACCTGCACCCAAGACCCCTTTGTGCATCAATGCTCCCAATGGTCTTGCCGTTTACAGTATATTTTCTTCTTTCATTTGACCCCGTGAAATGCACCACCTCACATTCATCTGAATTGAACTCCATCTGCAACTTCTCTGTCTACATTTCCATATGATCTATATCCTGCCATATCCTTTAAAAACCTCCTTTGCTGACGACAATTGCCCCAATGTGAGAGGAGGGAATGTCATGGGATTTGGGTGGGGAGCATGAAAATGTTATATATGTAAAACCAAATTTCACCAGCTTGGTCTCTCATTCACGGACTCTTTTGCTGACCTACCATATATTCTTTCACTTAATCTATATTTTGGCAACAATGTACAGAAAATACCTTTACATTAAAGTGTGAAGCAATTCAGCTTTAAAAGCTCAGTTGGAAAATAAGGGCATACGAATAATTCATTAGTCTTCATATGAAGGACTGTAGGCGATTAGTCATTGCTACTGCAGAAACTGAATGCTGTTCAATTGTGTACTTGATGTAAATAAAGTGCCTCACTCCGAGCTTGTATCATTTATAAAAATAGATAGTTCAGAGCATGCCTTTAAAGTGAGAGGGTGTAAGTGCAAAGGACTGTGCAGAGGAAGTTTTGAGACAGAGACTGGTGGGTGCCTGGAATGTTCTGCCAGTGGTGGTTGTGGAGGTGAATACAATGGTAGTGTTTAAGAAGCAGCTTAGACAGGCACATGAATGTGCATAAAATGGAAGGCCATTGAACATTTTGAAGGCAGAAGGGATTAGTTTAGTTATATGTTTAATTACTGGTGCGCTGGTTGGCATCCATCTGTCTCAAAGGACAAAGGGTGACGGAGACAAAGGCGGGAGGTATGGAGATCTTGAGATGCACAGTTATCAAGATCCCCCTCTCGGCCTCACCAGTGTAGTCCAAAGGAAAGCTTATGAAGCAATATGTTTGGCACCAGCTTGGCTGCAGGAGCGGCCAGAAGGATATTCAGTGACATCCAGCTGCCTTAGGGGCTCCACTCCAGATTTGCTGTCTGGGCTTACTCCTGGAGCCTTTGTCTCTCCCGAGGCTGCCCATAAGGGCCTGTGTGTCACATGTGCAGGGGCCAGACCTCCTCCCTGTCCTCTGTAGTTCAGCCTGAGTCCGAAAGGAGTTCAGTTTCCGTGTGTCTCCAGCAAGGAGGCACGACATGAGGCTTGTTGTTGGAGAGACTTATACACTCAGCTCTCCTTTTCACGAGACAGCTGGCAAACGATGGAAATTGAAAGTGAGAGTGTCAAGCACTAGCCACTATGCTATCACACTGGACATGTCACAACAACCGTTTTGACACCAATTAATCACTACTTTATCATAAACACAAGACATTTTGCAGATGCTGGAAATCCAGAGCAATACACACAAAATCCTGGAGGAACCTGGCACATTAGGCTGGAGAGGAATAAACAGTTGACCTTTCAGGCCAAGACCCTTCATCAGGACTGTAAAGGAAGGGGGAGAAAACCAAAATAAGGTAAGGGAGAAGGAAGATTAATTTAATTAGTTTGGCACAATACCATGAGGTGAAGGGTATGTTCTACATTTCACTTGAGGCTGATGTGAGCTTTACTTTTCGGATGCCCAAGACAACAGCTCTGGAAGGTTTAATTTAATCCCTGTTGTAGATGTCAATCTGCACTGAGTTGTAGCCTCCTTGTGAATCAGAGAGCCTGCAGGAAACACACAGCAAGTTAGCCAGCATCTGTGGAAAGAGAACCGAGTTAATATTTTTATTATAACACCCACAAAATGTTGGAGGAACTCAGCAGGCCAGGCAGCATCTATGGAAAAGAGTACAGTTGACATTTTGGGCTGAAACCCTTCTGCAATGATGCTGCTTGGCCTGCTAAGTTCCTCCACCATTTTCTGTGTGTTGCTCTGATTTCCAGCATCTGCAGATTTTCTCTTGTTTGTGATTAGATTTAACATTTTTATTTCACACTTTCAACATCTGCAGTAATGTTCTTTCCCTCCTCAGGGTTCAGTTTCCTAATTCCAAAACTATACCCCAGGAATGTTGCTGGTACATTGAATTAAGATTTTTAGTTATAATCCTTGATTGATGTTATACTCTACCTGGATATTGGGAAGGAAGGGGAACACTCCAGGTTTCAGAGGCCTGTTTACAGTGGTGACAGGTGACACTGCTCAAGTGAACATGCAGTGGAAGAAACCTAAAGTTGTGAATGACTCCAAGTGCATTCACAGTTTCGAGAAGTGGAGAGAAATGTAACAAAACACAGGCACTTGGAAGAGAATTCCAAAGTACAGGGCCAAGTGGAGGTCAAACACTTTACCCTTGGCAGAAAAAAAAACATAAGCAATAAATTGATTGTTCTATTAACTTGTTGTATTTTAACTCAGTGAGCTGGGAGGACTCTGCCGCTAAAAGCATTCCTTTCCCTTGTTTGGCTGCAGAACAAGTGCCCATGATCCTGCCTTGTTAACACTGTATAAAGGCTCAGGGTCAGCTAGAGCAACAGATTTGCCTATACCCATGGGGGAATGTGAATCTAGCCAACCAATACAGTAGCCTCTGGACTTTGATCTGTCATCAACACTTGATCTTGTCCATTAAAAGCCATTGATTAGCCATAGGCATGGCTGAAGCAACATAATTTCAACCATGTGCACCAACTTTACTTGAGAATGTAAGGTGACTGCAAATACTCATGTAATCCAGATATGTGTAGTACACATAGTACATACATTAAGGGCAGCTTATGTTCCAGGATACCAATGCTTTATAGTGGCGTAGTTAAAAGTGAGGGCAGCTGTGTCAACAGTGGTAGAACATAGAGCAAAATGCCCTGTTTATGATAATTTATCGTCTGTTTCTGCCACATGAAACTGATAGAAAGGAGAAGTCTAGCTTATATGCCAGGAGTCTACAATCTGGAAATGTTCTCAGACTCCATTGGTTTTGTGGACTTCAGAAAGGGAACATGAACCAATCCTCATAGAGAGATCAGAAATGAGCAACTTCAAGTTCCTGGATGTCATTATCTCTAAGGACCTAACCTGGATGCATCATATTGATGCAGCTACAGCGAAGACAGGACAGTGGCTATATTTCAGTAGGGGTTCGAAGAGATTTGGCTTGTCACCTAAAACACTTGAAAACCTCTATAGACGTACCGTGGAGAGCATTCTGACAAGCTGAATCACTGACTGGTTTGGGGGGGGGGGGGGGGGAGTTGCTACCGCACAGGATCAAAAAAAGCTACAGAATGTTGTAAAATTATGCAACTCTATCCATGGGTACTAGCCACCGAGGTATCCAAGACATCTTCAAGGAGCAGTGCCTCAGAAAGGTGATGCCCTTTATTAAGGACCCCATAACCCAGGACATGCTCTCTTCTCATTGTTAAAGTCAGGAAGGAGGTACAAAAGCCTGAAGGCACACACTTACCAATTCAGCAACAGCTTCTTCCCCTCTACCATCCGATTTCTAAATGAACCCATGAACACTACCTCACGTTTTTATTTCTGTATTTGCATTACTATTTTTAATTTAATTACTTAATACACATATACCTACTGTAATTCTTTTAATTAATTTTTTCAATATTTATCATGTATTACATTGTACTGCTGCTGCTAAGTTAATGAATTTCACATGCAGGTGATACTAAACCTGATTCTGATTTTGATCAATTTGGTTGAAGTTTTGTATATATTTTGTATACTGTTCAACAATCTTGATACTAATTCCATTGTCTCTGCAGTGATCTTAATCAAAGTTGTTGTTGCATGATATCATTAAACTTGATGACAGTAAAGCTATAAATTGATATAGATATTATTTGTCAGCTGTGCCTTACTGCCGTTACCCCGAGGGAGAAATTTATGGATTCAGTGCACATTTAAAGCAGTGTAGAGGTACAGGGTTTTCAGAAAGAGTATGTTTCAGACAAGACTGATGCCTCATCTGCCTCGATGACAAAATACTACAAGACATTATGTTTTGGGAGAGTGGGAGAATTTTATCTGATAGAGTTGTCAATATTTATCAATATTTAACTATTAATAGGAATCTTTTGGTTATTATTACATGACTATTTATTGGGACTTGCTAAATCAAAATTGGCTATTGTATTTCCTATACTATGGCAGCCAAAATACTTAAAAATATACCTTCTTCCCCTTAGGCAGTCCCTTGGAATGAGAGAGAGGCTAAGCAAGTTGGGTCTGTGTCCTTAGAGTTTAGAAGAATGAAGAAGTCATTGAAATGTATCAGATCATAAGAAGGCTTGACAGGCTTGTTAGTTGTTGAGATGTTTCATGGCTGGATGATTTGCAAACAAGGGGATATAGTTTTGCAATAAGGGACCAGACATGTAAAATGTGGTAGAAAGTGATAACACTTTTGAACTGTCTGTCCAAAAGAGTTGTAGAAGCTGGATTATGAGAAGTATTAAGAAACTAGATACATTTTTGAGAGATTGGGAAATTAAAGGCTATGGTGACCTTGCAGAGATCTGGGTTAGATTAGGCATGATCTTATTGAATGGGATGTTGAATCTTTATCGAGGAGGCTTTCAGCACGCTTTGAGTCTTTTCCTCCGTTTTCCTGGTAACCTCCTCCTTTATCAGAGTTTAGAGGATCTGGTGAGGAGCATGCATAGGATGCAGCCTACTCAACTGAGCTGACTGCGCATAATAAAGGTCTCCATGTAGGGGATGTTGGGAAAGGAGATCAAGTCAAGTCAAGTCACTTTTTATTGTCATTTCGACCATAAACTGCTGGTACAGTACAAGTAAAAATGAAACAACATTCCTCCAGAACCATGGTGCTACAAGAAACAATGCAAAACTACACTAGACTATGTGAGAAAACTCAAGGCTTCACTAGACTACATAAAACAACACATAAACTACACTAGGCTACAGACCTACATACGACTACATAAAGTGCACAAAACAGTGCAGGGCAGTACAATAATTAATAAATAAATAATAAACAAGGCAATAGGCACAGTAGAGGACAAATTTCAATATAATAATAAATGATGTAGATGTCAGTCTAGACTCTGCGTATTGAGAATCTGATGGCTTGGGGGAAGAAACTGTTGCACAGTCTGGTCGTGAGAGCCCAAATGCTTCGGTACCTTTTTCCAGACGGCAGGAGGGAGAAGAGTTTGTATGAGGGGTGCGTGGGGTCCTTCACAACGCTGTTAGCTTTGCGGGTGCAGCGTGTGGTGTAAATGTCTTTAATGGCGGGAAGAGAGACCCCGATGTTCTTCTCAGCTGGCCTCACTATCCGCTGCGGAGTCTTGCGATCCGAGATGGTGCAACATTAATGTTGTTTCACCTTAGATTGGCCTATGTCTGCTTGATTGCCCTGAGTCTCTCAGGATTCTTGAATGCACAAAGGAATTTTGGTCAAGTGATGTTAAAATGTGTGATGTATACTAAGTGATGCAATTAAGTGGCAGTCTGTCCATATGAACATCATATGCTTGGAACATCTGATAGAAACTTTAGAACCTGATACATGAAGGAATGACTATTGTTAGTTAAATGGTTAATTGGGTTGAGACTATTATATTGGGTTGAGAACTTCAATAGAGTGCCCTGGGCATTCTCTCTTCTCTCCTTTTCTATCAGGCAGAAAATGCAGAAGCCTGAAAGAACACAACGCCAGGCTCAAGGACATCTTCTATTCAACTGTTAAAAAACTATTGATTCTCTGACATGAGAAATTGGACTTTTGACATCGCAGTCTACATTGTTATGATCTTGCAACTTATTGTTTACCTGTACTGCAATGTACTTTCTCTGTAGGTGTTGTCCTTTATTCTGCAACTGTTGGTTTTTTTTGCCTCAATGCATTGAGTAAGTTTGATCTGTAGGAACAGTATGCCAGAGAAGCTGTTCATTGCACTGTGGTACATATGACAATAATAAGCTAATTCCAATCCAATTATTTTATATTCAGAAGAGTAGATGGGCCTTAAGTTAGCATCTCCTCCATCTGGCCATGTAGGTTTCTTCAGTGTTGCCCTGGACTACAGACGCTTGAAGATTATATGCATGCAGCAGTTGGTCCATATGTACTTCATATGCTTGGAGAATCTGATTGAATCTTTACACCTGATGCACAGATGACTACATTTAGCTAAATCATTAACTTGTGATGAGGAATGAAACATACATATTTTCCGGGGCACTGTGAAAACTATACTTCTTCTATTAATAGCTTTCACGTTGTGCCTTGGAGTGAAGATAGAACCGTCAAGGCAAGGTTGCTACATTCACGTCTTACTTATGTTTCTTCCCTCACCTCCTTTTACGAAGGAGGCATCGGCAGGACAGCTTCCTATCCAAGTTGCCATTTTAATGTGAGCCGACGGAAGTATTGGGGACATTTTTTCTGGAGGATATCAGAGCCAGTTGTAAAGTTGAACAGCTCAGAAACAAGCCCTTTGGCACACTATGTAGATGTTGCTCATTGTATCTGTCTACATTAGTCACGTTTACTTGCATGAGGAATATAGCGTTCTATGTCTTGAAAACTCATGTACTTGTGTAGATACTTCTGAAATGTTGTGAAAGTATCTGTCATCACAATTTCTTCTGGTAGTGTATTACAGACTCCAACTCCACTCCACATGGAAAAACATTATCTCTCAAAATCCATCCACACCCCTTACCTCTCATCTTAAGACTATGCCATGCTTAGACACCCTCTCACCATGACGAAAAGGACTTTTTCCAACCTGAGCTATTCCCATCATAATTTTATATTCCTCAATTATTATTCATTGCAGGAGGAATCAGTAGAAGAGGAAGCAGGTATCACGTCCTCCTCTGACTCTCATCCTTGTTCTTTTGAAGTAAGGCACAGTGCAATACTGCAGTTGTGCTCTAGTTCTGAGGTGGCAAACTCAGCACAGTCCTTGGCTGCTGGTTTAGTACAAAACACATAAGCTGGCCAGTTGTCATTTCACACCCAAGATTCATTGGAGGCTCCCCCCCCCCCCCACCCCCAGTTGTAAGTTTTCAATCATAACACCTTTCAAAATACAAATTTTGCAAAAATAATACGAGTTATATCAGATTCTGAAAAATGTTCTGTGCAGCCATATCCCAACTAAAATGTCTGCATAACATTTCCACTGGAACTTTTCTGCTGATAATTCATTTATTTAATAATTAAATCCTTTTGAGAAACCCGTCTGCCAGACTTCCATAGGCTTCCAGGGATGTAGAAGGAATATTGCAGTCAGATCTGTGCCAAGTTTCAAAAGTCAAGCATTGGAGTTGTATCAGTTAAAGCAGAAGTGTGGACGAAGCACTCCTTTATTTTTCTGAAAGGACAGAGCTCAGATATTTTCAATCCCCTGGCAGTAATTAGTTGTGCTTTACAGGTTCTTGTGTTAACAATGCAGTGGATTTTTTCCATAATCCTCTAATTACTACAGACTCAAATCCCAGGGCGGGCTTATAGGCAGATCAGAACTCAAGCAACATAGTTTCCTCTCTCCCACCCCAGTGTGTTGATATCACTTCACATACGCATAGAGCTGCTGCATTTAACTGGCAATTTGTCCCATTTTCCACTGCCTGCTTTTATATACATAATGCAAATAGTGTGGCAAGTGTGTTATGATGAATAGATTCTCTGAAATGTTTAAAATATACATAGAGAGTGCTAACATATGTACTTTGCACTGTGTGGTTTCTGTGTAATTGAACTTAATGAAGAATGAAACTCGGTGGGCCTGCTGCCTCATTTACTCCAGCATATTGACATTCCAACATCTTGTGTTTTACAGAAAAGGTGCTTCATTTAGAATTGCCATGGTGACCATGGTGGACTGGAGCTGCCCTTTTCTCTCTGCGAACCAATTACAACAAGGGGCAAGGTAGATTATCTCCACTTACTTTATGTATTTCCATATGTGTCCTGTGTTTACGAAGCCCAGATTATGTTCATGCAGTGTTTTTACAGCTGATTTTAAACTCTCACTGTCCTGAAGTCCATGAAATACTGTACACCCATCGAGCTTCGTTACTAAACATTATCACATTCACAGGCTAGCCGACCTGTGACCCTGGTTAGGTCATCACATTTAAGCTGTTATATCAGTAAGGGGCTGAGTGTTTGCATTAAAACATTAAAAAAATGAAAACAGTACTTCATGACAAGGCTTGCCTTACTGCGGATTTCAGATGTGCGAGACATTCTCTGAGGAAAACCAAGACTACCGCATAAACAGACTTAAAACCAGGTCAAGCTTCCAATGACTGTGACTCACCTGGGATTAAGATATGCAATATTAGTATAAATCTATCAGAAGAGTGAATATTTTGTAAGTCCGGTACTTCCTTCCCATTTTGTCATTGGCCTTGGCAGAAACTGAGAATTCTTGCCTCTGACTCATAAGGCTGTGAGTTCAAGCCTGCTCCTGAGACCAATATATTCTTAACCAAACTGAGGGAGGAACTGCACTGATGAAAATGCCATTTGTGTCAAGGCTACATCTGGCTTCTCAGGTGAATGCAAAAGATCTCATTCAGAAAGCACAGCAGCTTTCCTGTAGTGCTGGTTCAACGAGTAGGGAAGGCTGTGTCACCAGTTTGATCTTGACGCCCGCTGCCTGTCTGTATGGAGTTTGCAAGTTCTCCGTGTCAATGCATGGTTTTTCCCTGGGTTACTCTTGCATTCTAAAGCTGTACTCTTTGGTAGGTTCACTGGCCACTGCAAATTACCCCTAGGGCTTAGGTGAGTTGTAGTAGAATTGGAAGAATATGTGGGGGAATTGGGAGCGCTCCCACATCTGGTGTATGCTCAATGGGCTGAAAGAAAAACCAAGACTGCTTAACATTTATTTAATTGTTTGTAGCAGCCTGGCACATGGAAACTGGCTATTTCTCACTGTGCAACTGGATGACCACCACTTTACTGGCTTTACAGCAAATTGGGAAATTGGAAGGTTCTGAAATGTGTCTAGCACATTTCTTCCTTGGCACACAAGATTCCACAGATTCTAGAAATCCAGATTAACACATATAAAATGCTGAAGGAACTCGGCAGGTCAGGCAGCATCTATGGAGAGGATTAAAGAATTAGCATTTCAGGTGGAGTCCTGATGAAAGGTCTCCACCCAAATTATTGTTCCTCTCCATAGATGCTGCTTGCTATGCCGATTCCCTTCAGCATTTTTGGGTGCAACATTTCTTCATTATTTTGAGAGGGGATGGACTTGCAGCCAAATTTTTGCTGGAGAGTTTAGCACACTTGTAAAGGAATGATCCAAAATGTAACATTGACCAAACAAACCTATAGGGAACCAATCTCTATTTGCTTCCATAAGTATTTCCTTTGTGTAGTTCAATGGCAACCATTAGAAATCCTACACTGAGGGTCTTGGCATGGCTACACTACCAAACAATATATTGGTTGCCAACGTAACTTCACAGAATGATGCAATTCAGAAGGGCTTTTCTGTTTCACTGTTCGAGTATGGTTGCATGGCATTAAACTGTACATGATCTAATCGGCCATTCTCTACATGAGATAACAGAGTGAGGTAGGCCGACTATTCAGCTGTGGTGGTGTAGTGGGGGTTGGGGTTGCAGTGTTGAAGTTGATCTGCGTATCGCAACCAAACCTAACCTCGAGCTCACCCATCCAGCCGCCATCTGACCTACAGAGGTTGTCAGGAATTGAAAAAGCAGTTGAGCGTTCCCCCCCCCCCCTTTAGCCCAGTGTCCCAGATGTAAAGGACAGTAACTAATCCCTCCGCACAACATAGATCAAATAACTCACTGTTCAACCATGGCCCTTTATTCATTCCTCCATTGTAGTTGAGTTTTAAAAGTTTTAACTAAAAACTTCATTTGTTTGATAATATACAATTAATCAAGTCAACGCCAGAACCCTTTCAAATGAAGCCCCTTTCATGGAAGTGATCCATGTTACCTGAAGTTTTGAACGCAAGTTTGGAGGTGCAGTCTTATATAAAGAATTGGGTAAACAGGTGCCAGGGAATTCTGATCTGTGGACTGGTGTAAAGAAAGAAACAAGTTGCGAGCACCATCTCAATCCTCTTTGCTTGACCTTTTCTGCTTTTCCTTCAATAGTTAAAAAAAATCTCGACATTCATATAAGTGTGATAGTGGAACCCTTACAGGTAAAAGAGAGAGAAAAAAAGCATCTTTAACTGTGGTGGGGTACAAACCGTTCATGTTACGGGTCCCAAATGCTAATTGTCCATTCTCAGGACGCGCTTGAGTTTTCTGATGCTGCCTAACCCGCTCAGTTCCTCCAGCGCCGTTGCGTGTTGCTCGCGATTCCAGCATCAGCACTCTTTTGCGTCTCCGAAAACAAAACAACAAATTTCTGGGAAACTCAGCGTGTCAAGCAGCATGTACAGAAGAGAAAAAGAACTGTCGCTGTTTCAGGACAAACGTGCTTCCGTCTGATTTTTATTTCGGGAAGGTAATCTAAGAGGACCTGAAATTGACGAGGGGGCTGTTTTAGGAGGAATACGGCGCGGCTCCGGCTTACAGCCACGGCTGATGCTGGCAGCAGAGAGTCCCAGCCAAAACTAGGAGACTCCAGTTGCAACTTAACTCTCAGTCACTTCACTTACTCCCTCCCAGACTTGCAGTGCATAGTTTGCCAATGACTCTGGCCGCAGTTAGACGGCTCCGGACAACTTTCTGAACTTGATCTTGAAGAACAGGGAGGAGGCGAGATGGGGTTCGAACTAGATCGTTTCAACGGAGAGGTTGACCCCGAGTTGAAGTGCAACCTGTGCAATAAGGTGCTGGAGGACCCGCTGACCACTCCGTGCGGGCACGTCTTTTGCGCGGGCTGTGTGCTGCCCTGGGTAGTGCAACAGGGCATGTGCCCAGTGAAGTGCCAGAGGATGTCCACGAAGGAACTCAACCACGTCTTGGCGCTCAGGAACCTCATCTCCAAGCTGGACATTAAGTGCGACTATCGGTTGCGTGGCTGCACCAAGGTGGTTCACCTGCAAAACCTCGCCGAGCATGTGGAGATGTGCGACTACAGCCCGGCCCGCTGCAGGAACAAGGGCTGCAAGGAGGTGCTGAACCTGAAGGACATGGATGTGCACATGCGGGAGAGCTGCGAGTGCCGGCCGGTGGGCATATGCGAGCAGGGCTGTGGGCTGGTGCTTCTGCACCGCGACCTGGCGCAGGCGGGCGGCCGCCACTGCTGCCTCCAGGCGCTGAGGGCGCAGAGCGGCTCGCTGCAGCTGCAAGCGGCCGGCTTGGCGCAGGAGCTGCGGCAGCAGGCGGCCCGCGCCGGCAAGCGGGAGAAAGCGCTGCTCGCCCGCGTCTCGGCGCTGCAGAGTGAAGTTCAGCTTACCGCCCTGCGCTACCAGAGGAAGGTCCAGCACTACATGGGCCACGGCAAGGAGGTGGCGGGCCGCTGCGGGGTGAGCTCCGGGCGGGGGAGGACGAATAGGGGTGGGTAAGAACGGAGGGGTTGTGGGGACGAGAGGGCTGGATGAAAAAGAGGAGGAGGAGGGGCGGCGGGAGGACACAGAAGGGTCGGGGAGAGAATGGGGCAAGGGGTTGCAAAAAGTTAGGGGAGGCAGAAGGGAGTGAGGGCTGCAAAAGGTAGGAGAGGGAGTTGGGGAAAGGGGGTAGGATAGGGAGTCAGTTAGGAGGTGGCAGGTCTGGGGTTTGGACTGCGAGTGGGGAACGTGGGAGAGAGTATATCGGGGATAAAGACCAGTGGCAAATTGAGGGGGTGGGGGCATTAGACAAAGGAGGAATTGAGGGCTCATCAAGGCAAAGTTGGGCGGTGTTGGGTGGATAAAATTTGTTGTCGGGGAGTGAGAGGAATGGGAAGAAGGTGACGGAGGGCACAATAAATGGCAGCAGAAGTAGGGGTTACAGTGGTTAGGTTCTTGCCCCTCCCCTCTCTCAGATGTACTGTGTTATTGCCCCTGGAACCTTCCCGTTTACTGGGCCGGCCACGAAGGTGGTGCTTAATACGAGTTGTCAGCTGCCAGTGCAACTCTGACCGAGTTTAAACAGAACGGGATTAATTAATTGCAGGAATTCTAACAGCGGGGAAGCAGTGGGGACTACACAGGGCGGTGACTTATTTTTGATCGCGATGCGATTTTTGCATTTGGTCGATTTAAACTGCGTTGATATCCGAATATGAGGAAAGTTTCTAACGCGGACATTTGTTAAATATTTAACGCTACTTTGGATCAAAATGCAAACAAAAGCTACGCCGGGGGGCGCGTGTTAATTAGAGTTCTAAAAAAATCGATTAACCTTTCAAGTGTCAAAACCATCTGTTTCCAATTTTGCACTTAACTTTAGTACTAATTCAAACACAAAGTTGATTGGAACACACTGGGAGAAGCTTTTTTTCCCCCAAAGTCGAGAAAGGTAAATCGGTTGAACGTCCTAGTCTCTCCGCTGTTCAGTCTGGTGTCCTGGCCTCAATTCTAACTCGCCCCGGCTTGACTTCCCATGTCTTTTAATGCCTGCGAAACTAGGTGTCCTTGAATATTGCTGGTATTCTAAATACAGCTGTTGACGTGAACCCTGCAGTGACTGAAATCGGGGATTACAACCAGACCCTTCAGCAGCCTATTGTGTTGTTGCTGGACCGCTCATTCATTGCTCCGGGGGTTGCTGTGTTTGAACCATTGTTTGTGTATGTGCGTTCGTTAATAAAGGTGGTTAAGATGTTTTCCAATTCATCTGGAGCGCAAATAATATGCTCGTAACTTTTCTCAGTGAAAAGATACGGAATGAATACGCTCCCACTGACCCCTCGGTTAAAGGTAGGGGTCCGTGGCATTAAAAAGGTTGGGAACCCTTGTTTTATAGTAACTTGAAAGATATTTTGGGGGTGGGTGGGACAGATGGCAAGATCATTGCCCAGAATAAGAGTGCTTAGATACTAGGTGAAGGTTGGGGGGATTAGAGGGAATTCTGCAGGTATGTATTTTCCCTGGAGATTGGTTGGAATCTAGAGCAGGCTACTTGAGGAAGTGATTGGAAGAGGATGTTTAAGGAGCACTTGAATTGAATCGACTTTAGTACTTACATCCTTCATATATATGAGTAAAAATCTTTGTCTCTGTTCACATGTACAATTATAGTAATTTATAATATTGTGTTCAGGATAGTCAACATGAATTAATCAGTCTGATGGCCTGGTGGAAGTTGTCCTGGAGCCTGCTGGTCCTGGCTTTTATGTTGTGGTATTGTTTCCTGGATGGTAGCAGATGGAACAGTTTGTGGTTGGGCTCACTTGGGTTTCCAGTGATCCTTTTTACACATCTGTCTTTGTAAATGTCCTGAATAGTGGGAAGTTCACATCTACAGATGCACTGGACTGTCTGCACCACTCTCTGCAGAGTCCTGCAACTGTGGGAAGTACAGTTCCCATATCAGGCAGTGATGCAGCCCCTCAGGATGCTCTCAATTTTGCCCCTGTAGAAAGCTCATAGGATTTGAGGGCCCACACCAAATTTCTTCAACCATTTGATGTGAAAGAGACACTGTTGTGCCTTTTTCACCACACAGCCAGTATGTACAAACCATGTGAAATCCTTAGTGATGTTTATGCCGAGAACTTAAAGCTGTTCACCCTCTCAACCCCCCCCCCCCCCCCCCCGATCCATTGATGTCAATAGGGGTTAGTTGTTTCCATTCCTCCTGTAATCCACAACCAGCTGCTTTGTTTCTGCGACATTCAGGGAGAGGTTGTTTTCTTTTCACCACTGTGTCAGGGTGATGACTTCTTCTCTGTAGGCTGCCTCATTATTATTTGAGATTAGGCCAGTCCGTGTAGTGTCATCAGCAAATTTAATTGCAGATTGGAGCCAGACCTTTGGAGCAAATGGGACTACTACAGATAAGAAGAGTGGTCAACATCGACGTGATGGGTTGAAGGGCCTTTTCCTATGCTGTAGCAATCTACCTGGAGGATTACTGCACATGCTCTCAGTTGAAGGTGTTTAAAAGGATGGGGGAGTGATCACTGTGGGGGGGGGGGGGAAATGGGTAAATGTGACAATTTTGGGTGTTTGTTGTCCAGGAGTATTTGTTTTAACTAGCACACCTTGACAAGATGGGTTGAACCATTCATTACCTGTTTTCTTTGAGTACCCCCTCAGAAAGACAATATTTTGCTTTGGTCAGGAAGATTAGGAACATTTTAGAAATGTCTAACAGTAGTACTTACAAGCATTATTATTTCTTACAATAGCTCTAGAATATGACCCAATGATGTCTGTTAATAGGCCTACACTTTGAAAAGTCAGTTTCAACAGTGAACATTACCGCATAATACAAGCCCTTTGACCACCAACCTATTGTACCAATCTGTTATACTACTCCAAGATCAATATAATCCTTCCATCCTACATAGACCTCTATTTTCCCATAAACCAGGTGCCTATGTAAGAGTCTCTCTAATGTCCTTAAAGTATCTAGCTCTATCACCAACCATTCCATGTACCTACCACTCTGTAAAACAAAAATAGTCTCTGACATCCCCCCCCCCCCCGTACTTTCCTCCCAAATCTTAAAATAATGCTCCCTTGTATTGGCCATTTCCATGCTGGGAAAAGGTTTCTGGTTGTTCACTGAAACAATACCTCTTATAATCTTCTATACCTCTATCAAGTCACTTTTCAACTTTTCATCGTCCTTCGCTCCAAAGAGAAAAGCCCTAACTCATTCAACCTATCTTCAATTAGACTTGTGCCTGTTTTTACGATTAAGAGATGGACTTACACTTGACATGGAGCAATATCACTGAAAGTAAATTCTCATTTAAAAAAAATAATAAATGCCCCTCTGTGAATGCTTGATGTAAATTGAGCCAAATGGGTGTAACTGGTGATCTTAAAAACACCCTCCCTCTTTTCTGGATCCCAAACCTGACACAAATGGAAAGAATTATGGAGTTGTGTTATGGGTGACGCAGTGCATTGAAGGGATCTTTTTCCCTGCTGGAGCTAAAGGATTAGCTGTATTTTGCCATTAGTCATTTGGCCCTTCAGATGTTCTGTCAATACACCTGTTGGTCATTAAAGTATTTGGATTTGGGACCATAGGTTTCCAAAGGGATGATAATATCAGACTCTTGAATGCAAAATAATAATGGAAAAAAAACTAAAGGTGAGAAATGCAGAACAAATAAAATTGTGCAGTCATTGAAATAAAACCATAAGTCATAGGAGCAGAGTAGGCCACTATGGCTGATATATTATCCCACTCAATCCCAATCTCCTGCCTTCTCCTCAAAATCTTTGATGCTCTGACTAGTCACGAACCCATTAACTTCTGCTTCAGATATATCCAATAGCTTGCCCTCCGCAGCAATCTGTGGCAATGAATTCCACAGATTCAGCACCCTCTGGTTTAAAAAAAAATCCTTCATCTTTGGTCTCAATGGACATCCCTCTATTCAGAGGCTATGCCCTTTGGTCTTAGCCTCTCCCACTACAAGAAACATGCTCTCAACGTCTGCTCCATCTAGGTCTTTCAACACTTGATAGGTTTCAATGAGATTCTGCCCCCCCCCATTCTTTCCAAACTCAAGTGAGTACAGTCTGAGAGCCATCAAACTCTTCTCCTATGTTAACCCTTTCATTTCTGGAATCATTCTTGTGAACCTCCTCTGTATCCCCTCCGAAGTCAGCTCTGCTTTTCTTAGATAAGGGGACCAAAATTGCTAACTATCCACCACATGCAATGTAACCAGTACCTTATAAAGCCTCAGTGTTACCTCCCTTGCTTTTATACTCTTAACTTTCTCAAAATGAATGCTAACATTACATTTGTCTTCCTTTGCACTGACTCAACCATTAGTGAATCTTGCACAAGAATCTTTGCACCTCTGATTTTTGAATTTTCTCCCCATTTAGTCTACACCTTTATTCCTTCTACCAAAGTGTATGACCTGACACTTAACTACACTATATTCCATCTGCCACTTGTTTGCACAGTCTACTAATGTGTCTGAGTCCTGCAGACTCCTTGCTTCCTCAAAACTATTGACCCCTCCACTTATGTTCGCATTGCCCGCAGACTTCAGCACAATGCCGTTGATACCGTCATCCAAATCATTACCATATAATATGAAAAGAAACGGTCCAAACATCAACCCCAACACAACACAGCTGGTCACCTGCAGTCAAGCTGAAAAGACCTCCTTTATTCCCACTCTTTGCCTCTTGCCAGTCAGCCAATCTTCTATCCATGCTAGTGCCTTTCCTGTAATACAATGGGCTCATAACTGTTACCTCTCTGCGGTCATTTTCCAGTGGTCCAGTATCCACTCTTGCCTCTCCTTTACTCCCCATATATCCTCTTTAATATTATTGACTAGCTACTTTCATACTTTATCTTTTCTATCCTTATTGCTTTATAGTTTTCTTCTGTTGGCTTTTCAATGTCTAACTTCCCACTAATTTTTACTCTACTATATGCTCTCTCCTTTGCTTTTATGCTATTTTTGACTTCCCTTATCAGCCATAGTTGTGTCATCCTGCCACTAGAATACTCCTTCTTTGGGATGTATCGATCTTGTGCCTTCCAAATTGCTACCAGAAATTCCAGCCATTGCTCTTCTGCTATCATACTTACTACTGTCCCCTTCCAATCATCTTTGGCCAACTTTTCTCTTACTCCTTCTGTAATTCCCTTTACTCCATGAAGGTATATGCAGGTCATACTTTCCCCAGAAGAGATGCCAATGATATAGAAATCTGAAACCCTGCTTGCTGAACCAATTCTTCAGCCACCATTCATCTGCAAAATCATCCTTTTTTTTTTACCTTCAGTGGTGCATAATACAGGCAGTATTCCAGAGTTTACTACCCTTCAGGTCCTGTTTTTGCCTTTCCCTATATTTCTTGAGGACCTTATCCTTTTCCCTACCGATGTCATTGATACCAATAAGTACTACAGCTTCGAGCTGTTCACCCTCCCCCTTAAGAATGCTGTGGGCATTTAGAACGCCAGACATTCCTGACCTTGGCACCTGGGAGGCAACATAACATCCGGGTGTCTCTTTCACGTCCGCAGCTGTCTGTTCCTTTCACTATGGAATGCCCTATTTCCACTGCGTGCCTTTTCTCTCCCCTTCTGTTCTGAGGCACAGAGTCAAACTCAGTGCCAGAAACCCAGTCATTATAGCTTCTTCTTGGTAGAACACCCTCCCCCCATCACAACAGTATCCAAAACAGTTCAGTTATTATTGAGGGAAATGTATGAAGGTGTGGACAGCACTGATGGATAAGACTCTTGGAGTGCTACCTTTCTCTCAAGCTTTAGGCAGTTATAATACTGTGCTCAGTTTTGATATCCTCTGAAAGGATATATTGGCTTTGGAGAGTGAGAGATGATATCATTGTCGGTTATTCCAGGACTAACACGAGTCGGTTTGGAGACCAGTTTGCACTAACGGTAGCTTTCAGATTATTTAAACAAGG
The DNA here is from genome assembly GCF_030144855.1 of Hypanus sabinus. Taxonomy (NCBI): domain Eukaryota; kingdom Metazoa; phylum Chordata; class Chondrichthyes; order Myliobatiformes; family Dasyatidae; genus Hypanus; species Hypanus sabinus. Next base: position 131,090,603 of record NC_082713.1, read on the forward strand.
TATTTAATATAATATTAAACACAAAGTTGAAGTAGTCCAACTCTAGGATTACTTAGAAGTAAAGTCATTCAAAAAAAAAATTCGGACAAAAGAAATCTGTGAATGCGAATCTGGGCTGTGACCAGAGTCAAAGTTGCATTAGCTTGTATTTTGTGGTCCGAATTGTCATGTGCCTTCAATTTGATGAAGATGGTTCCCGATAAACAATGAGACACTACATTGTTGGAGAAGTTTCGGTCATATGGGAGTGTCGGAACAAGCAAGCCCTTCCAAGGAAGCTGATGGGCTATGAAAAGCCATTCCAAGTTTGCTAATCCATTCCTCATCTTAGCTGACTTTCACAGATTCAAAATAAATGTTGCTGAGACTAAAAGCAAAGAAATAATAACATTTAAATAAGTTCATGCAATTCAAATATATCATCAAATCAGTGTAGGGCAACTCCCTATGTCATTTTTGGTCAGACTTCAAAGTGATACTCTGCTCTGTTACTGATCTGTAAGGAGTGCAAACACTGGGTGTAGTTGTGGAACATTTTCAATTTTAACACATGCTGTTAACAGTTTCATAAGTAATCCAAACCATTTATTCCCGATGCATCATCTCTGAACTTGTAATGATCTGCACGTGGTTTCCTTCATGCTTCAACCTTTTAGCTGAAATGAATGCTATTTCTCATGAGGTTGAAATTAGTTTGAGTTCAGTTCCTGAAGTTCAGTTTGCAATTACCGAAAGTTATAGCTCATTGTTAAAATGCCTATTGTAACTATATTAGGTTTAGCCTTTGGATGTGGGCACGAAGTGAGAACAGGCTGTTTGAGAATTAATGTTAAAAATAACTTCATTACACAAAATGACCAATAAGGTGAAAACAGGAACTTGATATAGTGCTTGGCACGTGTGCTTGATGTTTCATTGCAGTTTATAGGCAAGGAAAACTGGTCACTTGCAATCTAGGAATACTGTCAATTTGTGCATAACATAGTTGGGATCAGGCATTTTAAGGATGTTGATTGAACTATATAACTTGGTCATGATTTTGGGGAGAATCCCCAAACTCTTTTTCATCCCTCCCCACCACTGTTTAGAACAGAATCAAGGGATCATTTGTGCTTGAATGTAGATGATTTGGTGGTTTAATATTTCATCCCAAAGACATTATCTCTGAGAGCGTAGCAAGATTAGTATTCTACCAGAATGTCAGTCTGTGAAGTTCGGACCTCACTCAATTAGTGGGTTAAGGATTGCTACTTATTAGTTTATGGTCTTATGATTAGGGTTATGAGGGCAGAACTCTAACTGACATACTATGGGTAATACTAAGGAGAGCATAGTTGGGTGGATTAAGGCACCTCATTGTATTACTAAATATTTTTAGTTTCATTGGTCTTTGAATGTTGCTAATTTGTTTCATTCTCTTTATTGTCGCAGGGTGGAGAAACCAAACCATTAACTGTAGTTTTACGTAGAGAAAATGACACGCTTGGATTTAACATTATTGGCGGAAGGCCTAGTCCGGTAAGTTCAAAGAGATTTCAGCATTTTTCCAGAGTAATTTGTCAAAATTGGTTAAGTTGTTAATTTAAGACGTGTAAGTTTCTTTGTCATATGACTATTTCTGAGCACCTCTTTGGCAACACACATTGATGATGTCTCCTATTAGTGCTGGTATTTTGTCTACCTGATGTTAACAGAGATGTTGCATATTTGGCTCAACAAGTGTTCTGACCAGGTCTTCAAAAATGTTAATATGCCTGAAATTTATATGTTAACTGATACTTGGCATGGCTATCTTGACTTTGTGTACCAATCCTGCCAAAGGCGCCTTCATTACAACAGTTTCCAGGACAGTAAAAGATCATTTAGCCCAGTTAGGTGATGGTACTGATTATTCTTCAATTACATCTCCTCCTATCGAAAGCCAATCAAGCTATCTTTTGGTTTGTTTATTCCTCCCTTATCTAGCTTCTCCTGCAAGGCATCAGTACTGTTAGCTTAAGCCACTTCTCGCGATAACAAATTCTTTGGGTTAAGATGTTTGTTTTGAATTCTATGTTCGATTATGTTTATGATTCCCAGCTTTTGATTCTTCCATAAACTTTCACTCAGTCTGTTCTCTATCCAGCACTGTCATGGTTTAATGTCTCTCTAAGATTAGTTTCTCTTAAAGAGCTGCAATATGTTCAGCAGTCTGAGTTGTATCCTCTTGTTTCATTTGTTTGTGCTATAAAGGGACATGTGCAACACCAGACATCCTAGCAGTGATGCCTAGATGGATGAGGTAGGAGTATAACACTGAAGGGAGTTACTTCTTGTTGTTAGAGTGGTTGCTGTAACTACATTCAGTCATTGGGGAAGGTAACTGGCAAAAAGTGAATGATAAACTTTACAATTGCCCAGAATCACTTCACTCCACAAAGTCGTTCATAATAAGAAAGTCTAAAAGCTTTCTTTTCTGCCCTTGAAGGAGAACTATTTACTGTGTGGAAATGATTGCATTTCACCTGCATAAGTAATTACTTTACTGTTGTCACATTCAAGTCCAAGTTTATTGTCATTCAACAATGCTAAATGAAACATCGTTCTTCTGGGACCATGGTGCAACTCATAGCACATGTAGGTACTGAGATGGAATGAGATACAGTGAAAAACATTGTTTTGCATAATATCCATACAGATATTATCAAAACATAAGTATGTTGAAATGGTACAAAAGGGAAAGACAGAATGCAGAATATAGTGATGCAGTTGATGTTATAGAGAAAGTGACATGAAGGTAGACAAATAAGCTGCAAGGACCACGCACAAGCATTTGCTGTTATGTACCCTAGTTTCCAAACTTCATAGTCTCTGTCAATTCTATTGCAATGCTCCAGTTAGAAGAGTCAAGGTGGGTCGTGGTTAGACAACCCAAATAAGCTGTGCAAGATAAAAACCCAGAGTAGAAGGCTCTCCATTGTTATCAAAGCAACAAGAATAGTGTCCTTTGGATGAGATATTAAACCTGGATCCATGTCAACACTGAAGCAACCATGGAAAGTTATAGCATTGTTTAATAATGCAGTTCTCACTTGCATTGTGAATGAGAAGTGAAAAAATGTTACTTTAAGTGCAAGTCTCATTCTATGTTTTGTTTTGTTTGTTACCTCTCTGACGTGGTGGTTCACGGTGATAGAACTGTTCCCCCACAGCTCTTGTGATCAGGGTTTAATCCCTGACCAACAGTGCAGTTGGTTCTGTGTGGTGTTACCACGTTCTCCCTGTGACCACGTGGGTTTTCCCCTATGCACTCTGGTTTCCTCCGGCATCCCAAAGGTGTGTGCGTTGTTAGTTTAATTGGCCACTGTAAATTGCTCCTACTACGTAGATGATTGTTAGATCCTGCGGGAGGTTGATGTGAATGTGGAGATGGGAAATCAAATGGGATCAGTGTAGGATTAATGTAATCTTGGAAGATTAACCTTAGCTTTATTTGCCAGTGTAAATGAAAACATACAGTGAGATGCATCGTTTGCGTATCATCAAACCGACCAGGATTGTGCTGGGAACAGCCTGTAAGTTTCGCCATGCTTCTGACACCAACGTAGCATGCCCATAGCTTAGTAAATCTAATGAGTTTGGAATGTGGCAGGAAACTGGAGCACCCAGAGGAAACATATGCGGTCATGGAGAGAATGTACAAATTTCTTCAGGGCAGTGACGGGAATTGAATTCCAATCAGTGATCACTGCTGCTATCATGCCTTTAGTGGTGCTTAGTGGCTGCTGTGGATTTCTTGGGCCAGATGACCTATTAACATGCAATTTCATTCTTTGACTTTAATTCCTTGCTATTGTATGGAGACAGGACAGAGCACAGTTCAATAGGGAGTACTCTAATAAAGATTCTGCATTAAGTCGACATGATTTCTCAGATTTTTCTGTTCCTTTCCTCCAGAAATGAACCTCAGTGGTTGGTTTGCTTTTTTTAAAAAATAGGGCTGTTAGTTTCCAGCACTAGCTTTAATGAATCTATAATCCTTAATCCATCCCAAAGAGCCCGTGACCTCCTTTTCCTTGTACGGAATACTCATGCTTTTCCATATTGAAATTTGTGGGTCCCAAGCCCATTATGCAGGTCTGCTAATGACCTGTATTTTGACAGTGGTGGGAATTGAATCCCTATCAGTGATCACTGGTGCTGTGAGGTGATTGCTGTCATGCCTTTAGTGGCGGTTAGTGGTTGGCATGGTGCTTCCCGATTTGTGCTTCTGATTCCAAGTCATTAACATAAAAATAAGCTGCAGTGGTGTCAGTGTCAGTTCTGTTGAACTCCACATCCCACTCACACCAGTGTGAGTAAATCATTTAATCCTTACTGCATCTTCTTGAATATCCATTCTGCTACATGCTCAGAACTTGATTTAATCATGGGACAAACTGGGCATCGAGACAAAGTGCCACTTAAACTGTATTAAGTGCACAGGCTATTTTGGGCAGTTCGGCAGCTGTTTGCACTTTTTTGAAGTGTAATTACTTGTCATTATATACAGGGCCACTCTTCCCACTCTTGTGTCTTCTTGAAGTCCAGCCACTGCTGAGTGTCCTGGCTTGCTGAGCTGGTCATTCCCATTTAGTTCGATTAATGTTACCATTGAGGCTAGAGCTTGGTCTCTACCCATTTCATCTCTACCCACCTACACATGCCTTCTGTTCATCTTTTCTTCAGCCCTGTTGTCTGTTAAAACTATTCTCCAGTTGGCTGTAAAGAAAGGGCAAACATAAAACAAATAATTTTGCCTTTAAAATTCCCTTCCTTGTTTCTACCTGTTTCTGAAACTTAATTCATCTTGGAACGAGAGTTTCTGTGCCTCTCCAAGCCTTACCATTTTGAGCAGCTTTTGGTTGTAAGCGCTCTGCTTCTCTAACCACCCTTAAAGGTAGTTTTGTTATCCCTGTTTCTCCCAGTGTCTCCTCTATTATTGTCATTTAATGCATTTAGGCTCATAACATCCGTATGTCCATTTTAATTTAATGGATTTCACATCACATCACAGGATACAAAACATGAAAGTAAGAGCAAGAGAGGGTCACCGAACCCTACATGCTCGCCCTGTTGTTCAATATGATTGTAGTTGGATCTTCTCCCAGTGTCAGCTTCTCCTCTGCGCCAGTTCCCCACAGCCCTCAATTTCCCCCCCCCCCCCACCTTTTCAAAGAATTACCTAGCTCCACTTGGAGAGATCGAGCTTATAACGTCCCATAATTGTCATCCAAGATTGAACACCAGTGTGGGAGGAAGTGGCTAAAATGGACTTCATTGCTGTGTGAGCTTTGTGGTCATCATTGTTGCGGGTTTGCTTGGCTTTGGATGTCAATATAGTATCTCAGAAGCTCAAAGCCGTTGGTTACATCCATTGCCATGAAGTGTGGACTGTATGTGGCCTCTCATTTGTTCCCCATGGCAGTGATGTCCTCTGCTCCTTGGTGCAGAAAGTGCTGAAGCTGGCCAGTCACCTTGGTTCTTGCACAACCCAAATGTGGTTTTCAAGCCAAAGATGTGCTAGTTCCACAGAGAGCATCTGTGTCTCTCACTGAGCTTCACACACTGTTACTATTACGAGCCTCCAGAAGAAACGGTTTCCCTTTCTTTCAACTCGAAAAGGACCCAGAAATTATCTGAACAAGGGGACAGTCAGCAGTCAATAGATATGGAGCGCCTGTTCTGGTGTTGATAAAGTTATTGTGATCCTCCTGTCGAGTTAGCACTAGAACCAGTGCAGCTGCTCAAATGCATGAATGCATCCCAGAAATCCCCGAAATGCCTTGTTTATTTCAGCTGTTCAGTCCAGCGTATTTTGAGATTTGCTCTGGTTCGGTCAAGAAAAGAATCCTTGAAATGTTGGTTTGAATTTAACTTGAAGTATATTGGTTATCATCATAACAATTAAAGCAGAATGGTCCTATTATATAATGTTCTTTTGTTACTTCCCGCATGGAACAATGTATGAAATTCACACCACTGACCTAACTCTCCTTTTCATCCCCTTTTAGTGTTTTCCTCCTTTTGGCTGTTTTATTGTTAACTGTTACAATTGGGTTAGTTAAAAGCCTCCAATGCTACCCTGTTCCACGTACATTTGCTTTTATCAGCACAACCACTTCTTAGCTGCTCAAACCTGAGTTATAGGGATCAGTGGAATAGGTTAGGGCTTTATCCCCAGAGCAAAGGGGAATGAGGGGCAATTTGATAGTGGTATACAAAATTATGAGGGGTATAAAGCAGGCTTTTGTCACTGAGGTTGGGTGAGCTAGAACGAGAGGTCATGGGTTAAGCGTGGAAGGGTAAATGAGGAGAAACTTCTTCACTAAGAGGGTGGTGAGAGTGTGGTATGTGCTGTCAGCAGAAGTGGTGTATTTGGGGTTGATATCAACATTTAAGAGAAAATTGGACAGGTACATGGATGGGAGGGTTATGGTCCAGATGAAGGTCTAATGTGGCAATGCAGAATAATATATTGACATGGACTAGAGGGGGCAGAAGCCTGTTTCTGGCTGTAGTGTTCTGTGACTCCATGAAACTCTCTGTTTGCAATCCTGGCAGATTTTTGTTTTGCTGTGTATCAGTGACTTTTGAAAGTTAGAAACTGACTGTCTGCACTTAAGGTTGTATGACCACAATCAGTGACATAAACTATTTCCTCTCCACTAGGATGTATCTAAAATTGAGGTGAAAGGCACTGAGTTGTCTGAGACTTTTTCCTAATTCATGACAACTTCTGTAGCCAGCAGACTTCCCATTGGAATTCCAATAATGAGCGTTCACATTAATCATAAAGTCAGTTGTTCTGCTTGTAGTAGGCACACCACAGTAGTGCCTTTAACAGTTGATTTCTCTGGGGAACTCTGTTCTGAAGTGTGCGAGACATTGCAGGCAAAAACCTTTCACTAAGTTCAGTTGAAGATTCTGAGTAACTTTCTGGTTCAAAGTACAATAGCTATTCAGTCCTGCTTTGGTGTGCATGCAGCTGGTCCAGCCTGGGCTGTGACTATTTTGTTAAGCACTGGTGCTCGATTTATGTTAAAGTTAGTCATTTTCTTTCCGATTCTCATCTTATTTTGAATGGTTGATCTTGCACTTAAGCCTAATAGAAATCTTACAGAAGGTAGTGGATTCAACCCATTACATAATGGGTAAAGCCCTTCCAACCATTGAGGAGATCTACATGAAACACTGTCGCAGGAAAACAGCAACTGTCATTAAAGATTCTCACCACCAGGCCATGCTCTTTTCTCAATGCTGTCATCAGGTAGAAGGTACAAGTGCTTCAGGATTCGCACCACCAAGTTCAAGAACAGTTACTACCCCTCAACCATCAGGCTCCTGAACAAAAGAGGATAATTACACTCATCAATTGTTATGTTCCCACAACCAGTGATCTCACTTCAATGACTCTTTATCTTGTTATTTCATGCTCTCGCTGTTTATTGCTATTTGTTTATCGTTTTTCAACAGTTTGTTGTCTTCTGTGCTCTTGTCCTTTCATTGATCCTGTTTACAGTTACTGTTCTATAGTTTTGTTGAGTATGCCTGCAGGAGAAAGAGTCTCAGGGTTGTATGTGGTGACCTATATCTCCTCTGATAATCAATTTTACTTTGAACTTTGGATTCAGCTCCTTTTCTACTCTAGCATTCGTATTGTGGAGTTTATCGTGTGAAGGCTAACAGTTGTCTTCGAAACTGAGTGATCACTACATTGGACGAGATCGTAAACTGAGGTCCAGTTATTGGGCAGATAGATGTGAAAATCTAGTTCTAAGTTCCAAGGCATCTCAGCACCTGGAGTATGATTTGCCTTTCACTGAAATCATGGGTCACTGTAAACAGTCTACCCTCCCTACATTCTTTCATGCCTTTGGCTAAGTCTAATCTTTTGGGCTCAGATTTAAAATTAACAATTGATGGAGTGTCGATGTGTGTTTGATGTGAGCAGATTCCAAATTTTTGCTAGTATGTTGCGCTATTTCCTAATCTCATTTTTGAAGAATGGAACATGAACAAGTACCGTAGATGGGGAGGGAAAGAAGGCATAAAATAACGCTCAGTTGGGGCATGAAGTTTAAGAATCAGTTAATCATGTAGCAGTTGTAAACAATTTTCTTCAAGCCTCATTCGGAGTATTGTGTGCTGTTCTAGTCACCATAAGATACAGGAGCAGAATTAGTCCATTCAGCCCATCAAGTCTGCTCTACCATTTGATCATGGCTGATTTATCACCCCAATATATGAAGGGTGTGCAGGCTTTGGAGAGGCTGCAGGAAAGGTTAATCAGGATGTTGCCTTGCATTAGGGAATATTAACTGTAAGGTGAAGTTGACAAACTTGAATTGTAGCATTTTTTCCGCAATTGTTTTCAATTGAGGGTGAGGACAGACCTGATAGAGTGTATAAGATAGTGAGAGGCATAGACAGGGTAATAGTCTTTTTTCAATTGCAGAAATATCAAATGCTCAAGGGCATATCTTTATGGTGAGGGAGGGAAGGTGAAAGGAGATGCGTGGGGCAAGTTTATTTTACACATAGTGATAGATGCTTGAAATGGGCTGTCAGGAGTAGTGGTGGAAGCAGGTATGATAGTGGTGTTTAAGAGATTGTTACATAGACATGTGAATACGCAGATAATGGAGGGATATGATCGTGTACTGCACACTCACAAGCAAACACGAGGAAATCTGCAGATGCTGGAAATTCAAGCAACACACACAAAATGCTGGTGGAATGCAGCAGGCCAGGCATCATCTATAGGGAGAAGCACTGTCGACGTTTCGGGCCGAGACCCTTTGTTAGGACTAACTGAAAGTTAAGGTGGCAAGAGATTTGAAAGTAGGAGGGGGAGGAGAAAATGCAAAATGATAGGAGAAGACCGGAGGCGGTGGGGTGAAGCTGAGAGCCGGAAAGGTGATTGGCAAAAGGGATACAGAGCTGGAGAAGGGAAAGGATCATGGGACGGGAGGCCTAGGGAGAAAGAAAGAGGGAGGGGAGCACCAGTGGGAGATGGAGAACAGGCAGAGTGATGGGCAGAGAGAGAGAAAAAAAACCTAAATATATCAGGGATGGGGTAAGAAGGAGAGGAGGGGCATTAACAGAAGTTTCCCTTCCTTTCCCTTCTCTAGCTCTGTATCCCTTTTCCACTCCTTTTCCCCTTTCCTCTCCCTTTTCCCCTCCCCCTCCTACTTTCAAATCTCTTACTATCTTTCCTTTCAGTTAGTCCTGACGAAGGGTCTCGGCCCAAAACGTCAGCAGTGCTTCTCCCTATAGATGCTGCCTGGCCTGCTGCGTTCCGCCAGCACTTTGTGTGTGTACACTCACAAGAACTTCAGTTTAATTTGGCATCATGTTCAGTGCAGACATCATGGGCCGCAGGACCTGTTCCTGTGTTCTGCGTTTTAATTAACTTGCCAGACTGAGCACCCTTGGAAAGTGGGAGGGAACTGGAGCTTTGGAAGAAAATTTGTGCAATTGCACGGAAAGATGTACAGACTGACAAGTCAGGATTAAACATAGGTCACTGGAGCAATAAAGCACTGGCCTGACCAGCTATACCACTGTGCACCCAATTAACTGTATTTTGATTGTAGTTTCTTTAGCTATTAAACACTTAAGGGTCTCGTAAGGTTGCACACTATATAAAGTGCCGACTATGCTGGTTTCTAAGGATAGCAAAGGAGATTCTGTTCTCAGAAAGTCTCAGCTGAAAGATAAAGCAACAGTAATGTACAGGATCTCTAATTACTCAGTTTGGCTAAAAAGGTGTCTAACTCATTTCAGAAGCTAGTTTGTTAACTGTAGCTTGAAGCAGATTAGTCATCCTATTGATTCCTGTGATCTTTGGATTCATGCACGAGTTGCCATTAAATAACATGGTCGAAATCTGTTTAATTATTGGACGAGGGGGAAGAACAATATTGGCTAGAAGTAATGATTAATTTGATCAAATCACTTCAAGTTGTGGCTCTTTTTTTTGACAAGGGTTATGACTGCAGCTTAAGATCTTAAAATGCACTGATACAAGCTGATGTCAGTCAGCTGTAGTTAAGTGATAGCTCACTTGGCTCTGAATGTGTTGCCAGAAGGATGTGGGGGGGCTGTGGTCCAGGTGCAGGTCGCTGGGACTAGGCTGAGTAACCGGAGCATCCGGGGAAAGCTTTTGTGATCTCCGGGGAAGACGTGCAGCCTCCACAGGCCAGAATTGAACATGGATCACCGTAAAACAGATTAGACTCCGTTTCTGTGCTGTAGTGCTCTCTGACTCCGGCCTGCATTCGTAGCACAGTGACGACATCTTGGTGACTATAGAGTCATACATCCCAGGAATGGATCTTCTGCCTGGCTTGTCATTGCTAACCAAGATGTCTATTTGACCTTTTACCATTTGCCTGTGTTTGAAATATGAATCACTACACTCTCCCTTGCTCAATCCCATTCTTCCTATAGTGTGGCTTTATAAATATCCCTACCAGTTCTTGTTTTTAAAAACCCACTGATGCATCACCCCAAAAGCAATGCACAAACACAAGTAACCATGAACACTGAATCTTTTTGCACACGCACAAACTTGTTAGTTAAGATCTGATCAATGTTTTATTTTAAAGAAAACACAATTTTGAGTTTAATGCATTAATCAAGTTATGTGTCTAAACCAGCCCAAGGAGACCGCCTTATGGTTCACTGATTCAGGATTTGAGGAGGAAATAAATAATTGATCTGAAATTTGCATCCATCCTCAGCCCATCTTCCCGCCACCTTAACAGGGATAGAGTTCCTGTTGTCCTTACTACCACACTATGAGATGGCAACTTCCATCATCTTCAATGGATCTTCCTACCGTTACCTCCTCCCACTTTCTGCTTTCTGCAGGGATTGTTCCCTTTGTGATTTCTTTGAACACTTATACATCTCCACTGATCTCCCTCTGGCTGTTATCCCTGCAGGTGCAAGAAGTGCTACACCTGCCCCTACACCCCCTCCTTCACTACCTTTCAGAGCATCAAACAGACCTTCCGGGGGGGCAGCAGTATATCTGTGAGTCCCTCGGGGTCACCTACTATATCCAGAGCTCGTGGTGTGCTCTCCTCTACATTGGCGAGACCCGATGTAGGTTGGGGGAGTTTTTTGTCGAGCACCAAACTCTGTCCACAACTAGCAGAATCTCCTGGTGGCTAATCATTTTACTGTAAGTTTAGTCCCCATTCCCCTTCTGGCTTGTTGGTCCATGGTCTTCTCTACTGCCAAGAAGAGGTCACTCTCAGGTTGGAGGAGTAACACCTCTTACACTATCTGTGTAGCATCCAAACTGAAGACATGAACATCAATTTCTCTAATTTATGATAATTTCCCTCCCCTCTTCTTTCTTTTTCTGTTCCCCATTCTGGCTCCCTTCTTACTTCTTCTCTGTGCCTGCCTATCACCTCCCTCTGGTGGCGCTTTCCCTTTCCCCCATTGTCCATGCTCCTTTCCTATTAGATTCCTTCTTCGGCCCATTACCTTTTCCACCTATCACCTCCCGGCTTCTCCTTTCATCCCCCTCTCCTACCTTCCTCCTCATTTGGCTTCGCCTGCTAGCTTGTACTCGGGACCCTCCCTTCACCTTATTTTGGCTTTTTCCCCCTTTCTTTCCAGTCCTAACGAAGGGTCTCATTGACTCTTTATTCCTTTCTGTAGATGCTGCCAGACCTGATGGGTTCCTCTCGCATTTTGTGTTTGTTAATCTGCTTCAGTGTCATTAGTTGAAGGATGAGCAACTACCACAATACTGCCTCTTGAACTAAAACCATTAGGCAAGGGTTTCATACCAATGCAATTGTATTGCTGATATTGTCCACTTAATCCATTTGTATGGATTATGTTGGCTCCGTTCCAGCCACCTCACTATACAGCCACACTGGCTATCTTTTGCCTCTGCTTTGGATCTTGCATTTGCCTGCAAGAGAAGCTAGAAATGGAATTGGTTTATTATCACATGTACCAAGATACACTGCAAGCTTTTTTTTGTGTGCTGTCCAGAGAGACCATAAGATCTAGGAGCAGATATAGGCCATTTGGCCCATTGAGTCTGCTCTACCATTCCATCATGGCTGACTTATTATCCCTCTCAACCCCATTCTCCTACATTCTCCCCATAGCCTTTGATGCTCTAACTAACCAAGAACCTATCAAATTCCACTTTAAATACACTGAGTGACTTCTCCTCCACAGCCATTTGTGCCATTGAATTCCAGAGATTCACCACCCTCTAGCTAAAGAAATTCCTCCTCATCTCTGTCCTAAAGAGTCGTCATTATATTCTGAGGCTGTGCCCTCTGGTCCTAGACTCCATCACTATAGAAAACATCCTCTCTATGTTTACTCTTTCAGTATTTGATAGGGTTCAATGAGATTCCACTGCTCCCCCATTCATCTAAACTCCAGTGAGTATGGGCCCAGATCCATTAAATGCTCTCATATGTTAACTCTTTCATTCCTGGGATAATTCTTGGGGTCTTTGGACCAACACTTTATGAAGCCTAGCATTTTAGATGCTTGCTTTTAAATTCTAGTCCTCTCAAAAAGAATGCTAACATTGCATTTGGGAAATGTGCATGAGGACTCCCAAGTCCCTTTGCACCTCTGATTCTGAATTTGCTTCCCATTTAAAACATACCCTGTGCTTTTATTTCTTCTATCAAAGTGCATGACCTTACAATTCCAGACACAATATTTCATCTCCTTCTTTTTTGCTTATTCACCTGACCTGTCTAAGTACTTCTGTAGACTTCCTGCTTTCTCAAAACTACCTGCCCCTCCACCTACCTTTGTATCATCTACAACTGTGGGCTCAAAGCCATCAATTCCATCATACAGATTATTGACATAGAATGTGAAAAAAGAAGTCCTTACACTGACCCTAAACAAGGTAAAATAAGAACGCAGCAGAATAAATTATACCAGCTACAAAGAAGGTGCAGTTCAGGTCAATAGTAAGGTGCAAGTTCACAACGAGTTAGATTATGTGGTCAATGTCCAACTTAATATTCTTGGGATTATTTAATACCTAGTTTTATAATAGCTGTTTAGAAGCTGGCCTTGAGCCTGTTGCTTTCAGGCATTTCTGACTTCTGTCCAATGAAAGAGGGAAGAAGAGAATGCCCAGGATGGGTGGGTGGAACACTGATTTTTGTTTAGTGACCCAGCAAAGTAACAGGCCCTTCTTGCCCAATTACACCTGTGTGACCAATTAACCTACGAGCCCGTATGTTGTTGGGACATAAGGGGAAGCTGGAGGACGCAGAGAAAACCCACACGTACAACTCCTTGAAGACAACAGTGGGAATTGAACCCTGCTGACTGGCACTGCTATTCTACAGTGCCGCCACTAGGGTGAATATTTGGCTACAGGTCTCATTGGAACGACGGCCACACTGGCGGTAACCCTTCAGTTGCACTAACGTATTATCCTGGATCTTTGCTGTTTTTGGTATTTGCAAAAGGAAATGATCTAAAATAAAAGCAGAACATGATGAAAATACTTGGTGGGTCAGGCTGCTTCTTTGGAGAAAGAAACAGTTAACATTTCAGGCTGATGACCAATTGTGTTGCTATCCTTGAGGTAGTGGATTTCAGTGAAAGTCAGAGTTAGGTAGTTTTCCATGTGTGATAGGAATAAAGTTAGGAAACTAATATGTTTTTAAACATTATTACCAGTTTGGAAATGTGCAGATTTTCTCAAACAATGACCTCATTCCAAAAAAATTCTTCTCCATCTTTATCATCTGTATTGGACCACGTACTAGCTTCAGAGCCAAATTAATTTTAGTTGAAAGCAAAATAGAGGCATTAAGATCCAATGAGCGAGCCAAATGCATCAACAGCGATTAATTTATAGCATCTGTGAAGTAATTTGTCAAGTTCTCAATTTTTTTTTATCCTGGTAGTTCAATATTTTTTTTCTTGGGAATCAACATGATTCCCAATGTGAATGGTCTTTGGTTAATTCTTCAGCTGAGGTGCAGGTGCAGCACTTACCTTGTGAGTAATGGGTATGTTTTGCCGTCCCACAGACTATTTTTAGTTGCTGTGTCTCTGAATAAGTAATCCAGTTGGAGAGCAGCTGGAAGAGTCATGGAGGAATGGAGATAAAACTAGTTGCTTGCACGGTTTTCCTCCATTACCCAAACTACAATTTGCAATTAACACCAGAGTGCAGTTTGCTGAAGCTTCCCAAAGTCTCAACAACTTGTGAAAATATGGAAGGTGTACTTTCAGTGCCATTTTACTGAAGTTCATAATGTGTGTTTTGTTATCCGAGGAGATGTTCATCGCCATGTAAGATTGCAATGTCCTGTTACTCTCTATTAGTGAAGTACTATTGAGATGTAAGAAACTCAGTAGTCAATTTTTTTGCACAGCAAAATCTCACAAAGGGCAATGTGGCTATCACCACATTATTGAAATGACGATTAAGGACTAAATGTTCACTGGGAAACTTGTGAGAGTTTTTTTAACTCAACTAGTGCTGTGGGTCTTTTCTGTCAGTCCTCTGATATCAGAAGCTGGTTTATTAACACTGACATTTGTTCAAGATTCAAGATGGTTTAATGTAATTTCTTGGCTCACAAGGGTAAGGAGAATGAAATAGTTGTTACTTCAGATCTGATGCAGCACACAAAAACTCACAAAAGATAGAGAACGCAATTCTTGTTCCTTTTTCATGCCTTGTAGTACATCGGGTGGCTTTTGCCTTTTCCGTAGCATTTGACTAATTTTTTTTTACAAGGCTGAGTTGCTAGCTTGATTCTCAACCCAGCATGGAAAGCATGCAAGGAGCCAGTAGGATTTGAACTCGGGACCATTACGCCTTGAAGTCCAGTGCTAATATCAGTACACCACCAGACGGCAAAGAACACAATGATCATACTAAAACACACACACAATAAATATATATTTTTTAAATTGTTTTATTAGTTTTTCAAAACATTTTACAAATTAAAACCCCCAAATCCCAATGAGGAACATTAAAACAGTGCAAAATTAAGCATACAATAACAATTTGTTACAAAGGAAGAGAATTTAGCAAAAAAAAAGCACCTAAATTAAAGACAAGTAAGCTTAGTGTCCTCCCCAAGCCCCACAACACAAGAAAAAACAACAGCAACTCCAGACCAACCACAACACAATATAGAGAGTATAAGTCAGGACAGCCAAGCTCCCAGACTGTGAATACACTCAGCAACAGAGGATAATAATGCCTTCTACCAGAAAAAAAAAGGAGCTGAAAGCAAGGGACCGAAGAGAGAAAAAAAAACCCTAGTCAAGAGGAAGGTTATGAAAGTACTCGATAAAAGGTCCCCAGACCTTATGGAACTTTAGATCTGAATTGAGAACTACACACAATAAATATAAATACATAATATAACTTATATAGGTAGATTGATTGTATTCCCATAAAGTGATACTTGGCTGTACATAAGGTGACAGCTGGGAAATAGAGTTAGAGGTTGGAGGTGTTGATCAGCCTTGCTGCTCGGGGAAGGTAACTGTTTTTGAGTCTGGTGGCCCTGGCTTGGATGCTCTGATGAGAGTGAGGCGAATAGTCCATGAGTGGAGTGGATGGGATCCATAATGATGTTACTGGCCCTTTCCTGGCACCCTTCTGATAAAATATCCTTGATGCTGGGTAGACTGGTGCTGGTAATGCATTGGGCCGTTATGATTACCTGTTGTAGAGCCCTTCTGTCCGCCACATTGCAGGTTCCGTACTAGGCAGTGATGCATCTTGTTAGGATGTTCTCTACCGTAGAGTGACGTGAGCAAGAATATGTAAAGTCCAGCTCTCTTTAGCCTTCTCAGAATTTAGAAGCGTTGCTGAGCTTTTTTGACTGTGTAGGATGTGTTCTGGGAGCGTAACAGGTCGTGTGTGGTGTGCACTTCCAGGAGCTTGAAACTGCTCACAGATCCCAATGCTGTGCCGCCGATGTAAAGAGGTCTATTAGTGGGGCAAGTTCTCCTGAAGCCGATAACCATCTGCTTTGTCTTGCTGACATTGAGGAGGCTAATTGCTTGACCAGGTCTCAAGCTGTTCCATCTCCTCTCTGTAGGTCATGAAGTTTATAGTAATCCTAAACAGAAATATTTGATGATTCCATTCGGAGCTGTGTACAAAGAGTCACCACTTTCTTGTATAGACTTGGGTCTTAATAGATTGTGTTCAAATCCTTGGACTAGGTCTTGAATCCACAGCCTTCTGACACTGAAGTATGAGTGAAACCAACCCCAACCACATCTCTGTCAACAATAACTACGTCAGTAAGTTTCAGTATTTGGAACCTCTCCTCCTGAATTTTATAAAAAATTTAAAGATTTATTAATTCCTCCTTTTATGGAATTAATATATCAAGTGGAAAAATGCATAAACTCCCACAATCTTTTTTAACAGCGATCATAACCTTATTGCCAAAAAAGATAGAGATCCTTTAAAACCAACATCATATAGGCCTATTTCTTTGTTGAATACAGATTATAAAATAATAGCAAAAATTTTATCTAATAGAATATCTAAATATTTACCAAAATTTATACATATGGATCAAGCAGGTTTTATTAAAAACAGACAATCAATGGATAATATAACCCGGTTACTTAGTATAATTCATTTGGCACAAAAAAGAGAGGAAATGAGTGTGGCAGTTGCTTTGGATGCAGAAAAAGCATTTGATAGATTGGAATGGGAAAAATATGAGTTAGGAAAATTTTTTATACAATGGTTTAAAACCTTAATTACTAATCCTCAAGCTAAAGTAGTTGCAAATGGTCAGATTTCAACACCATTTTGCTTAACGAGGTCAACTAGACAAGGCTGCCCATTATCACCTGCTTTATTTGTATTGGCAATAGAACCATTAGCTGAATTAATTAGAACAGATCCAGACATTGGGGGCTTTAGAGTTAATCAAGAAGAATATAAGATTAATTTATTTGCTGATGATGTTTTGATTTATTCAACAAACCCATTGCAATCTTTGCAAAGACTATCTTTTAGATTGGAAGTATATGGGGAAGTATCAGGGTATAAAGTAAATTGGGATAAAAGTGAAATTTTACCCCTTACCAAAGGAAATTATAATCAATGTCGATTAGTAACTCAATTTCGATGGTCAATAAATGGGATAAAATATTTAGGTATCAGAGTTGATAATGATGTAAAAAAATTTATATAAACAAAATTATTTGCCATTATTTAAAAAAAATAAAAGAGGATCTTGATAAATGGATGATGTTACCAATAACATTAATAGGTAGAGTTAATGCTGTAAAAATGAATAGGTAGAGTTAATGCTGTAAAAATGAATATATTTCCTAGATTGCAATATTTATTCCAAACTTTACCAATACAATTGCCTTAGAAGTTTTTTCAAGAACTGAATAAATATGTAAGGAAATTTCTTTGGAAAGGAAAGATGTCAAGAATATAATTGGAAAAATTGACATGTAAATTTGATTTAGGAGGGTTACAACTTCCAAATTTTAAGAATTATTATAAAGCAAGTCAACTTAGATTTATTGCGTCTTTTTTTGATGAAGAAAAACCGGCATGGATTAGAATAGTATTAGATAAGATAGGAGAAAACATACCAGAAGATTTTATATATAAATGGGAATCCAAATGGATATGGGGAAAGAAAAGAATCTCCTATATTAAGACACTTGATTGATTTATGGAATAAGGTAAATATGGACGATGAGATAAAGAAATCTTTATTAGCAAAAAGAACTTTCATTCAAAATAGGCTGTTTCCTTTTACAATGGATAATAAATTTTTACATAATTGGTTCCAAAAGGGATTAAATATATAGGTGATTGTTTTGAAAGAGGTATATTGATGTCGTTTGATCAATTAAAAAATAAATATAAAATATGAAACAACACTCTTTTCTGTTATTTTCAATTAAAGGCTTATTTACGAGAAAAGCTGGGTCAAACAATGCTAATGCCAAAATCGAGTAATTCAAAAAGGAAAAATTAAAAAATTTACATCCTGTATGTACAATTTGATTCAAAAACAGACAATTAAATCAGGAATTCATAAATCAAGTCAAAAATGGGAATCTGATTTGAATATTAAAATTGATGGAAAAAGCTGGTCAAGAGAATGTTCTGATAGTATGATAAATACAATAAATGTTCAACTTAGATTAGTACAATATAATTTTTACATCAGTTATATATAACACCACAGAAAATAGATTAAATTCAAATATGTCTGACCAATGTTTTCGATGTAATCAAGAAATTGCTAATTTTTTACATTCTACTTGGTCTTGTTTTAAAATTCAATCATTTTGGATAAAACTAAAACTTTTATTGGAACAAATTACTGGAGTACAACTCCCACATAGTCCAATATTATTTTTATTAGGAGACATTGAAGGGACAATATTGAAACTTAAATTGAATAAGTATCAGAAAAAATTTATAAAAATTGCATTGGCAGTAGCCAAAAAAGTTATCGCAATTACTTGGAAATCTGATTTATATTTACTATGGATCGTTGGAATAATGAAATATATAGTTGTATTCCACTTGAAAAAATTACATACAATCTAAGAAATGAATATGATATATTTTTGAAAATTTGGCTCCCATACCTACAAAAGATAGGATTAAATACATAGGTCCTTTGAAGATAAAATTATAAAGTAATTGGGGAAAGTAAAAATAAATATTAAAATTATTTTGAACTCCATGGAACATGTGGGGATCCTCCGATATCCAGGCAATCTTTCTCTTCTTTCTTTCTTTTTTTTTCTTTCTTTAGATAAGGGTTAAGTGGGGGAGGGTTAATATTATTTTTTTCTCTCTCTTACTATTTTATCATTACTTTTATTCTTTGTAATTTTCTAAAAATTTAATAAATTTTTAAAAAAGTATTTGGAACCTCAGCCAAAGCCTGTGGAGAATACTTTAATATTGCTCTTCGATTTTGTAAACACTAAAATTTCAGCCTTGTCCCTCTTTGTCCCATTTCTGACCCCAAGACTGAAGCTTGAGCATCATCACTTCCACCAGACATGTCCTGTGCCCAGTGTTCCCTTGCTGACTCCCATCTATCTTGCTTTACAGAACAGTGAGGACGATTCTTCAAGTGAAGTTATTTACGTTTCCAAAGTTATGGAGAACGGACCTGCAGACAGACCTGATGGACTGCAAGTTCACGACAGGATTATCGAGGTAGGAGAGATTGTGGAGTTGAGTTACAATCACCACGGTGTGTGGGCGCCATGGTAATAGGCGATTAGCAAGACACCGTTACAGCTCGGGGGTGGGGGGGTCAGAGTTCAGTTCTGGTGTCCTCTTGTTAGCAAGTTTATGTAGGTTTCTTCCCACAGTCCAAAGACATACTGGTTAGTGGGTTAATAGGTCATTGTAAATTGTCGTGTGATCAGTCTGGGGTCAAACTGATGAGATGCTGGGCAGCGCGGTGGTAATCTACTGATGTGGTAAATATACTAATGTCTACTCTTCAACTTGCTTATCCAAGCACATTCCATACTGCCTTTTAAGGAAGCTGCACTCCCTTTGAGCTTAATGTAAAAAAAACAGTTACACTTATTCATATGAAGCATTGCCAATTTTCAGAAAAATCCCGACAATACTCTGTTTGAAGGCTTCCCAAAACTGAACAGGTAGTGCTTTGGCTGCAGTGCCCAGACATCTTGAAATTGCCTGTGGGATTTGGTTCGTGGTGGGTGCACAAAATGTTTAAATATTGACAAAGGGAATAGCAGTACAGCTACAGATTCTGGTCTTCTAAACTTGATATCTGGTGGTGAAAAGAAATTTCACATTGATCAAGGTGATATGCTGTTTATTTTCTCCACTGGAGTAATTTGAGATGATTGCTTAGGGGGGGTAAACTATTGCAAGATGGTCAAGTTTGCTGGTTTTTCCTATACACGCAGCAAGCAACTTGTTACACACAAGATGCTGGAGGAACTCAGCAGGCCATGCTGCATCTGTGCAAAAGAGTACAGTCGACATTTGGGCGGAGGACTTTTCCATAGATGTTGCCTGGCCTGCTGAGTCCCACCAGCATTTTGTGTATGTTGCTTGGATTTCCAGCATCTGCAGATTTTCTCTTGTTTGAAAGTAAACAATTTGTGTCAGTCCACATGGATATTTAAACACTACTTAATTTGAACAAGCAATCATGGTAAAACCAAACCTCCTGTTGCAACAAACAGTTCCGGCTGAAACTGAAGCTGGTATTTGGATTGTCTGGGGGACTTTTAGTGCCATATGTGCTTCCTGGGCAGCAGCTTGCTTCTGTACTGCAATTTGCCGGGGGACATAGCATTATCTAAATTAACTATTTTTCTTTTGTTTTTCAAAGGAAATGTTTAGTTTCTTAAGCCAAATGTGTGAAATACTTGTCTACTTTTCTCCCCCATGAATTTCTCAGGAAGGACGATGTATTGCAAAGGCCCCAGACCATTGCAAGTAGTGCACGCTGCTTTTCTTTGTAAATATGTTGTCCAAAAGAAATGTCAAGGATTCTGTGGTTGATTTTTTTTTAGTTTGGCTAACAACATTAAAAAAGATACATCCTGACGTGGGTCAAGCATTTGACTTTGTGCAGTCAAAGTGGAAATTGACAAATGTTGGATGTGTTTCTAGAAAAGTATAGGTGCTCTGAAAGGTTGGTGGCACCTGCAGAGTTATCACTTAAATAAAATGGATTGCATTTTGGACACAGACTGGGTCTTTGAAAAAACAGGATCATTTGGTTGAAAGTTGACCCTGTTAATGTTCTATTTTCTTCTAGCAAAGTTTAAGGATTTATGGCTGTACAAGAAAGTTGCATAGCATTGAAACAGGAACACTGGGTGACCAATGGAATGGATTATGAGGTCCTGAGTGGATTGAGAAGACTTGTCAGAGATGGGATTGATAAATGACAGGATGTTATGGTGCCTGTTGCTCAACAGACATTGCCTTATCAATCTGTTCCAAGTGGCCTTGCTGCTAATGTAAATGTTTGTACTTCTGCATTTGCAATGGCTCCCAATTCTTGTGATTAATGAATGTGATGGCAGCCATGAACATTCAGCATGGCGGAATGAATGACCTCACAATAAATATGCAGTCCTGGTTTGTTCAGTTATTGACGTGAACAGTTGCCCGTCTGTATTAGATATGGATATTTTCATTGTGATAAACTTGCTGTTAGCCAGTTCAAATTAAAAGGCAGAGAGTGGAAAATACTGTTTTGAAATAGTTTATTTTGTCAGTGAAAGGGAGAATATTTTTACATTGGTGCACTGGTGATTGCTGATGCGGAACATCATCTTTGGTGCTCTGTTGTCATGGCTTGTTTCCCAACTATTGCTGTAAGTTTACTGTTCCATGCCATAACCACTGCACGATCATGTCTCTCTATTGTTGCCTCAGTTCATTTTATTACTGAAACCCTCATCCATACTGTTTGCCATTACTTCAAACTGAGAATCCCAGTGTGTACCTTGCTGGCCTCTGTTGTGCTACTCTCTTTAGACTGAGGTCCTCTATACCTCTGTTACCCTACTTTTAGCTAGCACCAACTCTTGTTCACTTTTCAGCCCTCTGCTGACTGACTTGTACTGATTCCCATTCCATCTCCTCTGGCCTTTTGTTTAAGACTCACATTAAAGGTTCAAAGTTCATTTATTATCAAAGTATACAACTCTGATATCCTTCTTCTCCGGGTAGCCATGAAACCAAGAAAGAAAAGGAAGACCGCACGATCATCGACCCCCAAAACCCCCTATCCCACACAAAAAAAATGAGAAAGATTGGGCGAAAAACGCAAAATACAAAAAAACTATAAGACTGAGAAAAGTCGGTAGTCTGTAGTCCAAGTCCACATCCAGATCCGAACTGCAGAAAATCTGGGCAGCATTCTCTGGGCACAGCAGCGGGCTTTCCCCTCTCCAGTAGTGTAACAAAGGGATCCTCAGTGATCAGAAGGCGGGTAGTCAGTGCTCACCCTCCACATTTGCCTCAATGTTTCATTCTCCCTAGTCACTTTAATGGGTGCACAATGGAAGTCTTAATCGGCGAAGTGGAATCAAATATCAGTTTGTGCCCATTTTGTAGCCTGCCTGCCAGGAATTTAGGTACGCTGCCTCTATCTCCCAGAATCCTCTCAGAGTGCTGAAGCACTCAAATGATCTCCAAACTTATGCATTCGCCTGGATGTTTCAAGCTCCCTCATCGCTTTAATCGGTGAACAATGAAGTCGAGCATTGGCTTGAACCCAGCAGCCGCCGTGCGGCCTGCCTG
The DNA here is from genome assembly GCF_030144855.1 of Hypanus sabinus. Taxonomy (NCBI): domain Eukaryota; kingdom Metazoa; phylum Chordata; class Chondrichthyes; order Myliobatiformes; family Dasyatidae; genus Hypanus; species Hypanus sabinus. The sequence goes on from NC_082713.1 coordinate 131,112,936, forward strand.
CAATGGGATATCCACATGCTGCCTCTGCCTCTCGGAGACTGCAGTACACTGGAACACGCAAATGATTTCCAAACAGCAAATCACAGGCTCCAACACTTCCAGAATCACATCCAAGTCGAAAAACAAACATAGAAGACATAAAGTAAGTGAAATATATGGCTTCATGATCTTTCCAGAAGATGTCAACTGAAGGAGCCCTGTACGCAGGTGCATTCGCCTATTTGACCATGCTTTTAATACTTTGTCCTAAAGTCTGCTTATTTCATGTGCAACCAACTTTTTGTTTGACTAGGCATTTAAAGGGACACTGTAGAATATAATTCCACTAATCCAGCATGTTGGGACTTTACTGCCAGACGAGCAGATTTTTCCTACTATTACATGTCACTCCTATTAACACCCAAACTCTATTCCTGTATTCCGGATTTTTTATGTGTTTCACAGCAGTATGATAAATCATCCAGGAAACCCAGTGGATTTAAATGAATAAGAATCTACAAAAGCTTCAGATACTGGTTCTGATGGCGAGTCTATGCATTCCTGATTCCTGGTATTCTGGAGCCCTAGCCTAGTTTCAGCTCCAAGCAGTTACCCCAGCTCTGGGCCACATACAATGCTTGGGTTGCATTCCAAATGAATGAGTGAGCCTGATACTGGACCATGAGAATTTCCGAACAATCAGATACCAGATTACTGGGATCTCAGTGTAACAGGATGTCTCTGTGTGCATTTATGACTGTTCTCAATATTAAGCACGACTGCACCTCAGAAGGAATCTAGATGGGCCTTGGAAAATAGATATAGCAAATGCTCCTTCAATGCAACACTCTGTGTTTCTCATTTCAAATGAGTTTGTGGTCTTGATGCTGAAGTTGAAAGGATGCCTGTTTTGATTAGAAATGTTGCTGAGACCTACTGATTGAAGTTTACGCTGAATCCCCTTTAGTGTAGGTTGCCAGCTGTTCACAGTAACTCTTTTGAAGCTCCTTGCTGCTAAGCTGCAAAAATCTGTTTGCATCTTAAGGCACAAGAGAGAGCTAATTGGAAAAAGCCCTCAGAAATCATGATTCACAAAAATTCCAGCACTGGCTCACCCTACTGCAGTGTACCAAAGAACTACCAAGTTGAGTGGAAGCAGTGCTTGGCTGTGTTTCCTGATGGACCTCAGTGGCCTGATGTGGAAGGGTCTTGCTTTCTCCGTTTTCTCAATGGGATTTCCAGGCTTGCAGCTGTTGGCCAGCTGTGACCTGTAATGACTGCACTGAAAGCTTAGGCTGCTGTTAGTTTAAATCACCTTTTGGCTTTGCTAACTCTCTACTTAGCCATGCAGCTTACCTCATCTGTGCAGTTAGCTCCTTGTTTGCAAAATACTGCTGAAGTTACACCCTTGGTGCTGTTGGATTCTCTGGGACTGAGGAGTGCAAAGCCAACCCAAGTCCCTTAGATCTAGTTAAACATGTTCCAGAGAATGTAACCGTGAACCTGATATCATATTTACTTTGAAAAGAGCATTGGGTCCCTAATATCAACAAATCGCAATTGATGGAAATCTGAAATAAAAACAGAAAATGTTGGAAGCACTCAGTAGGTCAGGCTGCATCTGAGGAAACAGAGTCCTGCCTGCTTAACCGAGTGTTTATAGCATTTTTGGTTTTTATTTCTGGTTTCCAGCATCTACGGTGTTCTTTTTTTCTTTTGCAATTTGCTTTATTCAAGGCTTAATTTTACTGAGGTGCTCAGTAATGGGCTTTAGACATTCAAATAAACCAGATGTTCCTCTTTCCTTAATGCCCTGGTGTGTTTATCAGCTGATGATGAGCTCAAACTCTGCCCTTTGCCAAGACTGTTTAAAAATGGCAGCTCCAATTGGCCTTGGTGCAGCAGATAAAATTTGATAAACTGACCAGGCCCAGTGCTAACACAGTACCCAATTACCCAATTTCCCTCAGGATCAATAAAGTATGTCTGTCTGTCTGTTAGTTCTACCTGTGTGTATAAGCAAGGCTTCGTCAAAGCTTGCCCACAGTGTTTCTGTAGTGGAATAATGTTCCTGAGTGGTTTGGGGTGGGAAGCTAGGGGTGGATCTTAAGGTATTCATTGATCTTCTGGTATTCTTTCCTTTGATAATGTGGTCGATCATATTTTATGAATAAGCTGAAACGTAAATGTGGATATGGCTCTTGGAGCCAAATGACTGCAAGCATTAATGCATTCAACAAATTGGCAATGGTTAGGTAAATAGTTTCAGGTATTCTTCTAAAAATGATTTCATATTTGTAGAGCAATCGCAGAGCAGCTCGGCATTGTGAATAAACTTTCTCTTCTGTATTCCTAGGTGGTTGCAACAATTTTATCTCTGTCCGTCTGTCAGTGTTTCTCTTTGCACACTTCCTCTGTTTTGTTCAATGTGTCATGCTTCCTCTGATGTGCAAACATCACACTTTTTAATTAGCTGAAATTTACTGTTCATGCCTTAGTGACAAAGTTGGTCATCCAGTATTGGCAACATCAGAAGACTGTTGGGAGCACTGTATATGTATGGCCATCAGTTTTGGGAGGATGGGAAATTAATGTGGACAATATTTTGGGTTGTTTAATGTGGCTTACGGTCCCAGTTTACCCCTTTCTGTCACTCCTCCATTGTTTTTTTTTCCCTTTGTCTGTGATTGATCTGAGCCTTCAGGAAAAGATCAATTAAGAAAAGTTTATCAGACAAAGTATCAGCATTCACGTCTGAGATGGTTACTATCATTTTAACCTTGTGATGGGCTGAAGAAGTACACCTTGTTTTTGTACTTCTGTGTTCTGATTTGTTCTACTTTGACATAATTTAAAACAGGTATTCAAATTGCAGGCCATCCTTCTTGAGATTGGGCGACATCTGATGAGGCTGCAGGGTCTAAACTTATGTGTAGGTCTCTAATGAGTCCCTGCCCATGTTGGGGTTGAAGGAAATGAGGTGGCAGACATTCGAGCCAAGCAATCACTTAAAATTAAGGATTTAAATGTATTGCTGCCTTTGCATAAGGGGGGAGGTGAAAGCCATAATTAAAAAGTCTATTTGATCACTGTCATAGCAATGTTTGGGAAAAGAAAGGATGGCACTTATAGTTAATTCAGAGTATAGTGGGGACTCATCTAGGAGATGAGTAAATTATACTAGCATGTTTACATACTGGACTTACTAGGTTAAATAATTCCTGGTTCAAAATTAATATACATGATATTGCCATTCGTAGGAGGTGCACTTGTCAAGGAGTGGTGCAGCATAGATTCTTTGAATGCAGTTCCTATAAGGTGCAAAGCAAACATCTAATTGCTAACCTGGGATCTTTGGGACAGACACAGTTTAAAATGGGAAATTTGTTAGGGTATCACTGCCATCATAGAGTATATAAGTCCAAATTTGATTTTCTGAAAAGCTTAGACTTCTTAATGTTATTTGAGTATTTTTTTGTGGGGTGAGGGTGAAATTTACTTCCTGTCTCTTTGTTCCACACTACACTTCAGCAGGTGGTGAGAATGCACAGTATGTTGGTCTGCCAATGGACATTAAACTTTACAAGAGGAACAAAGCAAAGTAATCAGTGGGATAAGGAAACAAAACAGCAACAAGAAGAACAATTAGTCTCAGAAGATGTTATGTTACTTCTGTTTAAACGTACCATGAGTTAGCAGTAAAGAATCATATTCTGGTAGAATTGGAGAACTTTTATTTACAGTAATAAACAAACACGTCTTAACCCAGCCACGTGCTGGAACATTTCAGCAGTCCTGCGCATGCTCAGTGCTCTGAACAATCAAGTACTGGCACATCATTGCACATGATATCACCACAGAAGGTTTCCAATGAAAGACTGCAAAAGCCATGGAAGGAATGTTCCTTCACTGGGCAGTCTGAAGAATTGATCAGTAGTTCAATGGAAAATGAGAATGAATAGTTTTATGGGGCCTCACTGAAGTGCTGGTTGTGAACAGTGCCATGGATTGGCAGAATGGAAGGTCTGCTGCAATGAGAGGGGCCCGTGCACACATGGATAAGTATTTTAATGCTTGCTCTGTTATGTCCTGATGAACATAGTGTTTTTTTTGTTGTTCTACACAGATAATTGGTGTTTATGTCATTCTGCCTTATTGAGTTGAATTGAGAACCTGTTATTTTAACAATAGTTTAAGATGCAGTTAGAATATGTTATTTTATCTGTTGTTTGGTATGAAGGAGGTATGAAGCATGTGATTGAGACACATACGTTTTTAAAGCCCTCAATGTCTCAATACATCACAGAATCAATTTTGTTTTATAATTCTTCTCAAGCTCTCAGATCTTCTTCCACCAGTCTCTTAAATTTAAACAATCTCCCTCAAAAGATAACTGGCAGGTCAGCTTTTTTCAACTACCCTCTTAAACTGTGGAATCCAACACCTAAAACTGTAAGGGATGCAGACTCTTTGAAACACCAGCTCAAAACCCATTTATTTAACCTTGCTTTTAACTATCATCTTTTTGTCTTTTATTTTCATGTTTGCACTTTATCCCGTTGTAAAACACTTTGAACTACCTCATCTATATGAAAAGTGCTCAATAAATAAGTTACTCTTATTATCTAAGTATTTGAATTTTTTCTTTAATATTTTGGAACTGATGAGTTCAGCTGCTCCTAAAAGTAAGGGTTAAAGTAGATAGTTCTGCCTGACTGTTGTCTTTCCTATTAGCCTGTGGCTGTAGACTTGGAGAATTCCCCATGGTTCAGCCGCGTCTGTTGATAGCTCATCTCTGAGCTGGGCAAGGACGCAAATACTGAAATACTTTCTGCTTCTTTCAGAACTCTGACCAATTGAAGTCAGTTTCTTTCAGATGAAGCCTGGCATTATTATCTGCTGCTTGGTATTTAGTTTGAATGACTGCTCAAATCTAACAAATAGCTGTGGACAGAAATGTGGTCTGTCTTTGATCATCTAATGTTTTTGGAAAACAATCAAATTAGTTGAATCTTGTAAGGAAGATAAAGGCGTTGGGTTAAATTGTTCACAGGAAAATGTAAAGTTTGATGCTAATATTTGCTTGTTAGTTTTTTTTATTGAATAGTAAGATATTCCCTTTCACTTTACCTGTTCCTGCCCTCCACATTCCTGTTTAGCTCTTCAGTCCCATTTTTATACATGCGCATTCAACCCTAATTAAGCTGCTTCTTTAGAAACCCATCCATGTTCTTGCCAACGTGCATCAATAATTTATGATTCCAAAACCACAGGTACTTGCTATCTAAAATGCCTAAAATCCTAGATTTCGTCATTCGCCTCTGGCTGATTTTGCTGGTGGATGCAATTACTATCATTGCTATCAAAAGGTTACGTTTAGATATTGTCTTTATAAGTAGGTTAAAAACCAAACTGAAGACTAAATTGTGAATAGTGCATTTTGAACAGAATTTCAAGTAGCGAGAGAAAGAGAGATTGAGAGAGTTTGAGATTGATTGGGATAATGAGCTCAGGGCTTGGGACGAGACTGTAGGATGAAGTGGGGGGATGCACTAATTCTCAACCTTTTCAAATAAGCTGTTGTCTTGCTTGCAGGGACAAGCAGCTCTAGAGATTTGCACTCATTTCAGTGTCTCTGTCTTCCTGAAGACAACAGCACCTGATGTAACTAGTGTAATACTATTTGCCTGCACAGGTAGCCCATTTCCTACTGTCTCCATGTTCCTAATGTGAATAATATCATCTATGCATTTATGAATGGCTTGCATTTCCCAGGAAGCAGGTGATTAAAGAACTCTGCAATGTCCACTACTGATATTCTTGTTCTTGTCCCATCTCAAGCTGCAGATTGTGCTGACAAAGGCTCTGCTTTGACTTCAATGGATTTGGGGGGCTTGGGCAGATGCAGTAACAGCATGTCCTTCTTATACAAAGCAAGGTATTGTGTTCTATTGTGATGATACTCTTCAGGCTTTGTAAAATTAAGGTGTTGAAATGGGCAAAATTTTCCATGCTGGAAACCAAGTTTTGAAATTAGATTAGATTAGAGCAGTGGAAACAGCAAAAAAAAGCACTTACTAAATTATTCTGCCTGGTTTTCACATGATATCGATTTTACAGATTCAAATTTGGTCAAATGGAAATGTGTTTATTTTAAGGAAGTTATCTCAACATAATTGATGACTCTTGTTACTCTTTTGAGTTTCCATGCACTTGATCAGTCCCTACAAAAATTCTTGGCTATTTCTGGAGTCATTCCTTAAAAACCCACACAGCTTCACTCTGCTGTTACAAATGACTGTGTAACAAGGTCCTAAAATTGTGTTGAGCCAGTGTCAGTATGTGAAAGCCTATTAGTTTTGCCTGCTGTTTTAATGGAGATCTTAACCCTCTTGAATTCATGCTTCCATTAATGTTGTGGACAAAAGTGCATGCAGATACCTTTAATGTTCACACAGTATAATCTCAAATCCATGGGGAGTGCCATTACTTGACATCACTGCCACCATTTATTGTACAGTGTGCTTGTTACTAACAGCAGGTAGGTGTTGGGCAATAGTACATGCTGTTTTCTTAAGTGAAGTGGCAAAATGAATGATGAAGCATCAACTATTAATAGAGGCACTATTTTATATGAAAAGTTAAATGTGACCAGACCTAATTTCCATGCTGTTGTCTCTGCAGTGAGTATAGAATGTAAAGCCCTTTCTCGGTTGTAGTACTGTGTGTCTTGTCTGCAGTGTGTCACACTCGCTTGAGGCCCTTTAGCTTTTGTTCTTCTTCCAAATAACATGCAAGTAATTACTGCATCGCACATGCCCGAGTTGAAGAATACAGAGTCTGGAAACTATGTGAGGAGCAGCAAGCTTGGCCAAAAGAGTAAAAGCTCTGCCTTCCTTTACAGGCTGTCTGCATTTGCTAATTTCTCAGAGATCTGAGCAGATAAAAGTGCAGTTAATGTAATCAAACCCCCTTGAGGGTAAAACTTTTCTTTCCATATGCTAGTAGAAATTGAAACTTGGATCATGGACGCAGCAGTGAATCCACTTACATTGCTTTATTACTGCATAGGCCTGAATTCCTTTTGTGATTCCTTAGCCTTCTAACCCCCTTCCCCAGCCTCAGTCAAATCTTGCTATGTTTACACTTAAGATTGCACAAGCTCTTGAATGATTGCTCTTAACATCACATCTAACCAAAGGAAGAGCATTTTCTGTTGCTGTTGTCAGTGGGACAAGCAGTTAGCACCTCTGTCAGGTTCTCATGCCCCTTCTCTCTGCCCAGTGATTCACCCAGTGGTTCTAAATGAGTTTGCATTTCTGCTAAAATAGGACCTCTGGGAACATCACGTGGTTTTGCCAGCAGTTATTTTTCAGGCAAGTGTGTTTAAGCTTGCGGGTGATGGGATTCATTTGCTGTGGTCAAATGTCTGCCAGAAATAATGCTGGAAATGACGTCAGTTGTGCAGTGGCAAATATATTGTGAAATCAGAATTAACCACAAAATTTTGATTAAAAAAAAAGTTCCTCCACGAGTTCATCTTTAATGGCGAGGCCATCTTACTGCCCATATTTGGTTTGTTCAGCTGGTTGAGAGGAGATTACTGTTGAGAGCTGAGATTACTGTGGGCTGGAGCTATATACAGACTAGATAAATTGAGGTCAGCAAATTCCCTTTTCGAGAAGTCAGAAGGGTTGGGGTCTTACAACAGTCTGATGTCATCATCACATCCTCCAATAGCTGCTTCACTTTGTGTAAAGAACTGTGTTTAAGTCATCACGTTCTCATGATGGGGTTTGAACCTGTGATCTCTGGATGACTAGCAGGCAGCACCTATCATTCTCACCATCTGGGATATGCAGTGCATTCTCGTTACTACCAATGGGGAGCATGAAGACTTACGACAGCTTCCTCCCCTCGGTTAGATTTCCGATTGGCCCATGAACCCATGAGCACTATCTCACTCTTCCACACTCACACTATTTATTTTCTGCTGCCTGAAACCAACGTATTTCATGACATGTATCAGTGATAATAAACCTAATTCTGGTTACTGCAGTCAGTGATCTATTAAAATGAGTGGCACTTGGTCCATACTGATTCTCTAGGCTTGTGGAAACATCAATCCCCAGTAAACTTCAGTGAGGAATTCTGTTTAGATCAGCATTGGCTTGATGTTCAAACAGAAAGGGAAAAGAAGAATTGCCATGTCAGGCTGGCCGTTCTGTTCTGTGTGGCTGACTAGAAAGGCAATCTTGATTGGAAGTTTGGGTTGAGAGAAACTTGTGATTTGTTGGCGATGAATTTTTTTGATTAAAATCATTAGCTTGGGTGGAGGGCGGGGTGGTGTAGAGAACCTTGAGTAACCCTCATGTCACACTTTAAAGTTCCTTACATTTTTCATAAAGCACACAAAATCATTTAGGTTCCTAATACCAGATGTTCTTACGTGGTCCCTGAAGCAGCTGATAGCTGCTTAGTACTGGGACTTATGTGATGGGAAAGTAACATGCTGATTAAATTTCAAATCCAAGCATAAAACAGCGCTGGAATCGTTGTAAGTGTGGTGAACTACATATACTTGTCTGGACACGCCCCCTGCTGACTTTTCCTGTGGCTCCTCCCACAGACCCCAGTATAAAGGCGATTGAGGCCTGAGCCCTGCCCTCGGTCTCCAGGATGTAGTATGGTGGTCAACTATTGCTTGTTCTTTCTTCCAGTCAATAAAAGCTGATATCTCGACTTCACGTCTCAGAGAGAGTTATTGATGGTGCATCAGTAAGTGGGGCAGATTATTAGACAGTGCCCTGACTTCAGCTCTGATCTGAGTTCTGCTAGTGTGGTTTAGCTGAAACTGGTCTCCAGTTGAGTAGTACTGCATTTGTCATCATCTCTTAAATGCCAAACCACAGTGTGCTCGCTCTATCAGTAAAACTTGCTGTTCCATCTTTAATGGACTCCCCCGGTTACAGCTTGACCAAGACATGACCATCTTTTTGTTAATTTGAACATTTAAATTGAAGAACTTTGTTTGACTAGCTGGATTTTCTCACTACATATTCTGCATTAGAAGCCAGGAAACTCTCTGATGTTTTGATTAATTGACATGGCCCTATCTATGAGTATTGGGGATTAGCAGGCCTTTGCTCCTTCTTAGTGAGCAATGATTAAATTCTGCTTCTCAATAGAGTGCCCTATGGCCTTTTATAAAAGGTATTGAATGGGTGCCGAGAAGATGTGTGTTGCTTCTGGTTAATGGGGTGGACTGGGCATGGTTGGAAAAGCTGACTTCTCCTGGTCCAAAAGGTCAAGTGATGCCTTAGAAAACATAGACAGAGACTCCGGAAAGCTCAGCTGTGCTTTTCTTGCAAGGGGTGTACAGCAAGCCATCTTTTTAAAGACAGTCTTGAACTCTTGCCAATTACTTAAAAGGGGAAAGAGATAGCAAAAGTATTAAATCGCTATAAAATCTATTCAGTTAGACCCACTCTATTGTTCAAACTGGTATTAAATTCTGAGATGAAATCAAGTGCCTGTCTATCCATGGTCGAGACCAGTGGTTCTCAACCCTTTTCTGCTTGTGGCCCACTTGGTGCTTTCATTTCCCTCTGTAGACCCCACCCTCCACAGTCATCTGTACTAATTATTTTAATATACAGTCAATATTTATGATTTAGCACAAATATGTAAAATATAATATTACAGGTGTATATGAAAAATAAAACTATTTCAAAGCTCTGAATAGAATACTTTAGTTATTATATATATATATATATATATAAATATTCTTCCAACCAGCAATGAAAAGCACTTAACATTGTAACGTTAGTTATTTAGTGAGATCTTTGCAACTGATGCAAACTAGTAAATTCTTGAATACTTGGTTACAGATAATTGAAGATCACCTTCTTCACAATGTCAAGATGGTTATGGGCGGGTGAAGAGCTTGACTAAAACCACATTTAACTAGATGAGAGGTGGGAACTCCAATTAAAAACAACTTTGCTTTCTCCCAGAGCTGTGGAAACTTTATTTTGAGTATCACTCATTAGCCAGAAACTTTGCTTGCTGTGTTTGGATTTTGCCTGAGCTGTTCTGTCACCCTGGGGCTCAGTAAGACATTCTTGCAAAGCGACGTCAACGTTGTTCACATGCACCCCAAAAGGATCCACCACCCAGTCTGGAATATGCATCTCTTGCAGGTCTGTGAACCAAAATTCCGTATCAGTGTGCAGTTGTTTCAAATGATCAAGATACACAATCAGATCATTATCTTGCACTTCGATTGTAAGAATGGCCAGTGAAGGAAATTGCGTAAACTTGTGATATCCAATATATTTGCTGGAGAGTCTGAGTTTTCCAAGGAAAGCGGTAATAGCCTCTTTACATGGTATGAGATTGCAGTTTTTTCCTTGTATCTTAGTTTAATAAATTCAGTTTTTCAAATACACTTGACAGCTAAAATATGTCAGACTTAGCAGCAACAATTTGTTCTCTGAGCTGCTTATGACTTAGAAACGTGATTATACTATCCCAAAGTGAAACAATGTGACATGGACAATTACCCTTTGATAACCATCGGACCTCTATGTGCACTAGCTGCCATTCAAGATCTTTGTTTTCCTCACAAAGTTGTCAAAAAGCACGATCTTGAATGTATTTGATTTGATGAAGCTGACAGTCATTATTGCTGCTGTAAGGGTGTCGAGCAAGCATCCTTCCAATTTTTTTGCAACCAGATGCTGACACGGTGGATGACACATTGTCTGCAAATAATGTCAGGCACAGCAATTTTTAAAAATGAGCAATGACTCCTCTGTATCTTCCTACCATCGAAGCAGCACCATCAGTTGCACAAGCCATTATATTTTGCAGCGGAATACGGCTTTGTGATTTGTGCATGCTGAAACAGGAGCAGAGATAGTATTGGCGTGTTGCACACCCCCTTCTCTTCCCCCACCCGTACACACAAGCAAAGTTCTCTTGCTGTCTCATTTCCATCATCTAGCATATGTTCACATTCACTTCATTCAGGGTTCCAATTAAATTACACATATCACATTTTTATTTGTATATTTTAGTAATATTTCATTAAAATGGTAGACTAATCATGGCCCATTCAGAAACTCCTGTGGCCCCCAGTTCTTGTTTTTTTTACTTGTGGCCCCTACGGAATCCAGCATGGCGCACATTGAAAACCAGTGTTCTAGTCTTGAGGAAAATCAAAGTAGCTGTTTGGCTTTGTTAAACAATAGGACATCACTTTTACGGCTTTTTCTCAGGTAGAATCACTACAGGCTTTGATATTGTACATGGATCTCAGTTTTCCTACAGGGAAAAAAAGATGGAATACTGTGTGCATCCATGGAGAATACAAACATGTGCAACTGATGCTGTAACAAACAAGCCTAGGTTGCCCGATGTACCAGTCCTTAAATATCTTTGATTCATTTGCTTAATCTCCTGTAATTTAGCTGAATCATTTTTGAATTCTGCCACTTTTCTCAAAATTCCTGCTACCTTGCAAAGTAGTGCCCTTGATAAATGGAAAAATGAGAGGCTTCTGGTACCAGGAGCATAAGACGATTTGGAGGACTTCAGTGGGTTGAACAGCATCTGTGGAGGGAAAGGAATGGTGGACAGTTTTAATCAAGACGCTAAAACTTGACTCAAAATGTCAATAGAGTGGACTTCAAATAATTGAAACATCAGTGAGCAAAACAATTCTAAACGGTCTTAATGCTTATTTCTCACCAACGATGAGTGACAAACATAACTGCTTTTTGAATACAAGCATGTGCAACTGTGCAAACTTTTCTCTCTAAACCTGGTGTTACATCTAACGGCCACACAAGTTCACATGACTGACGCCAGTTCATAACTGTTTGGCAACAGTCTTCTGTTCCATTTGAGCGGCAAAATGTTCCTCTTAAACAAGAGGAACCCCCTGCTATTTTCTCGATTAGTTTTTGCGCTTTGAGAGTTGTCCCAAATAAGCAGCTGTCCATATTAACCGGTGGACTAATTAACTGAAACCCACATTAATATCTTCTGCCCTCTCCTCATCCCCTCTGGAAGATGGTTTATAATCTTTGAGTTTATAATTTTGCCATTGATAAGTGTAGGCTGTCTCTGCTCTCACAAAACCAAGGTTCAGAGGGGACATTGGAGTCATGGTATGGCGAGACTGAGTCTTCGAGCCTGGACGTGGATTGTTGAACTAATTGCTTGATATTTACTGTGGCGGACCTGCTCTTTCTGGCCATGTCCATATTCCTGTCAATCAGCTGGAAGTTGGGGAGTAAGTTAAACTTTTCAATCTGTTGACTCTTTATTAAATTAACTGATAGCTTCCAATTTGATGAGAACAGCTGGAAAAATAGTGTTTGGCTCACCCACTTGTCAGTTTTGAATATGGTTTCTTGACCTGTTATTCCTGCAGCTGCAGATTTGAGATTTGTTCCAAGCTATTTTGAATTAAGGGGAACCGTGTAAATAAGGTAAATGAAATGTTAACACGAGGAAATCTGCAGATGCTGGAAATTCAAACAACACACACAAAATGCTGGTGGAACCCAGCAGGCCAGGCAGCATCTATAAGGAGAAGCACTGTCGACGTTTTGGGCCGAGACCCTTCGTCAGGACTAACTGAAAGGAGAGATAATAAGAGATTTGAAAGTAGTGGGGGGAGGGGGAAATGCGAAATTTTTAGGAGAAGACCGGAGGGGATGGGATAAAGCTGAGCTGGAAAGGTGATTGGTGAAAATGATACAGAGCTGGAGAGGGGAAAGGATCATGGGACAGGAGGCCTTCGGAGAAAGAAAGGGGAGGGAGGGGAAGCACCAGAGGGAGATGGAGAACAGGCAGAGTGATGGGCAGAGAGAGAGAAAAAAACAACTAAATATGTCAGGGATGGGGTAAGAAGGGAAGGAGGGGCATTAACGGAAATTAGAGAAGTCAATGTTCATGCCATCAGGTTGGAGGCTACCCAGCCGGTATATAAGGTGTTCCTCCAACCTGAGTTTGGATTCATTTTGACAGTAGAGGAGGCATATCAGAGTGGGAATGGGACTTGGAATTAAAACTTGTGGCCACTGGGAGATCCTGTTTTCTCTGGCGGACTGAGCGTAGGTGTTCAGCGAAACGGTCTCCCAGTCTGCGTCAGGTCTCACCTATATATAAAAGGTCACACCAGGAGCACCGGACGCAGTATACCACACCAGCCAACTCACAGGTGAAGTAGTGAAGTGTTGCCTCACCTGGAAGAACTGTCTGGGGCCCTGAATGGTGGTGAGGGAGGAAGTGTAAGGGCAGGTGTAGCACTTGTTCCGTTTACAAGGATAAGTGCCATTAGGGAAAGGATGGGGGGGGGGGGAACGAGTGGACAAGGGAGTCATGTAGGGAGCGATCCCTGCGGAAAGCAGAAAGGGGGAGAGGGAAAGATGTGCTGGGTAGTGGGATCCTGTTGCAGGTGGCGGAAGTTACGGAGAATTATATGTTGGACCTGGAGGCTGGTGGGGTGGTAGGTGAGGACAAGCGGAACCCTATCCCGAGTGGGGTGGCGGGCGGATGGGGTGAGGGCAGATGTGCGGGAAATGTGAGAGATGTGTTTGAGAGCAGAGTTGATGGTGGAGGAAGGAAAGCCCCTTTGTTTAAAAAAGGAAGACATCTCCTTTGTCCTGGAATGAAAAGCCTCATCCTGAGAGCAGATGCGGCAGAGGTGGAGGAATTGTGAGAAGGGGATAGCATTTTTGCAAGAGACAAGGTGGGAAGAGGAATATAATGCCCCTCCTCCCCTTCTCACCCCATTCCTGACATATTTAGTAGTTTTTTTTCTCTCTCTCTGCCCATCACTCTGCCTGTTCTCCATCTCCCCCTGGTGCTTGCCCTCCCTCCCCTTTCTTTCTCCGGAGGCCTCCCGTCACATGATCCTTTCCCCTCTCCAGCTCTGTATCACTTTCACCAATCACCTTTCCAGCTCTTAGCTTCATCCCATCCCCTCCGGTCTACTCCTATCATTTCGCATTCTTCCCCCCCCCCCCCCCACCTACTTTCAAATCTCTTAGTATCTCTCCTTTCAGTTAGTCCTGACGAAGGGTCTCGGCCCAAAACGTCGACAGTGCTTCTCCTTATAGATGCTGCCTGGCCTGCTGTATTCCACCAGCATTTTGTGTGTGTTGTTTAAATGAAATGTTGCCATTTTGCAGGGAACAATGCCTCCGTCTCCATGTTCCTTTGTGAAACTGCCTTGGAAATATCCTGATTTTAAATTAGACCATTCTGCACAATTGACTCTCGTCTCCTCCTCCAGCCAGATTGATATTTGTCAGTGGCTTCAACAAGCAAGTGAGTAAAATGTACTGACTTGCAGGAGAGAAGGGATCGATCAAAACTTTTGACAGCTCCTGCAGGGGAGTGGGTCTGGATACAACCCTGTTGTCGGCACCCAAGCCCAACCTCCCCACTCTATTGCAGCCTTGATCTGATTTCCTGTCATGGGGAGTTCATATTAATAGCAGGGAGAAATCTGGAGGGGCTCAGTAGATGGATATTCTGCCAATGCTGATACCTGTGTTATAATTAAAGACAGGTGGTGGAGCCAAGCCCACAGGAGTCAGCTAAGATTGTTTAAAGTTTAATGAGAGCCAAAAGAAAGGGAAACATTTGTACGCCTGCTCTCTCTTGACAACAAAGATTTAAAGATTAGGTTTATTTGTCGCATGTACATCTGAACAGAGAATTGTGTCATTTGCCTCAATGTGGCCTGCGCTGTCCAAGGATGTGATGGGGGCACTCAGCAAGTGTCACCATACTTCTAGCACCAGGGTAGCATGTCCACAGCCTACTAACCCGTGTGTCTGTGAACGTGGGATGAAACCAGAGCACGCAGGGGAAACCTGTGGGGGGAATGCACAGATAGTGGCGGGAATTGAACCCCCTCCGCCTTCACTGGTGCTGTAGAGCGTAACGCTAAGCGCTGCGCTTCAGTGCCACCGTTGGCCGCTGACCGCCATTCACCTCAGCGTGCTGCGCAGTCGTTGAAGATTGTAGGAGCCAGGAGTGTTTACCAGCAGGGAGCCGCTCTGTTTGTTCTGGGTGGCGAGTCCCTCAGCTGGGACGTGGTGGGAACAATGCACCGTGCGCCTGACCCTGCCATTTATGCCACAGTTCCACTGGGGTTAGTCGGCTGAGGGGGAAGCACCACTGTGCAGCGAGGTTCGTTTCAGCATGAGCCAGACTGAACGTTGTCCCTGCAGAAGAGGAGATTTCTGGTCCATATTTTCATGGGGAGCGCAGGCATCAGTGTGAGCTCCACCACCTGCCCATCCTCCTATGATGGCCACGTGGACCTCTATTTCTGGAACTGTCCTTTAAAATGGGAGTGTATAACTTCTGTGTCTCCATCCTCACAACCTCGATCCCAAAATGCTTCACATTCGGTGCCCTCTTAGGCAAAACCGTTGGTCAAGGAAGCCATGTCCAGTTAGTGTTTGGCAAACACCCACACGTCACGTGAGATAAATGGTTGGCTCTGCTGCTCTTCAGAGAATGTAGAAGTAATTTTGCTGCCTTGAAGCCATTGTCATCTCTTTCAGTAACCTCACTGAGTTTGAGGGAATGGCTAGAAATGACTCTGGGACTACATTGATTTTGGTGTGTGGTTGTAACAGATGCAACACGAGTCATGTCATCAGAAATTCTCTGATGACTCAGCAATAGTTGGTGTGTAATGGGGAGGAGGATGAATACAGGGCCCTGATGGAGGACTTTGTCGAATGGTGCAAGCTGAATCATCTGTAGCTCAACATCAGTAAGACAATAGAGATGGTGATGGACTTTAGGAAGACCAAGCCTGCACTGCTCCGTTACTACTGAGGACGTGGATGTGGTGAGGCCTACAAGTACCTGGGGGTGCAGCTGGACGACAGACTTGAGTGGAGCAGCAACACAGAGGCTGTGAAGGGCCAGAGTTGCCCCTACCTCCTCAGGAGACTGAGGTCCTTTGGAGTGTGCAGGCCTCTCCTTCACATGTTCTACCAGTCTGTTATCGCCAGTACAGTCTTCTATGTAATGGTGTGCTGGGGCAATGGCATCAACAGGGGTGATGCCTGAAGGCTCAGTAAACTGATTCAAAAGGCTGGCTATGTTAAAGGAGTCAGACTGGACACACTGGAGACTGTCATAGAACAAAGAACCCTATGGAAAATCCTGGCAATTCTGGACAATGTTTCTCACCCTCTGCAGGCCACCTTGGCAGAACAGAGGAGCACTTTTAGTGATAGACTAAGACAACTGTGCTGCTCCAAAGAGCACTAGATGAGGTTATTCTTACCCTCTGCCATCAGGCTCTGTGATGAGTCACTATATGCGCTAACCAGAAGCCATGGATGACCGCGGAGGTGCGTGTGCTGCTGAGGTCACGCGACTCCACCTTCTGAGCAGGTGACAAGGCAGCTGTAACAACAGCAAGGGCCAAACTGTCCCAAGCCATCAGAGGGGCAAAGCATGCACATGCCCAGCTAATCCACAGCCACTTCCAGGACAGTGGCGACACGCGGCACATGTGGAAGGGCATCCAGGACATCACCAAATACAGGACAATGTCACCTGACTGTGCAGGTGATGCCTCCCTCCCCGATGCGCTGAATAACTTCTACACCTGGTTTGAGGTGGAAAATGACATGGCGGCGAGGAAATCAGCCCCTCCTACAAATGACCAGGTGCTGTTTCTCACCGTGGCTGATGTGAGAAGAACCCTGTACAGGGTCAACCCACAGAAGGCTGCTGGACCAGACAACATCCCTGGTAGAGTGCTCAGAGGATGTGCAGAGCAGTTAGCAGATGTTCTCACTGACATCTTCAACATCTCCCTGAGCAGCGCCACCGTTCCAACGTGCTTCAAGGCCGCCACCATCGTCCCCGTGCCAAAGAAGTCTTCAGTGTCCTGCCTAAATGACTACCATCCCGTTGCACTCACATCCATCATCATGAAGTGTTTTGAGAGGCTCATCATGAGGCATATCAGGATCCTGCTGCCCCCCTCACTGGAACCCCTGCAGTTTGCGTACTGTCCCAACCGCTCAACAGATGACGCTATTACCATCACCCTCCACCTGGCCCTAACCCACCTGGACAAAAAAGACACATACGTTCGGATGCTGTTCATAGACTTCAGTTCAGCATTCAACACAATCATCCCTCAGAAACTGATTGGAAAGCTGAGCCTACTGGGCCTGAACACCTCCCTCTGCAACTGGATCCTAGACTTCCTGACTGGGAGACCTCAGTCAGTCCGGATTGGGAGCAGCATCTCCAACACCATCACACTGAGCATGGGCCCCCCAGGGCTGTGTGCTCAGTCCACTGCTGTTCACTCTGCTGACCCACGACTGTGCTGCAACACACAGCTCGAACCACATCATCAAGTTCGCCGATGACACGACCGTGGTGGGTCTCATCAGCAAGAACGACGAGTCAGCTTACAGAGAGGAGGTGCAGCGGCTAACGGACTGGTGCAGAGCCAACAACCTGTCTCTTAATGTGAACAAAACAAAAGAGATGGTTGTTGATGTCAGGAGGGCAAGGAGCGACCACTCCCTGCTGAAAATCGACGGCTCCTCGGTAGAGATTGTTAAGAGCACCAGATTTCTTGGTGTTCACCTGGCGGAGAATCTCACCTGGTCCCTCAACACCAGCTCCAAAGCAAAGAAAGCCCAGCAGCGTCTCTACTTACTGCGAAAGCTGAGGAAAGTCCATCTCCCACCCCCCATCCTCATCACATTCTACAGGGGTTGTATTGAGCATCCTGAGCAGCTGCATCACTGCCTGGTTCGGAAATTGCACCATCTCAGATTGCAAGACCCTGCAGAGGATAGTGAGGTCAGCTGAGAAGATCATCGGGGTCTCTCTTCCCGCCATTACGGACATTTACATCATACGCTGCATCTGCAAAGGAAACAGCGTTATGAAGGACCCCATGCACCCCTCATACAATCTCTTCTCCCTCCTGCCGTCTGGGAAAAGGCTCTGAAGCATTCGGGCTATCACGACCAGACTATGTAACAGTTTCTTCCCCCAAGCTATCAGACTTCTCAATACACAGAGCCTGGACTGACACCTTGCCCTATTGTGCTGTTTATCATATATTGTAATGCCTGCACTGTTTTTGTGCACTTTACGCAGCCCTGTGTAGGTCTGTATTCTAGTGTAGCTTTCTTTGTGTTGTTTTTTTACGTGGTTCAGTCTAGTTTTTGTAACACCATGGTCCTGAAAAACGTTGTCTCATTTTTACTATGTATTGTACCAGCAGTTATGGTTGAAATGACAATAAAAGTGACTTGACTTGAACATATAGCCAGGGAAATGATGACGCCCATCCTGTTAGTTTGAGGTAATTTATTCCTTCTACTTCTCTTCTAATATTTCTATATCTGTGCACTTGTAATGCTCCTGTGAAAGTGTAATTTCCTTTGGGATCAAAAAAGTATCTGTCTAATAGTTCAGTATGTTCACTTGTGGAACGAAGTGAGATTTTGTTCACTTGGCCCTTTTGATCAGTTGTGGGACGTAGCACACAAGCACAGCTGCCAAATGACTGGAGCCAAACTTGCATCTTGCAGAACTACTTGCAATCTCCTGGGCTCCACGCACTCGGAGTTTTGGTGATCTTCAGCTTGAGGCTGGTCCTGTGCTTTATCAGAACACCTGGAATAACATCAATGGCACTTTAGTATTCCACCCGCTTGTCGAGTTCTGGAAAGGAGCTGTCAATGGCTCCTTCACTCTGCATTTATTTTGGCAGAAGTTTGTTTTATAACTTTCTAATGAGCTGACTTGGGATGGCTGAGAGTGAAGGATTCAGTGCCTGCCAGAAACTGGCCGTTGGGTATTCAACTGAACAGCAGTGGGCAATTGTAATACAGGCAACTCAATGAGGGCTAAAGTCCAAACATAAGTAGAAAAGGTGTGCTGAATCGAAACTGATGTAAACTAAGGGTGAAATAGGCAGATACAGGTCAGAGGTGCAGGGCAGTGAGGTGAGTAGTTCGTGCAGTCAGTAACGTGAGAGGAAATTCTGAAATCATTCAGGCTTTGCAGCGATTCCAATGCAGTTATCAGGGTGTTTAGTTTGCTGCTTTTGACTAAAATTAATTTAATTACCGAGAGCGATCCTAATTTGTTACCGAGTTCAAGGATTTAGTCGGTGGTTTATTATAAATGGAGAAGAGCACTGAGAATTGGGTGGAAATGTTCCTTGACGTGTTGTATCATAGTGCACATTTTGTGGAGCTCTTGCTGTCCATTGAAATCTCCGCATCGTTCAAATCCCTCTGCTCCAATGTTCTCAGAGGAATATTCAACAAGCTGAACTTTAAGACAGGCATTATTTATTGGGTTCTGCTGTATTTCAATGAGCTCCCTTGTTGGGTCTGGCTGCCGTGGTTTTACCAGCAGTCTCCTGTCTGGCTGGAATGAGTGAGTATAGGGTTTGTACAAGATCAGGAGCTCTGCTTTAGTACAAGGGAGAGAAGAGACATGTTTAACATAAATTGTGGCTGCTGCAGGAAGACCGGTTTTGTTCTGTTGATGGTCAATTAGAGCAGGCATTTTTTTTAAATATAAAAGATCATCTTAACATTTCCAAACCAGGTGATTCTGGGTTTGATTGACTGGACGATATTGTTTCAGGACAAACTATGCAAGTCTGCTTCTGTAGGAACTCTTTAGCTATTTGAATGAATCCATCCCGTCCTTGGCAGCTAGTTAGGAGAGGAATGCAAAGTTCAGACATTGCCACAAGGACAATTTGTACATTTAGTGTTCAGTATTACAAAGTACCACCTAAGCCAAAGGAAATGAGGAAATATGAGTACATTGGAGATGTGTGTAACGCACTGTTTAACAACCCTGTACTTCTGTGATATGCTGGTGATTATACTGGAACCAATGTTTTTTTGAGCAAGTTAAATACAAGGCACTCTTCATTTAAAGCTAACATACAGCGAAGGCTCAGGATTGTCTGTTCAAGTGAGCTACAGTGTAAACAGTTGCTGGAACCTTTGATTGCCATCTTTTGGCTTTTTCTGCTGTGAAAACATACACTGGAACAGAAGATATTTCCTTTCTGGAATGGTTGGTGTATAAAGATGTAGCACAGGATATGATAACTTTCTGCTTTTCTATGTTTCTGTGGTGAGCACAAAAATGGAAGTGTTCTCACCTATTTTCTTGTTCACTAGTTAAATAAAACACTTCACTCTGTACATTTATACTTTTTTGTGCTATTGCTTGCACAGTTTTCATTGTTTTGCTATAGCATGAAGTTTAAGGCATTCTGGGACTTCAAGACAGTGAGGATGTGATTCCCTTTACTCCATTTATCCTGGATGATTCTGACAGTGACATCAAAGGACTATCACATACACAGATGAAGAATGGAAAAGGACAGTTGAGAAATAAAAGTTGTAACAGTGAAATATATTTTGTGAGGTAAGTTAGGGAAATTTTATTACAATGGTTTAGAGAGAATCCTTTAGGCTGTGATGATGTTAATGAAGTCAAGCCCTATGTTATGATGCAAATCAAGTCAATTGTTCCCAAGCTTTTAAAATGAAAACTCCGTACTTTGGGTAAATCACCCAACCCACACAGTGAATATATCAAACCTCTCCTTTTAATGAGTGGCAGCCATCCTCATGACTACTGGCAGCCCTGGAGTCAAGGTAGTTGGTGTACTTAATGTATTTCACTTTGTGAGGTTTCTAACTAAATTACAGCCAAATTATTTAAACTTGCAATGACCTCATGTAATCTTTGGCACCATGCCTCTTTCCTCATCCCCTCAGGGGGCTGCACACCCCAGAAAAGGAGCCATCGACCTCAGCTGGCACTTCAGGAACGGGTGAGGTGTTGAACTGATGCCTGATGGCTGTTTTGGAGAACTACAAACATTTGGATGATATTGGACAATGTCCAAAAAGGTTTTGGTATCCAGTATTTATCCTCTAACCAACTGCAGTAAAACAAATTATCTAGTAAATTAGTTGTCTGCTCTCTGTGCTTCTTCATTTCCATTTTCTCATCAAGGAGAGTATTCCTGTGAAGAGTCTGGGACATTCAGTGGATGTGTAAGGTGCCATATAAATGTTTGCCTTGAAATGTGTATGCATCCTTCATTTGGGGGGGGGGGGGGGAGTCCAGATTCCATTTTATTTGGAATGAGGTTGATTCTGTATTAAAAGTGGTAGAATATTGTCAAAAAAAAGCTCTCATGGAGTTGATAACTCTTTGTCTCATTAATCATTTATGGCTTGATGGTTTATTCAACTATACAGTCTAGTCCCTTTTTCTGACTATACAGAGCTAAATCATTCTGAGTTCATGGCCCTGTGTCTGTTTTCCTTATTGTAAATTCTAGATCTGAAAAGACCCCTGATATTTTTAACTGTGTTGAGACTTGTTTCACTCGGACTACATGAGCAGTTTGTGGAAGTCCTTCATCCTCTTCTCCTTACCAGCTGCATCAGCTTGTCAAAGTGACCCAGTGACACTGGGGTGTTGATGACACACGATGGCAGTCTTTGTTAAACTTCTCTGATTGCACGAGTTTGCAGTTGCAAACCACTTACCCTGCATCCCACTGTGCAGTGGGATGCCCAAAGATGATGCGGGAGGAGGCAAAGTTTGGCGCCATGCAGGAGGAAGAGAGGGGTAGGAAAAGTGATGAATACAAAGATATGATAGGGGCGGAAGTGTTGGGATGGAATTGCAGAGCTTAAGGCCAAAGCAGCTGAAGGTGCAGCTGTCAAGTTTTAAATGCATGGCATGCTGCATTTGGGTTGAATTAGAGGGACACTGTGTTCTGGAAGGGTTGGGAGGTGCTCAGGGGGTGGATGAGGTTACAGAAAGTAGGATGTCAAAATGTGAAGTCTTTCCTTAGACTGAGTTGTAAATGCACGAACATGTCACAGGAATGTGATCCTCAGCGCAGTGGCAGGGTTCTACAAACCCAGTCCCTGGTTCTAGATACGGCCCATGCTCCCACCAGCCCAGATATCAATGGCAGTAATAGAGTTATTCTCGACACTGCGACATGGTTGATGCTGTAGCTTTCATTGATCATGAAGAGCTTGTTCCAGGTATCAGAGCAGTAAGTTGGATAACCTCGAGAGAGATAAACAAAAAATAATGGTTAGGCAGAGACAACTTTCCAGACTTTGGAGTGAGTGATGAAGCGAGAGGATGTGATAAACTACTAATCGAAAATAGCCCAACTTCTCGGGAGATTTTGTGACATGCTGCAGTCATGTTGTATTGGTTGTGAGGCTTGTGGAAAAGGATGGTGATGAAAGACCTGAATCTTCATATTCCCTTCTACCTAGCCTTCCCTACACCCATTACAGATGATGATGTCAAAGATTAGCTTTGTCACGTGTACGTCAAAACATACGGTGAAGTGTGTTGCTTGCGTCAGTGACCAACACAGTCTGAGGATGTGCAGAGTCAGCCTACAGGTGATGCTATGCTTTTCATGTCAGTGTAGCATGGCCACAGTTTACTAGCCCTAATCTGTATGTCTTCGGAGTGGGAGGAAGCTGGAGCATCCTTTGGAAACCTGTGTGGTCAGAGAGAGAGAGCTTATAACCTCCTTACACACAGCGGCACTTATTGAAATTATGTTGGTGCTGTGGCAGTGTTCCACTTGGACAGCGAGCTGTCTGCTATGTTGGTGATTACAATTAAACAAGATGCTAAAATTTAGCAGAGGGAATGATGTGATGTTGGTTGAGGAATACATAGTGAGCAAGACGCTGGAGTATCCGTAATGTTTACCTCTGGATGATGCTGTGGATTCTATTAAACCAATAGGGGGCACACATAGACTTGCTTTTTGCCTCATTCATATGATGGCACCCCAAACAGAATAATATTCAGAATACAGAATAAACTGAAATAGAAGCGGAGAAGTCTGGATGAACTCTGGGTAATGTTTCATCTGTAGTACTCCGGCATCCAAGCAGTTTTATTTCAGATTTCCAGCATCTGCAGTATTTTTCTTGGAGATAGTAAAGAGTTAAGTGCAGTAGTGTGAAGCTCTGGTTGTGAATACTGCTCTTTCCCTGTGTCTCTGTTGGATCCCTGGCCGTATGGCAAGGACAGATGGAGGATTAGATAAAAATTTGTGCCGTTGAGTTGACGAGATAGTGAGCCGACGAAGTGGAATAAGTGTGGTATGAAGAACAACACGCTTTGTAAGTGCTCGGAGCAGACAGCTCGCTATCCGAGTGGGACACTGCCACAGGTGGAAAGGAAACATCAAAGCCACTTGAAAATCCGGAGAAGCAGATAAAAAGAGGTGGCAGCCGGTGGTTGCTAAATCTGCAAAGTGTATTGTGAATAAGCAAATTTAAATCCTTGCAGAGGGTAGTCTGGTATAAATGTGCATTTATACTCCTCTTTGAAGTACATGCGAACAGCGACTGGTTTGAATGATTAACAGTGGACCCAGCTGCGAATGCCTCTTCTGAGGCTTAGCTGAACAGTGGAGTTGAACACATTGCATCAAACTGCTGAAAGGAATTTAGAAAAACTTAGCCTCTAAACACATTTGCTTCTATTTCGAGTGCTTTCACGCACCAAAGGAGTAGTGAATAGAGCATTCATGGACTCTCCTTGCGACAGTGTAGTTTACAACAAGAGCAGCACAACTTTACAAAGGCTGAAGAGACAGCTGACGTGTGTTGGGAGAAGTCCTTTTACCTCCTTGGGGTGCTGTTGCAATGCAAGGGGCATGTGCAGCAAAGGCTCTTTTGTTCCCTGCTTCATAGCCTTCCCCAGTTACCTAATTCTGTTTGTGCTGTGGTTGATTTAAAAGGCTTCAACAAGGTGTTGGCATCTCATGTACACTTTAAAATTATTGGGGTATTCGTTCTGTTCTGCATGTCAAAAATTGCCACTGTACTTTTTCTGACATGTGGAAAACAAATGCAGGTTAAGTTTCTTTTTCTCTCTTCTCACATATGCAGCCTTACCTCAAAGTATTTGTAGCTTTTCTTATTTCTAGATTTCAGGTATCCACAGTTTTTTGTTCATTTTCAGCAAATTAAGTGACCTTCCTTGCAGTGGTACTTTTCACTTGATCCTTGGCAAAACTGTCTGTTTCCAGGCCGATCCAGAGCCACGCTCGTTCCAACTTCATGCTAAGACTGAAGTGCGATGAAAATGGACAATCAGTAGTGAAGATTCCCAACATTTTCTGAAGTTAGAACCTGAAGCAACAAGCAAAATGGTGGAATACAGCCGATCGTGCAGCATCTGCAGAGGCACTTACTCGTATTCACCTCTTCATCTGTCATCTCCCTGTCTCTGCTATTTCCTTGCTTTCTCTTGCTGTCCTCCACCTGCCTACTACTCATCCTCATTGGAATCACCTGCTTTGATTTTGATTTGCAATTTACGAATTGTAAATAAGACAAGTTATTATAAGCCAACCAATCCATTATCTATTCAACAAAAAATTTAAAATTCAGAGATTTCGTAGATTTTAAAATAGTACAAATTATGTATAAAGTAAAAAAATGGACAGCTGCCACAAAGTATCTAAAGGTTGTTTAAAATGAGAGAAAGTCAACATGATTTGAGAGAAACATGTATATCTTATAAACAAAGGATAAGAACAAATGTAAAAAATCATTGTATTTCACTTAGGAAGGTGAATCTATGGAACAGTTGTAGTGAGAATTTAAAAACATGCACTACACTTAACAAGTTTAAAAAGTTATTTAATGAACAAATTATAAAACACATGATTTAAAATGAATGGGAGTAATGTAAATAAATGGTATTTGGAATTGGATTTTGAGTTAAAAGATGATGAATTTTTTTGTTTTTGATGTGATGATTGACGCCAAATATGTTGTTGTATAAGCAAGAGGGGTAGGCGTAATCAGCTGTAGCTTCAGCCTACACCCTTTGGGTCCGTTTTAAAGAATATCTATGTTTTTTTGTTGTAATTTTGTCCTATGAACTCATCGTTGTAAATTATACTTTTTGTTAAGTTTGTACTGACCGAAATAAATTAATTTCATTTATTCATCTGCCAGCTCTTGCTTCACCACTTCCCCTTGCCTCATTACATTGGCTGATTCTCCATTATCAATACAGTTGAAGGGCTTTGATCCAAATATGTTAGCCACCTATCATTCTTCATTCTCCTCCCCATCCCACCCCCTACCCATAGATGATCTGCTGACTTCCTCTATAATTTTGTTTGGAGATCATCAGTTCGTTATTTAAAGTCCCAGTCGACTTAACGATCGAAGGGTTAAGAGCTGTCAGGATGAAGGGTTCTGAATGTGCCTGTGCTCCTTCAAAGATGGTCTTGCACCCATTTGCTTTACCAACCCCTGAATCTGATTATTTTCAAATTCACGTCAGGAGACCTACGAGATGTGCACTTAAATTCTACCAAAACAAAGATGCTGTTATTTGAGCAGTTTTTTTTAATCTGAAGTTACTCAACATTTGTCTTCCAGTTTGCTTCAGCATGCATTTGGTTGCAGTGCCAGTACCAGGGAGGGATCTGTAACGAAGCAGCATCGCTGCATCAACTTGCATACCATTTATGCTCCCTGCTGCTTTGGGGCTTGAGATGTTGGCTTGGCAGTCATGTGGGTGCTAATCAAATGCAAGCATGGTGTGTTAATGGGACACATGGGAATTTGCACATTAATGTATATCAGCAAACAGTGAGTAAACAACGCTGCTAGATTTCATTTACAAGTATCCGCTAATGCTGGTAACCAGGACTTCTGCCAGTGAGATTTACAGATTAAAAACTTGTACGCTTTTCTTTTTTGTTTTAAATATATAGATAAAGCTAATATGAATCATATGAGAATTTACCAATTCTGTTTCTTGTTTGTACTGCTGCCTATATAGAGGCAATATTTGCTACAGAATTTGAGACTCCTGTAAGAGGAGTACAAGACAATTCATCTAGCTTTGGGAATGCTCAGGGACATCCTAACTGCAGATTCTATCCAGTGATGAGCACAGTTCCCCTAAGAAAACATTATGATAATGTCCAATGTGATTCAACAAATTTTTTTTGCCTTTGCAGTGAATAATATACATAATTCCTCTTATGACCTTCTCACCATGTATTTTAGAAGGCTGAATGAGTACTTTTGAAGTGCGTTTCCAAAGCCTCTGTGTGAAGAGCCACTGGTAAGTGACGATGCCTACCGTGTTGAACAATGTTGAGCATTTGAACATCATCTGCTGTTACTGATCAAAAGTCCTGAGTGAGAACAACCAAACCCGACTTGCCATTTAATCTCATCTGCCAACCGTCACCCAGTTGGTTCTCTTCTCCCCTTCCTTCTCCATTTTCTGTGCATTTCTAACTATTTCCAGTTCAGATGAAGGACTTTGGTCCTTTACCTCTTTCCCACCTCACCCCACCCCCCCCCAACCCAACATCCTTGAGTTGTCATAGCATGATTTGGATTCATGCTGTACACCAAGCCTTGTTGCTTATGAAGTCATGCAGCCCACTGATGACTCTCATTATAACTAGCACAGCTTCCTTCCATTCAGATCCTACCTGCCGCTAATCGTGTGCTTTAGCAGCGGTGTCAGGGGGTGGGGGACTGCAGGAAATTAATGATCACTATGAAATACTGGATTTTTATTTTGAATATGTTCTGCAGTAAACCATTTTGTGCCTTTAGGCAGTGAGTGGAACCTTTAAATCATGGACCAGGTATAGTGCTTAATTTTGAGTTAGGGTTTGTCAATTTGAAAGAAGCCAACATTTTTATATAGTCACACCTGGCCACTCAGCATGTGTTTCAAACTCTTTTATAAATCTCTCCACCTCCTGATTTCCTCAAACTCTTGTTTAGACTGCTGTTGCTGTCCCCTCACTGTTGTTTACTGGTTGAGATATCATCAGTCCTTTTCTTTGATTTTGAGTCTCTTTGTTTGGCTTCCATTCTCTAAGTTTGAAAGGCTGCTGGTGGGAGCCACCCATACTTACACGTGCAGCCTCTCAGATTTAGTTGAGAGTAGATGTTAAAATCCTTGTTCTAATCCCAATGTGACCTCGCCCCGAGCACTTTCAGCTCTTAACTGGTTTGAATTTGCCTAACTCTGGCTCTTATACGCCTCCCCTTTACTTAACTCTTGATGGCTTTGCCAAACTCTGAAATTCTGTCCGTAAATCTCTCTGCTTTATTTGTTTTAGCACTTTCATTACTAATGAAAGCTGACCGAGGAGACGACATATATTACTGTGAGACGGACCAAACCCACGACTCTCTGTCCTTCTGCAAAGTGCACTGTGCGCACAAAGAGAATGTCAAAGTCTACTCTCAGAAATGCATGGAGGAGTAGGCTTAAAGCCTCGCGGCTGCCTTTCACCAATTTCCTTCCCGTGACTGCTTTCCCTGTGCCAGCTGGGCCACCATGTCCCGCCACTCAATGCCGTTTCTGATAGGAGGGCCACTGAGGATGCTAATGATGGGCCTCGTGGCTCCTGCTGTGGTGTTAGTGGACCTGGGAATGAGATCACTGTCAGTGGGCCAACGCCCCATGATGGTCATGATGCCTGGCCTGCTGGTGGCGCCTTCGAGTCCTGGATTATTTTGCTTGACTGAAGAAGCAAAGACTGAGAGAAGGACATTACCCATGCACGGTTTTACACACCCTAAAGCAGGATAATGGGATAGTTGCACCGCCGTTTTCAAATCAGTGTCATGACTTTTTTGCAATGAGTCAGAGCAGGTCTGATGCCTGTCACATCTTTATTAAACAATTAAAGTGTGACAGATGTGAGTGGATTTCCCACTTGCAAACTCAATTGCCGTTTAATGTGTACTGTCCAGTTCAGCGGTTCATTGACTGACCACAGACAATGGCTGGATTGCATGTTACAGTTTTGGTTGTACAATTTTTTTTCCCCATTGGATAGATTCTAATTGCCCATTGTTTTGATTATCCAGTGCCCCATCATTCTTTGGTCCAAAAATAAAGATGTATAATTAAAAAATAATGCCATATCACTTTGATCAAGCCTTTGGTATCTTTGCTAATAATAATACCTGATATTATTGTATAATTATTCTCCAGTCATGTATCTTCTGGTGCCACATAAATGAAATTTGTTATTTGGGTTTTGAACCATTTAGTGTGGCGACTTGTACTGATGTGACGAGTTGTTATCCTTGTAACGTGAGTGTAGGCTATAGGCTGATGCTCATTTCATCTCTCACCATAGCTACCTCGATCTTGCTATCAGATATGGCTGGTAAATTTTGGGTGATCCAAGAGGCAGCTTGGAATTAGGGTCTGGTTCGGCACAAATTTTACCAGCCTTTGTATTGCTGTGTTGAAGCAGGTCCATTCATTACACCTGACTACCAAAGTCAAAGCTTTGCAGAATTCCTGGTTGTAGATTTTTTTTGCATCGGGAGTGGGCTTGTGGAAGCTGCTCTCTGACCCGAATAGATTCCCTCCCAAAAACCTTGTGCGACTCCTGGAATTCACCTGGTGAATTGTTGGGAATTTAGTCAAGTGGCTGTAGAGAATGACTGTTGATTTAACAAGTGATCGCAGCCTTGAATGGCATTCCAAAACAGGATTAAGGGCAATTTCAGTGCAGGTTTCCAAGAAGGCTTTAGTTTATATATTACATAACTCTTCAACTATGTTAACATTGAAAGCTTATGTTAAAGCAGATATTCACTATAGGACGACTAAATGCGGATTAGCACAGTGCTGTTTGGTACACAGGCTTCATTCATCTTTAGATAATGGAACACTGTTTTGTAGTGTTGTCAGGCCAATAATCACCTTTGTTTACACAGATGACACCCTGTTCATGCCATTGTTAGCAGTGAGCATGTCCTGGTCGGCAGAATTCTGGGTGTTACGTGCTCATTTCTGCTTATGTGCCAGAGAAGAAAAGCTTAATAAAACCTGGGGCATTGCTTCAGATTTAAATCCCAGTGCAGACCTTGCACCTGATTGTTGGGCTTGTGGAACTCCATGGATCTGCTCTGGACATTGAATCATAGAGAAGTACAGCATAGAAACAGACTCCTTGGCTCATCTAGCCCATGCTGAAGTATTTAAACTGCCTAATCCTATCGACCAGCACCCGGACCAGAGCCCTCTAAACCCCCGGCCATCAGTGAACCTTTCCAAGCTTCTCTTAAACATTGAAATGAAGCTTGTATACACCACTTGTGCTGGCAGCTCATTCCACACTCTCACGAGCCTCTGAATGAAGAAGTTTCCCCTCTTGTTCCCACCTTAAACTTTTCACCCATGACCTCTAGTTGCCGTCCCACCCAACTTCAGTTGAAAAAGCCTTGCTTGATATTTGCAAGATAAAGATCTTCCCCCAGACTGTCCCACTGCATCATACTGACCTCTGTTAATAAAGGTTCAACAAGAGATGCTGGAGAATGTGGACTATTTTCAGCTATCGGGAAGTAGTTCATGCAGAAGGAAATCATCAATGATGAGATTTACCAGGACAACCTTTGAGTAACTGAGGTAAAAGATATTTGAAAATCAAGACCTTGCATAAGACTTCCTTTCTACCAGGTAGCTGTTATCCTTGCCTTTCTATGTATTCTTTTTGCTGCTTATAACAGAGACCTCATGGCAGTGGAAAAACAAGCAGTGCCTTCACTAAACCCTCTCCACATTGGCTGGAAGAATAATGTCACATGCCCTTTCCCTGCCAACATCTCCAGCATTGAAGTCTAGACAGGTCCTATTGTTCACATGCCAGACATTAAGCTCTAGAAGCAAAAACTCTCTCCCAAGCTCTGTCAGAGAAGCGGGAAGAGAAAAAGGTTTGAGAACATGCTCAAAGCCTCCTGCAAGAAGGGCAACATTTGCATCAACTCTTGTGAACTTCTGATCCATGAGCATGTAAAATGGTGGAGGTTCATTCAGGATGGTATTGGGTGCATACATAGAAAGCACATAGGAGACTTGTGTAAGCTGACTGCCTACCCAACTATTGCCTTATTTGTGAAAGACTGCAGTGTCCAAATTGACCACATTAGCCAATTCAGAACCTACAAAACTGGAATGGAAATGAGTCAGCATTCCCGCAGGACTGCCTGAGAAAGAGAACAAGTTTAAGTGCTTCCAATTAAATCCTGAGAGAATCCGTACACTTGTTATGCTGCACTGCAGCAGTCCGTGAAGATGGCAACAAGAGAGCACAGATATCCTCTTCAAATATGTTGTAATGTTGAGAGTTTTGTTAATATTTTGACCATTTCTTGAAGCCTATATCAGTTTAGCTTAAAACTTTTGAAGCCTTATGTAACTGAATCAATATGACTAATTATACCCCTTGTACGGGGAGATTTTGTCACGTGTGCTTCTTTTGCCCATGATCATCACCACTTTGAAGGATATTCAGTGACAGATAATGCCTTTATCAGTGACTCCCACATCACAAAACTGAAAACCAGCAGTCACTCTAGGCAGGCTTGGTTTAACCTCCCGTGTTAACACAACAGCTTCCCTCTGAGGCATCATCTGATATAAAGTCCATTCATGTACCCCAATATTTATATAATCTGAGAAGGTTGCTGGAACAGGTTGTCTAGTTCATTGTGCATCTGCAGACTCTGGTAAAAACAAATAACATGCTGACTCCTTCCTTGTGGCTCAATTGGTCCAAATATTTATCCAATTCCCCTTTTCAAAGTTATTGAATTTCTCAAAAAAGTACTTGATTGAAAACATAAGGGTATTTGAAATGGAAGCAGGAGTGAGTGCTTCAAACCCTGCACCACCATTCGGCTGTCTCCCACACCCCTTCGATGACTTCACTTACATTTCTCTCTGGAATAGACCATTCCAAAAAGTGAGGAGAAATTTAATTCTCATTTCATTTTAAGTAATTGACTCTTTATTCTGAAGCTGACTGTTACTTCTAGATATCCCCAGAAGGAGAAACATTTTTGTGGCATCCAGCCTGTATAACATATCATGTGCAACTTGATTAGTTATGAGCTTTTGAGTGGTGGACTAGACTTGAAGGGCTGAATGGCCATCCTACTAGTGTTTTCTATGAGTCGCTATCTGCTAGGATCAGAAGGGTTTCTATAGGCTGCAGTACAACAGCTGTACAATCTGATGCTGAGCTCAGAAAGGGTTGCAGAGACACTACAACATTGCTGTTCAGTAATCCTTAGATCTTGAGGTCATTGAGAACAGAGTCAGGGAAGTGAACAATTGGAGCTGAATTATTTTTCATATTGCTTCATTGTCTTTAAGTTGGGCTTTTCAAACCATGCAGATATCAGACTGGCACTTACAAGGGAGGCTTATGTCTTTGTATTTGTCCTAAAGTGCGACTTGACTTTTTAAATGAATGTTTCATTTTAAGTGGCTTGTCACAACATTATTATATGTACTAAAGGGCTTGTCACATCCCATCTAACCCCAGATAGATGAGAGAGACTTTTCAATGAGACTTTCTGTGAATCAACTGACGTGTAAAATTACCTTCATCCTCCTAAATCAGCTGTTTTAGTGGTTTACGTATCAGTAACAAATGTGAGATAATATTCCACTGTTAAATTGGAGAATTACTTTTGTCTAGATGTTATGATTCCACACTGCTTGGTTTTAGTTCAAACATGACAGCATTTGCCATTCAATAAAACAGTTATTTTCAGCATTCATCTCAGTTAAAGTCATGAAGTTAACTGGTGGTTGGTTGCCAGTCCTTTACCCAGGCTGTCTTATTTGTGAACTGTTACTACTTTCTTTAGAAAGCCTGTCTGAAGAACTCCTCATTCATTATAAATGGACACAGGGCTAATGTGGATCATTTGGACCAGCAGGAGAGTGCTGGTACTATCTTTACTCTCGTGCTTGTAACCAAGATTATTCCTCTCCTTCAGCCAACTGCTCCACTGCGGAAGGTGTTCCTCGAAGTTTTGTTTCAGGGACCTGATTGACATTGGCAAGGTATCTATCACTTGCTTCTCACCGAAGAGGGAGACTTGAAGGTGGGGGGTAGCTTGTAGAGTTTGTAGCCTCCTTCAACGTTCTTGCTGAACCAACCACTTCTGCTGGTGCAGGGACACATAAAAGAGCTGCTGAATTTGCATTTTGCAATGTAAACCAGTGACCCTTTAGCTTCCTGGTCAATGGCACTGACTCTCTACACGACTGATGACTTGCAGCTGGTAAACCTATACTTTATTTACTATTTCAGTAATTTGTGTTTAGAGATACAGCAGGGAATAGACCCTTCTGGCTCTTCGAGCCATGCTACCCTGCAACCCACCAATTTAACCCTAGCCTAATCATGGGACATTTTGGACTGTGGGCGGAAACCAGAGCACCCAGAGGAAACCCACGCGCACAAGGGAAGAATGCACAAACTTGCTTATGGCGGCTGCTGGAATTGAGCTCAGAACTCTGACACCCTGAGCTGAAATCGCGTCATGCTAACCGCCACGGTACCGTGAACCCCAATTTTAATCCCTCTTTTGTGTGATAGAAGGATTTGTAGTTTTAATTCAAACTCTCTTACCAAACCATTCTATGGCATTTACTTTCAATTAACTCCTGACTTCTCTCAGCTATTTTGAAAAATGGCTGGGCTGTTTTAAGTCCCTCTTTGTAACTGTGCCCTCACTCCACTATTTGCATAGTTTGGGGAAATGGGTGATGAAAGCTGTACTAATTAATGATGTGGAAAGATCAACATTTCTCTCTTTCCTGAGATTTGTTTTGAGTTGAAACAGAAAATCAAAGTTTCTTCAAGCGAAAAAAAAAAACCCACCAGAAGTTGGAAATCTGGAATAAAAATACAAGATGCAGGAAATATTCAGCAGCTTAGGCAGTGCCTGTGGGGAAGAAACACTTAAAACATTTCAAGTTAAGGAACTTCATTCGAATTGATTCTCATTTTTATTAAACAGAACACAACCAAAGCAAGGGGAGAGAAAGAGAGAGTCAATACTTGCTCCACTCTTTTTGTGAGATCTGATAATTGATCTGCCCATCCAGCTCCCCCCTTCTGCTTCAGCCCATTCCTTTTGATTTTATTCACGGAGGCGCGTTGAGCAGTGCCTTGGAAGACTTGGTATTGCAGCTCTTGAAGTGATGGAGTGTCCTGCATTCCCTGATTTCTGACAAAGTGTAGCAGCTGCTTGCCAATGCTTTTGATTGGAGGTGGGGTCCAGCTCTGATTGCCTGAGGAGCTTGGCCAGGTGATTCCCATGTTCCTTTCCCGAAGTGAGCTTGTATTTTACTGGCGTTTGTTCAGCTCTTGAAGAAGATCGTAGAGCTTTCTGGTTGGTTAGCGAATTTGAGTGTTGCGAAGAACAAGGCACCCCATTTGTGTGGAGTGTGCATGTTTGGACGGGAGGCCTTTTGTCCACGTGAGTGTCTGAAGCAACGGCTAAGATTCTTTATTACTCTTCCCTGAATCTGGTTAATTTCCTGAGATCCCCGTCTTAAAAACTTTATGGTATCATGAGGCCCACATGAATCGGAGGAACTGTGTTGTTACAGGGAAGAGTGGGAAGGAGGATGTTTGGGGAGAGAAACAGCAGGTGTGAATGAATGAACAGACAGTAATCGATCCATAGCAGAGTAGATGAGAGAGTCACAGAGTCTGTCATTCAGCATCTGCAAGTATTGGCATTGCTGGTTTTATGTATTCATGTAAGACAATGATAAACCTTTTTACCAGGAGATAACCAGCTGCTTGTGGTTTGCAACATTATTCACGGTCTGTTTACATGAGATTCTTTAGGAGCATCCAGCTAAATCACTGAGCCATTTTTTGCATTCTGAGTCATAAATCTGTAAAAATGGAGCAAAAATTAAGCAGTTGGTTCATAGACACATTAATTGTGTTTATCCAGCTTCCCTCATTTGGGCTCCAGTAACACATGAATGCATTCAGTTCCTTTGATCCCTCTCCTGGAAACAGACTGCACAGTGCCAAGCTATTTCTGGAAGAGAGTGGGTGAAAGAGCAGGTCACCTCTGTCAGCAGAACCTAGCCACTGAGGGGAAAGGTTTCTGAGGCAAGTCTGCCTGTGCTTTACATTTGCCCCTCGTCCATGATGGCTGCTGTACACTCCATTCTGCGCAGAATATGCTTGGGAACAAGATGGCCTTGGAACAAGTGGTTCTGCTTATGTCAATAGGTCAAGAACTCAACGATAGGAAAGTAAATTCAATTGGGTGATATTGAAGCTGAACTTCTACTACCTCAGTTCAAATGGGGATTTATAATTTATAAGATTGGTCATCATTGAACGTACGCATGCGTGTGCGTGTGTGTTAACCCTTTCAATGTTTTATTTCTGGAATTGTGTGCATTTACTCATTTTATAAAGTAACGTTTATTCAAACTCTGCCCAGTTTTCATTATTCATCTGTTTCGCCATGCATCCTTTGCAGGTTCTACTGATTCTTTAATGTCTCTGTGTTCTCTCAGTACCACTTGCTGCAGAGTTTCTGTCTGTTCTGTTCTCTGCTGAAGGTTTCCAGTTTCGCTGTGATGAGTAGTGTGTTCCGTCCGCCACTACCTGTGCATCACATCATGCATGCATCTCCCTACACTTCCTCAGCATCTTGTGTGGGACATCGTGTTCTCCACTCTGCCTGTTGGGATTCCTGCACTGATATGTTATCACCAGCCTTCCTTATTTACCATTTTGTTATTAATTTCATGCTCTGGGTACCTTCTTTAACACCACGTTCTTTATTAGATAATAGTTGTTGCTCTCCACGCCTTGTGGCGCATTGGGCAATAACAAATAAATATTTGTCTCTTTTTTAAAACTGGGCTGAATTGCTAGCTAGACGCTCAAAACTAATGAAAGCATGGAAGGAGCTGGCTGCATCAAACCTGGGACCACTCGCCCCGAAGTCCTGTGAGGACGTCACTCCCACCACCGGCTGGCTATTAGATAATTCTAGGAAAACTGGCTTAGAATGGAGAATATGAGTCCGAGTACGTTTTACATCATCAAGCTGAATTTAGTAACCATTCTGACAAAGGCTCTCTGAAGCCAAATAAGGATCGTGAACAAAACAGAACCCTCACTTAGCAGAATCCTGAAGCTGTAAGCCATCTTAAGACTAAAACACTCCTTCTTGAAATAAGGTATCAAGTGATTACTCTTGCCTCGGCTTATCTGGCCACAGACCTAAGTGCATGACTGTATTTAAAAGTGAGACTATTCCAGGCAGTGGGGAAAAATGCTGTGAAATTTAGATTAAGTGTCAAAGAATGCTTCTTGCCCAAGTTAACTGATCCAAGTGAAACAGTCCAGTTTCCATTTTCACACCATTTTGATTCGAAGGAGATCTTGGTATTAATCTATGTAGAATTAACAAGACAACTGACATGAAACAGTGTAATCCAATTTTACATGTGCTTGAATGCTATTTATCTCATTATTCCTTTGAACTTGTTATTTACCTGTTGGGGGAGATGGACATGGGGAAACTCCAGCACTGGTGTTTTCCAAAGTAAAGATCCCTGTAAGAATGCAAGTTGTGGAAGATGTGCAGTGATCAATCCATCGGCCACTTAATGCAGACTACGTTGGAACTAATTGCCTGGGTCTAAGTCCGCTATTCGCAATGCTCACTCACTTGCACTTTATTGAGATCTGGAAGGAACTGTTCCTCTAGTGTCTGTGTGTGGGAAAGGGGCTTGGGTAGTGTGTTCTGATGCCCTGCCCTCAGAATGTCCTGACAACAGATAGTCTGATTGAGATATTCAAGTAGACACAATTACTTAAATAACACCATTTTACAAAGTAAAGAAATTTATGTAAATAAAACATAATAAAGGAATTTAGGTAAAGCACTTTGCACTTTTTTTTCTTCAGGTTGTTGTCTCCATTCAACCTGGTTACTTGTTAGCTTGCCAGTCCCCCTGAGCTGTGCAACAATTTTATCCAGACTCTCCTGTTGTGAGCACTCGAGCCTCTGGTCCTGACGGTGGACACTCTAGTGCAATGTCTGTTGACCTTGGTGTTTGTAACTGCCTGCTATCAGTAAGTGCGATTAATTGAATTAACCATGTCAACTTGTTAACGTAGGAAGCATTTTATTTTAAAGAAATACATGCTTCAAGATCACAGGAAGATTTTGGGTAAGAAAGGGCAACTCTCTGCCCAGGAAGGTTGATACCTTATCATTTTGGCAATCCATTTCCATTCAGAAGGCTGGTACCTTATCATGTTGGCAATCCACTTATTTTTCAGTGCTTCCATATGAATTTCCCCTTGCTCTGTTGTTCGTTCTGCAGATCTGTAAGGATGAATTCATTCATGTCCACATGAAGTTTTCATTAAACCCATGATTCCATGTTCTGCTCACATGAAATTAAGGCAATCTTCTTGATTTACAATTTCCATCTCTCTTGCTCCGATGACTATTCTACAGATTCACCCCATGAGGGAATCTTCAAGCCCCTCCATTCTTTCATCCCAAGCTCCACTACTCAATACTAAGATTAATTGGCATTTTGCCTCCTCTTTATATTCTCTTCTATACATGCGTCCTGGTTCCTAGCAGCAGGGAGTTGACAGGAAGGCAATAATTTGAGTGCCTTGCCTGTGGATTTATGATAAACACTCTTGTCCACCTCAAAAAAAAGGCAGAACCATTTCAACCTTACTTTGTTTCACCTCTAAATAAATCCACTAATTTTTGACGCAGTGTTTTGTTGGCTGTGTCTTTTAATGTCTCCGGGCTTACGCTGGAAAATTGCTGAGAGAGGAATAATAAAATACTGTACACTCAAGTAAGTGAAAACCCAAGAAAAAGCTACAGATTCAGGAAATGTAAAATAAAAGCAGAAAATGCTGTAAGTAGTTAGTAGGTCAGGTTGCCTCAAGGTACAGTGGGGAACTTCTGGGAGTGGTGCCACCCCTGGGGTATTGACTGTTTTATAATACTGGTAGTAACCATATTTTAATTTGAGTATACTTACTGTCTTGTAAATATTGAATGTCTGTACCTTGTGTATATGTGATGTAAATAAAATTTTATAGTTTTGTTTAAAAAAGATGAGAAGTGAAACTTAATGTTTGAGGTTGGCAAACTTTAGTCAGAACTGGGAAAGAAGCAAAAGAAACAAATTAAGCTGTGGAAATGTCCCTGACAGTGTGGTGTGTGGCCAAGTGGTTAAGGCGTTTGACTAGTGATCTGAAGGTCGCGAGTTCAAGCCAGCGAGGCAGTGTGTTGTGGCCTTGAGCGAGGCACTTAACCACACATTGCTCCAGTCCACCCAGCTGAAAATGGATACCGGCAAAATGCTGGGCGTTAACCTCGCAATAGACTGGCGTCCTATCCGGGGAGGAATCTCGTACTCTGTCACTTCACAGAAACTGGCATAAGCACTGGCCTGATGAGCCTATAAGGCTTGGGACTGACTTTAATTTTAATGTCCCTGACATTAAAGGAGAGATGACTATGGCAATAAGCTGTAGACAGTGTTATCTGGTTAAAGAGTGAATGGGGCCGTCAGTGAGTGAGAACACAGACAAATAAAAAATGTAGAGTAGGAAGACATGCCCAGCAGGTCAGGCTGTGTGTGTGCTCCACATCCCAGAGAAAAGGAGAGATAAAAGGGCAGGGTGGGAGAAATAACTTCAGTAAAGCAAAACTTTGGCCACAAAATACAGATCTCTGTCTCCCTAAAAGACTGTAATGGTTCATCACAAATGTGGACTTATTTAACAAAAGCAGGAGAATTCCAACCATTAATAAAATACGAAGCTTGTGGTTCATTGCCTCATATATCAAAGCAAACGTACATATAATGTTGCGACTAGCTCTGAATATTTGAAGACTCGAAGAGTAGAGGAAGGAGAAGAAAGATTTCCTGGCACGTCTTGTTCCTTGTGAATTTGCCATTCTTGCATCAGGAAGTTGGCACAGAGGGAGCACGTCAATAGAGCTCCAGCATAACGATAATCAGTGCTGACAATGCTGATGACACAACAAATACCCATGAAATGAGTGTATGTGGTAGCCTCACCCCCACCAGAAACGCCATCTTTCCCTTTTGCTCTTCACCACAAAGACCACAGCGCCGTTCAGCCAATCTCTGCATCGCCAGTCTGTTTAAACTTTGTGCGACCACAGTTACCACATTCCTGCTGGGTGTCTTCATACCCACAGATGTTGTGAGACTGCCTGCTCCCCTGCCATCCACAGCAGGATTTGTCCTGTTTCACCTACAGAAACCTTCCTTTCAACATAATACTGCCTTTAACAAGAGGCAGACAGCTTTTTTTGTGAAGGAAAATTGAGTCCACATAAAGGAAAACTGTGCATGCTTATTTTGATATGTTACCTTTATCAACCTTGGTGACTACTTGGGTTTTAAAACCATAAGACATAGGAACAGATTAAGGCCATTCAGCCCATCGAATCTGCTTTGCTATTCCATCACAACAGATTTATCATCACTGTCAAACCTATTCTCCTGCCTTCTCCCTATAAACTTTGGTGTATCGACTAATCAAGAACCTAACAACCTCTGCTTTAAATATATCCCATGACTTGGCCTCCACAGCAGTCTGTGGCAATGAATTCCGCAGATTTACCACCCTGTGATTAAAGAAATTACTCCTCATCTCTCTCTCAAATAGTTGTCCCTCTATTCTGAGGCTGTTTTCTCTGGTCTGAGACTCCCCCTACTATAGAAAACAAACTTTCCACATCCACTCTATCTAGGCCTTTCATAATTCGATAGGTTTCAATGAGATCCACCCTCATTCTTCTAAATTCCAGCGAGTACTGGCCCAGAGCTGTCAAACACTCCTTATACACTAACGTTTTAATTCCTGGAATTATTCTTGTGAACCCCTTCTGGATCTTCTCTAATGCCAGCACAACCTTTCTTAGATGAAATGCCCACAACTGCTCACAACACAAGTGCAGTCTGACAAGTGCCGCATAAAGCCTCAGTATTATACCCTCTCTTTTATATTCTAGTCCTCTCGAAATAAATGCCAAACATTGCATTTGTCTTTCTCACCACTGACACAACATGCAAGTTAGCCTTCAGGGAATCCTGTACAAGGACTACCAAATCCCTTTGCACCTCTGTGTTTTGAATTATTTTTCCCCATTTTGGAGACAGTCAATGCCTGATCTGTTCTACAAAAATGCATGACCGTACACTCCCCTACACCACTGCATATACATCTGCCAATCTTTGCCCATTTTCCTAATCTGTCCATGTCCTACTGCAGACTTCCTGCTTCCTCAACACATCCTGCCCTCCACCTATCTTTATATCATCTGCAAACTTGGCCACAAAGCTGTCAACTCTGTCATCCAAATCATTGACATATAATGTAAGAAGATGTGGTCCCAACACAGACTGCTGAGGAACTGGTCACCAGCAGCCAGCAAGAAAAAGTCCCCTTTATTCCTACTCTTTGCCTCCTGCCAGTCAGCCTAACTTCTATCCATGCTAGGATCTTTCCTGTAATATCACGGGCTCTTATCTTGTTAAGCAGCTTCATGTGTGGCACCTTGATAAAGGCCTTCTGTAAATCCAATTAAACAATATCCACTAACTCTCCTTTGTCTATCCTGCCTGCTATTTTCTCGAAGAGTTCCGACAGATTTGACAGGCAAGGTTTCTCCTTGAGGAAGCCATGCTGACTTTAGCTTATTTTATCATGTGACTCCAAGTACCCCAATGCCTCGTCCTTAATAATAGACTTCAACATCTTTTCAACCACTGCAGTCAGGCCTACTGGCCTATAGTTTTTTTTCTCTGCCTGCCTCCCTTCTTAAAGAGTAAATTGACATTTGCAATTTTTCAGTCCTCCAGAACCATTCCAGATTCTAGTGATTCTTGAAGCATCATTACTGATGCTTCTATAATCTCTTCAGCTATCTCTTTCAGAACCCTGTGGTTTAATCCATCTAGTCCAGGTGATTTAGCTATTTTGGACCTTTTAGGTTCCCAAGCACTTTCTGCTTAGTAATATCAGCTGCAATCACTTCTGGCCCTGACAATCCCAAATTTCTGGCACACTGCTAGTATCTTCCACAGTGAAGACTAATGCAAAATACTTATTTAGTTCGTCCGCCATTTGCTTGTCCCCATTACTACCTCTTCAACGTCATTTTCCAGCTGTCGGATATCTACTTCCTTTTTTATTCTTTATATATCTGTAAAAACATATTGTATCCTCTTTTATATCATTGACTAGGTTACCTTTAGATTTCATCTTTTCTCTCTTTATGGCTTTTGTAGTTGCCTTCTGTTGATTTTTTAAAAATTTCTCAATCCTCCAACTTCCCACTATTTTACAACCTTTCTCTTTCACTTTTATACTCTCTCATTAGACACGGTAGTGTTCTCCTCCCTTTATAATTCTTCTTTGGGGTGTATCTATCCTATGCCTTATGAATTGCTCCCAGAAACTCCAGTCAGTGCTGTCCTACCATCATCCCTGCTGGTGTCCCCTTCCAGTCAGCTTTGGCCAGCTCCTTTCTTGTGTCTCTATCATTCCCTTTACTGCATTGTATGACTGATGCATCTGACTTTAGTTTCAACTTCTCAATCTGCAGGGTGAATTCTATCATAATGATTACTGTCTCCTGAGGGTTCCTCTGCTTTAAGCTCTGGTTCATTTCACACACCCAATCCAGAATTGTCTTTTTCCCAGTTGGTTCAGCCACAAGCTACTCTAGAAAGCTCAGGCTTTTTACAAATCTCTCTCTCGGGGATCCAGCACCAGCCTGATTTTCCCAATCTACCTGAATATTAAAATCCCCCATGACGATTGCGACATTACCCTTTTTACATGCCTTTCTATCTCTCATTGTAATTTACACTACGTATCCTGGGTACTGTTTGGAGGCCTGTATACAACTCCATCAGGGTCTTTTTTTCACCCTTGCAGTTCCTTAACTGTGCCCACATGGATTCTTCAACTTCTTATACTATGTCACCTCTGAGGATTCTGTTTCATTCCTTATCAACAAAGCCACCCCAACCCCTCAGCCTATCTGCCTGTCCCTTTGATACAGTGCACATTGTTGGATATTAAGCTCCAGCTGTGATCTTATTTCAGCCACAACTCAGATATGCCCACAACATCATACCTGTAAGTTTTGCAGCCACTGTTTTAAATAAAGTCACTGTTGTAATTAAGATGAG
The DNA here is from genome assembly GCF_030144855.1 of Hypanus sabinus. Lineage (NCBI taxonomy): Eukaryota > Metazoa > Chordata > Chondrichthyes > Myliobatiformes > Dasyatidae > Hypanus > Hypanus sabinus. The sequence continues at coordinate 131,154,135 of NC_082713.1, forward strand.
TAGCTTTAGCGTGATGATGAACAGATAACCTGTTTGGGTGGTTGTGATTGAAGGTGGTTATGTTTGAAGGAGATGTATTGGCCTGAGAGCACACTGTTAAATGATCCATGAAGTGTTTAGCACCCAGCTCTGCATAGGCTTCAATTTAATATTTCACTTAAAAGACTACTCCCCTGACAATGCAGCACTCCCTCAGTACTGCACTGAAGAGTTTTTAGATGGTGTGTTACTGAAACCAATGATCACATTACTCTAAGCCAAAACTGGATGTGTCATATTCATAGGAACCGGAAAAGTGAGTGTTTAGTTCCTGTCTTTGGTCTGTTTCATCGATTCTTCAACCGTGCTATATTGTAGTTCATCTGTGAATAGCCTTGGGACCAAATTGAAATAACTGTGTGGTTTCATTAAGAATTGATAATGGACCTCATTTGTACGCTATAATGCCCATTGATGAGGTATGTCGGGCTGTATTGTTGAGAAATCAGTCCCATCATTACTTTAAACAACAAAGTCCTACTCTATATAGCTGTTTAGGAAATGGTTTTGCAGCCACAAGCACGAGTCTCAGCACGCAAAAAAGCATAGGGTGTAGTAATATGTGAAATATAATTTTGCGTGACATGGGGTTGTGGATGGGGTGCATGTTTCTTGATTGCAGTGGGAGATTTTTAGTGATTCTGTAGTGCTATGTGGCTACACCTGATTTTTGTTGTTGTTGTATACTCCATTGGTGAAACATTCTTGTACTACAATGAGCAAATGCCGAGAACTCATGCTTCCTGCAATGGAGTGTGGCATCTTTGCTTGGATGATAGATGTGTGTCTCAGCTGTCAGCCTGATAGACAACAACCTCCCTGACTCTGGGTGTTGCAGCTGGAAGTTGGTTCAGGATATTTCAACAGGGAACATAACGTCCAGCTCTTCAAGGGACATGGTGTGTTTATTCATTGAATTGCTTACTCTGGAAAATCTCAAATTAAAGTTGCTTTTTGGGCAGTAACACCATTGCAGGCTACCAGAGTGGCAGCTCTCACATCCACAAAGGATTGTTGGTTCAACTCCCACTCTAGACGTCAGCACATTGTCCGAGCTGATAGTTCTGTGCACTCCTGGCAATGGCATTTAACAATTCTAAATCCCCTTTAAGAAGAATTTTTTAAATCCCCTGTAAAAAGAATTTTTATCAAGTCCTGGCCAGCATCACTGCTCCGGCTGTGCCAAACAGAGCAATTACTAGCAGTTTCATTGCCATCAAACGGACACTGTCCTGTAGAATTAGCTCCTGTATCTTTCCACATCAATTACTGGAGTTCAATGCATAGTACATCAATTATAAAAAAATATTCCAAACTCCTGAGATAAATATTCTCTGCAAGTTCAAGTTATTTCGATTTAGTCTTGTTATATAATGCTCTCTTTCTCATCTTTGAAGAATTAATCAAACATTCATTTTGATCTTTGAGCCATAGTCGTGGTTTTTGAAGAAAATGATTTTAAAGCTTTATGCTCAAAAAACTTCTAATTAATGCCGCCTGTGTTGCCTTTCTGGATGGGCATTGATGATTATTGATGTGTACATCCAATTTCCTGTTCAATGCAACTTTGAACTCAACTGTGGATCATCATAATCAGTAAGAGAAGAGCTACCCTTGAGGATTCTATGACATACAACTTCACCTGGCACCAACTTGCTTTGGATCTGAGGAATGGTTCTTGTGTAACAAATAAAATAGTGTGTTTACCTTGCTGCCATCTACTTCATTGTTTCTGATGCCAGGAAGAAGTAAAGTGTTATCTTTAACCTAGTCGGAAAGTGAAGCCTTCACCAATCTTCTTGCCACTTATCTAAAGACCTTAAGATTTTCTGTACATCATGGGAAATTGAAAGAACTGCAAACAATATCATTAAAAAAGCCCATATAATCATCCTGATTTGGGTTGGGTTAATCTTTTTACTTTTGTTGTATTATTATGAGGATGTACTAGTGTTGTTAAACAACATGACATTTTTCATTCTTTGACAGAAAAATGCACACACGAACAATTCTTTAGGGTATGTACGTACAAAAACCAAGTCCAACAGACTTTAAGTGTCTCTTCTGGCTTCATTTGGCTGCCAGTGTATTGATTTCAAAATCCTGAATGTTATTCTCTCTGCTATCAAACAATAACGCATTTGCGTAGAAATTTGAAGGGACATGTTTTTGATCAGATAATGTCACCTTGATGAAGAGATCTCTCGGCACGTTTTGAAGGCGAGGTGAAACATCAGCGCATCTCGGACAGATATAAAAGAATGCATTGCAGTAAGTAAATAGTCTCTACCCTCTGTCCTTGGCATGCTGATTTGTCCTAGCTCCAAATTAATCACTATCCTTGAGATTTGATGATTCCTCATCTGTGATGATATTCATATTCTTATTAGATGAAAGATTTTATTTCTGGAACGATCCAGATAGGCATAGAGTGCAAACTTAGAGTGAAACATGTAATTTATTGATAATAATAATTAGGCCATTTTATCTATTTATTTGAGATACAGCACAGAATAGGCCTTTCCGGCCTTTCAAATTCTGCTGCCCATCAACCCCCAATTTACTCCTAGCCTAATCATGGGACTGTTTACAATGACCAATTGATCTACCAACTGGTACACCTTTGGACTTTGGGAGGAAACCGGATCACCTGGGGAGAAAATACAAACTTCTTACAGGCAGCAGCGGGAATTGAGCCGAGGTCGCTGGTACTATAAAATGTTGTTCACTATGCTCTTGTGCCACCCCTGCTTGAGCCATGGAGAAATAAGTGAGTGTGATAATAAATGTGAATAATATCAGTAACCTTATCAGTCTGAGAAACAGAGTTAATACTTGAAAAGGGACAGTTTGATAAAGGATCTTTGATCTGAAGTGTTGACTCTGCTTCACTTTGCACAGTTGTTATCGGATCTACTGAGTGTTTTCATCATTTTTCTGTTTTTATCTCGGATTTCAAGCATCTGCAGTGTTGTTGATGTTCACCTTCAGTAAAATCACTTGTGCTGCATTAAACAACAGTACTAGTGCAATAATATCTTAATTATATTGTAATTTTTAGGAATGTTTCATTGTGGCTGTAGAAACTTTAAAGCATTTGTTACGTCATGAATAAAGCAATAACTTAGAAATCCCGTTGTTGTCTATCTAAGAGCATCTGATGAATAAGTTCCACTTTTCCCACAAAGTTTTCAACTGATTAATTAATTAATTTAATTTAATCACTTCTGTCCTGGCGTCATCCCTGTGCCATTTTTCTTGGTCATAATAAGACAGTTGTTTTCTGGGGTTTGCTGGGTTGGAATTGAGTCATTTGCAGGGTAGATGCTTTAATCTGTTTCTCTTTAGGAGATGAGTAATGTTGAATCTAAATACGTGTGGTTCGGTATTCATCAATAGTTTTTCCTTTGTGCATCTCCTCTATCCCTGACCATCTGTAGCCAGGATATCTTTTGAATAGGAGGAGGGATGAGATTCAAGCATTTATTTTTTTTCTAGTTTTTATTTGGAGAACTTTTTTACAGCACACCAGGAGCAATGAAATGGCCTAATGTACTTTGCTTGCATAACTGGTGTTTTTAGAGAGTACACAAAGCACTTCTGTAGTCAAAATGTAATTACCAAATGCCAGCACAAGTTAATTAATCACTTGAGCAACTGAAAGGAGGTGGGAGGGTGTAGGAGGAGGACCAGAGATGTTGGCATGATGCTAATTAGGTTAATTAAAGAAGAGCAATCTCGGGAGGTGGAATGGGGAGAAGGTGCAATGATTACGTTAACTTCACTGATTGTGATTGTGAAGGGACATGAGGTTAAATGGGTAATTTAGCCAGAACAGCAGTGATTCAATTAACGGGACCACGCTCTTTAGCTCACAGCATCTTTTACGAGGGTCATGACCTGATAAGTTGTGAACAGACTTCAGTGAGTGGTACTTTGTTTAATGTCATGGGTTGTGGCACCATTCATGTAAGCGACTGAGTATTTGCTTTAGGGTATTGGGCTAAATGATTGTCCTTTCAAATATTGGGGTGCCATTTTGTATCCTTGGAAAATCAAGCAAAATCAATGCGCAGCCAAGTAATGCCTCGTGAACACCACGTTAAATGTGTATTATGAGCTAAAAAGTTTCACTTATTCACCAAAATTTCGGTAAAGATTAAATTGCTTATGAATTACAGAGTCAGCAGTTATGTGATTGATTGTGGGATCATAGTGTACTACAGCACAGAAGCAGGCCCTTTGGCCCATCCAGCCTATGCCAGCTTGGTCTTCTACCGAGTCCCATCTATCCGCACACTTCAAACTCTGTCTCTTTCTTGTACCTATCCAAGCTGAGATGTCACAATTAACCTTGCATTGTCCACTTGGGCCGGCAGCTTGATGCACATTTGCACTGACCTCTGAGTGGCAAAGTTCTCCCTCAGGTTCCTCTTGAATATTTCACGTTTTACCCAAAATGAGGGGGAAAACTCCTCCAAGCATTCACCTTATCAGATCTCCCCTCATTCTCCTGCACTCCTGGGAATAAAGTCTTAACTTATTCAACCTATCTATTCAGGTCCTCAAGTCCCAGCAACAACCTTGTAAATTTTCGCTGCTCTCTTTCAATCATACTGTTACATTCTCGTAGGTAGACAACTAGGACTGCACCACTATTCTAAATTTGGCCCAACTGATGTTTTATAACATTTCAACATAGCAGCCCAACTCCTGTATACACAGTCCTGTTTTATGAAGGCCAAGGTGCCAAAAGCTCTGTTTACGACTATCTGCTTGTGGTGCCAGTTTCAAGGAATTTCAGAACTATTCACATGTCCTTTTTTTTCACTACCATGCACTACCATGGATATGATTTTTTTTAACATCAAGTGCTCCAACATACTTTACCAAAGTTAACAGTAGCTTGTAAAGTATGAGAACAAATGATCAATTATTTAAATGATGTTTTTTTTTTAAAGACAATGCCTTTCAATAAAGGAAGAGATGTAGAGGTAAGAAGGTATAAAGAGGGAATTTTATAACTTGGAGCTTTGACAGATGAAGATACAGGGAACTGGAAGAAGTTTTGAGGAGATAGTGGTAGTGATGGTGGTTCTGGAGAGGTGTGATTCCAGGAAGTGCTAATTTCTTACAAAGCTGTCCGTGGTCACAAACTCCAGAGGTAATTGCACTGTAAAGAGCTTTAGTTAACGGGCCTTCTTGCTGCCGTCACCAGTGGTAAAAGTAGTGGAAGAGACTGCATGCCGTAGGTTGACTTGGTGGTTTCACATCCCAACACCAGAGTGAGTTTATTATTTGTTTTTCCAAAATACACCAACCACAGAGAAAATTCCTGCAGTTCGAAAATAAAGCTGACCACATGCTGTGTGGCATTTAATGTTTTGAGGTTAAGATCCTTTGCCCAAGAGGAAGGGAGGCGTAAACACAGTTTCATTTGAAGTAAGTGGCTATCTCTGGTTTAAAGGGCATGTCACGTCATAAGTGTAAGCTTGTGGGCTCAGAAGCATCTTTGGTCTTGTGTTTCATTTCACCTTTTCTCCTCCTATTTCCATTACTTTCCTCAGAACAAGCAGACTGAAAGGCCTGATGAACTGAAATGTCAACTGTTTATTCCTTTCCATATGTGCTGTCTGACCTGCTGAGTTCCTCCAGTGTTTTGTGTTTGTTGCTTTAGAAAGGCAATTAGTATATTGGCCTTTATTATAAGAAAACTGAAGTTTAGAAATGGTGAAGCTTTGTTACAATTTAACGGGATACTGGCTTGACCATACCTGGAATAGAGTATGCAGTTTGTTTCCTCTTAATGGGTGAATATATTAGCGTTGGAAGTAGTTCTAAAGATGTTTGTTAAGCTAATTCTTGATTAATTGGATTGTCCTATCGTGAACAGGTTGAGAAATCGGGGAACTGACACAGAAGAAGAGTGAACTGGGCATTTTAAATGGCAGAGGAGGTTTGAGGGGATGGGTACCCCACTATAGTTTAGTGTTCTAGCATTGGAAGTATTTAGAAAGGAAGTATATGCTGCTTTGAAAGATCAGGGAACTAGCACAGAAGTGAAGATGAGGCCTGGGGCAGAACAGGTATGCTCATACTGAATGGTGGAGCATGCTGAAGTCAGTTTGCCTTTCCTGATGTTCCCAGCAACATGGTACTGTTCTACATGCATTCTAATTGCTGACTGGTCTCTTTGCATACGTAGCAAAAGAGATAGTTGACTGTAAAATCTATTGGGATATCATGTAGCTGGAAAAGGTTGTGAAGCTACTAGTTTTCCAGTGTCCAAACAGCCTGGTCTAGAGCAATCTTGATCAGGAACTTAGAGCCTATACATCTGAGGAAAAAGAAGTATGGAAAAGGAGGTGGTTGCTGTCTTGAGGCAAATTAGGGTGGATAAGTGCCCAGAGCCTGATGAGGTGTCTCCCTGGACCTTGTGGGAGGCTAGTTCAGAAATTGCAGGGACCATGGCACATGTATTTAAAATGTCCTTAGTCAGGGGTGAGGTGCATGAGGAGTAGAAAATAGCTAATGTTGTTCCATTGCTTAAAAAAGGCTCTAAGAATAAGTCAGGAAATTATAGGCTAGTGAGCCTGAAGTTAGTTGTGGGTAAATTATTGGATGGTATAATAAGGGTATATATTTCAATAGACAGGGCCATATTAAGAATAGTCAACATGGCTTTGTGTATGGTTGGCTGTGCCTAACCAATCTTGTAGAGTTTTTTGCAGAGGTTACTATGAAGGTTGATGAAGGGAAGGTGGAGGACGTTGTTTACATAGACTTTAGCAAGGCCTTTGACAGAATCCCACAAGGAAGGCTGCTCTAGAAGGTTAAGCTGCTTGTCATTCAGGATGAAGAAAGCAATTGGATTGAAAGCTGGAGAGAAGCCAGAGAGTGGTAGTAGATGGCTGACTCTCTGATCTACCTTCCAATTATTCCAACAACACCATCCATCTTGGGAAAAGAATTTGCCATGAGTAAAATGAAAGGATGTACTTTCTCCATAGATGATAATAGAAAGAAATTGAGGGTTTCCAGCCAGCAGTTTAGTCTGCCCCTTGTTACAGAGAGAATTTTTATGCTGAACAAGCAACCATCATTGTAAGTGATAATATATCTATGGGACCACGTATTAGAGGCATCATTCCTCTGTCGTTCAATCACTTGTGGGCATCTGCCAGTAGGCATGCCACCTGGAGAGTACCCATTCAGGAACTTGAAGCCCGTCAGAGATGTTTCCTGGAGAGAGATGGGTGAATGAATCATGCAATTCAGAAACAGACCCAACAGTTACTGAAACCATCAAACAGCCATCTACCCTAATCCCACACAAAATCCAATTTATTCTCTCCAGATTCTACCACTCACTAACATTCTCAGGGCAGTTTACTGGAGTCAATTAACCTACACGTCTTTTGGACATGGGAAGAAACTGGAACACATAGGATCAGAGGGAACTCGCAAGTTCTACACTGGCGTAGAGATTAAGACTGAATTCAAATCTTGGAGCTCTGAGTCAGAAGCTCTCCTGGAAGCATTACCCTGCTGCCCAAGTGCTACCTACAATAGGAATGGTGATTGTAGGGCATAGCTTTGGAAATATCTCTATTAGGAAGGAACCTCTGAAAACTGGGCACTCTCACTGAAACATTTGCCTAATTCTCTTAAGTTCTGTCTCCAGAATGATATTACTACTGCTGTGCTACAGCTAACGCCTACTGTGATGACTGCCATCTTAATTACACATTGAGGAGTATTGCTGGCAACTCAAGCATTTGAGTGCTGCTTTATAAGTATAGATAATATACAGCTTCTACTGCCTCCTGTCAGATGGGCTAATTATTTTCTGCATTTATTTTAGAAAACATTCATCATCTTAAAAGTAGTTATAATCCAAGTGCCATAATATTACCAGGCCCAGAAATCTTCAAACCATCATGACAGACCTCAGCATGAAAAGGTTTTCCAAGGAAGTATATTGCTATACTGGATAAAACTACATCTCTTGTGACTGCACCAAAACCACCAAGTTTACTACATGTGGTTTCCTGTGACTGAGGAACTATAAAAGGGGCATGGGTAAAAGGGTTGTGGGTTGGCGTATTCCTCAATGAGGCTTTTAGAGCCCTGCACTCTTTGAATGCATGATTGGATTACAGGATTAATACCGAGCCTTCAAGGAGACCCCGAATATAGAGCCCATGCAGGGTTTCACTTCATTGGAAAAGACTAGCCTGACCCAAATGTGTAGGTGAGTGGTAGAAACTGTGGGAAACTGAGGAGAATAAAGAAATCGGATGAGTGCAAATGAGTGACTAGTGGTCAGTATTGACTCGATGGGGCCATAGGGCTCCTTACTGTGCTGTATCTCTCGATTTGTCCTGTCAGAGTCCATGGCATATAGTTGCAGACGAGCTACAGTTCAAACTGGGAGGGTTCCCGCTCCTGGAGCCCGCCAAGCTGCTGAGCATTTTCAATATATCCAGGAACAGCCAGGAAGACGAACGCCATCGGGGTGTGACCCTGTGGACGACCCGATTCCTCGCCAGTGTTGCCGACTGAAGAGTCGTGGGAGATCAGAACATCAAGACAGCAGTGTACGCTGCTTTTGAAATAAGACCAAAACAGCAAGTTGGTGGTCTCCAGCTTGCTCTGCCAGGAGTGATGGCTCTCTCTCCATTGTTAGTGAGAGAGAACCTGTAGCACAGCAAAGTGTCGGGTTGGACAGTGATTTTTGATGGACTCCAAAGCATGGTCTCCTCAGGGACTTTGCAATTGCCTACATGGCAGCTGGTGGGGGTTGATGCTTTTGCTGGTGGGGGGAGAGTTGGTGCTTTGCTGCCTGTACGTGGGAGGGGATGGTGAGCTTTGGAGTTCTAACATTTTTCTGTCGTTCATTCTCCTGTTTCGTGGATGTCTGTGAAGACTAAGAATTTCAGGTTGTACACTACAAACATTCTCTGATATGAAATGAAGCCACTAAACCACTGATGACTCTTTAGCTGATTCGGAATTAATATTTATCTGTCATGCAACGAGCTCTTAACTGATGATTTTTTATTTTCCCATGCAGTTTGTGAGATGTTGTTTGTTCAGATTACCTGCTGAAGTTCAAGTGGCTCTGCTGCAAATGTATTTCAGTCACAGAAAAGATTTTTAATGTTCCCTGCTAAGCTTACTAGAGAAACAAAATGCAGTCAATGCTTGTCTTGTTATGATGCAGATGCCAGCTGCCCTTTTATGAAATAAAATCAGATAAGTGAGATGAAATCTGCATACCATGCTGTTAGGCACCAACTGGCTCTTCCAATGCATTTGAATCTCTGTTTGCCCATCGGTTTGCTTTTGTTAATAAATGACTGCATCCCCTACACTAAGGGTATAGAGGGATGTGGTCAATGTATTAGCTCTTTATCTGTTTTGATTCGCTGCATGTTTAAAAGCAGGCTAGTTGATGTTATGATAGAAGCTTGTGAGATTATCATTCATACTTGGTTTTATATCAAACGGATTGGATCGGAGGAGAAATCCAGACTGCAAACCGATTTTGATGCAAGATTGTGGTGTGTTTGATTGTTTTATGCATTCTGCCATTGATTTTGGCTGCAGCCCATGTGCTTAGCTTTACGTATAAAAAGAATGTTGTCCGCTACTCACGGTTGGAATGTTTTCTTGTCTGTGTTGGTGCATCGTCTCCTGGTTGCCTGATGAGTCTTTCAGTATGAAATGTGCTTGTGCGGCCAGTTCTGGCAGTGGAAGGATAAGTGCCATCTAAGCTGGGGTGGGAGGGGGTGTTGGGCAAAGAGATTTGGATTTAAAAGGCACTTGGACAGCTATATGCATAGGAACAGTTTAGAGGAATATGGACCAAACACAGGCAAATGGGTCTATCTTAGATGGGAATGTTGATGAGCATGGTGTCATTGGGCTGTAGGGCCTTCTTCTATGCTCTGAGCCTATGACCCATCCTTATTTAAGTTGTTGGTACAATTCTATTGTCTTTCCTTTTCCTTGCTGTTCTATGATTCGGGGTCCACTGGGAGGGACTGGTGGGAGCAAACTGGATCTTCACTTTAGAATGGAATTGGATAGATACTTGGATAGAGGATTGAATAATGATATCGGAATTGGATAGAGGAAGGATTATTTGCAGGGCTGTGGGTGGATTTGTGGAGAGCAGGCCTAGAGCAACAAACGATCTGCTGTAGGAAATACAGCGGGTCAAACAACATCTCCGAGTGGGAGAAAAGAATTGCTGACGTTACGAGACAGAACTGTATCACCTTTGCAGCGAACTTAAGTGGATGAATGCCTACCTTCCATACTGCTTTTTGCAATTGTCTTTGAAACACCCATGAGTACGGAAAAGATTAAACTCTTCACATTGATTTAGAATGAAGTTGAAATAATTTTAAACCTTTCTCGATTAAATAACTTGCTGTTCCTCTCCAATGTGTGGCGAACAGACTTCGGATGGCTTAACTGCATCTCTGATGAGAGTAGTGCAGAAGTGTCAGGGTTGTTAATCAATTCAAGTCGAAAATCTATTCCTTCCTTTCCACTGTTCTAATATAAATGTTTGTAACTGCCCAGAAGCATCTACTGTAGCGCCTCTTTTCCTAGCGTATCCGAACCGACTCACAATTAGATAGCCTACGGGGGTTTGCGAGCACAGAGCTTTGGAACCTCTTCGCCATGGGGGGCCGGTTGACAGAGGCTTAAAAGTGAGGCTGAAGTTTTCGAATAAAGTTTTTCCTTCGACTGCAGTTACCGACTCCGTGTCGTAATTCTAGCGCTGCTTGTAGCACACCGCTACAATTGGTGACCCCGACGGTCCAAACGATTTTTGGACCAGAAATGACCGACGCCGCCTCTGTTCATGCGGTTTCGTTGAAACTGCCGGGTTTCTGGACACAGCGCCCGGACCTATGGTTCCAGCAAGCCGAAGCCCAATTCCACGTTCGCCGGATCACCTCAGAAGACACCCGCTACTACTACGTGGTGGGCTCCCTCGACCAGGACACAGCTGCCCAGGTCGCGGAGTTCGTACAGTCGCCCCCGGCAGACGGCAAGTACACGGAATTCAAAGCCCTGCTCCTCAGGACTTTCGGACTCTCACGGCGCGAGCGGGCTGCCCGTTTACTGCACCTGGATGGCTTGGGCGACAGACCTCCATCGGCTTTAATGAATGAGATGTTGTCTCTGGCCGAGGGACACACAGGCCTCATGTTTGAGCAGGCATTCCTGGAGCAGCTGCCCGAGGACATACGCCTGCTGCTGTCCGACGCGGATTTCAGTGACCCCCGGAAGGTGGCAGCCCGGGCGGACTTGCTGTGGAACGCCAAAAAGGTGAGCGGGGCGTCCATCGCACAGATCTCCCAGCCACGCTCCCGGCAGCAAACCAGTCCAGGCCCGGCCGCAGAGCCCACTAACCCCCGGCCCAATGACCACTGGTGCTTCTACCACCAGCGGTGGGGCGCAGAAGCCCGCCGTTGCCGCCCACCCTGCAAGTTCCCGGGAAACGCCAGGGCCAGCCGCCGCTGATGGCTACGGCGGCTGGCCATCGGGATAGCCTCCTGTATGTGTGGGATAGCAGGTCGGGACGCCGGTTTTTGGTCGATACCAAAAAACTCATCGGAGGTCAGCGTTTTACCTCCGATGAGTTACGACACCCGCAGCAGGGCACCGGGTCCCCCCCTGAGGGCCGTGAATGGCAGCACAGTAAGGACCTATGGCACCCGTCAGGTGCAGCTACAGTTCGGCCCCAGCCAGTTCACGTGGGACTTCACACTGGCCGCCGTAGCCCAACCGCTTCTGGGTGCGGATTTTTTGCGAGCTCACAGCCTGCTGGTTGACCTGCCCAGGAAGAGACTGGTACACGCCGAGACCTTTCAGACGTTCTCCCTGGGCGCGGCCCAGTTGCCAGCCCCTCACCTCGGCTCCATCACGCTGTCCGACAACGATTTCACCAGGGTCCTGGCGGAGTTCCCATCGGTTCTGGCACCGCAGTTCACAGCAGCCATGCCCAGGCACGGCGTACAGCACCACATCCCGACACAGGGACCACCCCTCCATGCCCGTGCTCGGCGGCTTCCCCCGGACAAGCTCCGACTGGCGAAGGAGGAGTTCCAGAGAATGGAGGAATTGGGGATCATCCGGCGGTCCGACAGCCCCTGGGCTTCCCCCCTGCACATGGTGCCCAAAGCGACGGGGGGCTGGAGACCGTGCGGCGACTACCGCAGGCTGAACGAGGCTACCACACCGGACTGCTACCCTGTGCCGCACATTCAGGACTTTGCGGCAAACCTGCATGGCGCCCGGATCTTCTCCAAGGTCGACCTTGTCCGAGGGTACCATCAAATCCCGATGCATCCTGACGACGTCCCCAAAACGGCTCTCATCACCCCGTTTGGCCTCTTCGAGTTCCTCCGCATGCCGTTCGGCCTGAAGAATGCCGCACAGACGTTCCAGCGGTTAATGGACGCGGTGGGGCGGGACCTGGACTTCGCGTTCATCTATTTGGATGACATCCTCATAGCCAGCGGCAGTCGTCAGGAGCATCTGTCCCACCTCCGTCAACTCTGCGCCCGACTGAGTGAGTACGGTCTTACAATCAACCCTGCCAAATGCCAGTTCGGACTTGATACCATTGACTTCCTGGGCCACAGGATTACTAAAGACGGGGCAACCCCTCTGCCCGCTAAGGTAGATGCGGTCCGCCACTTCCCCCGACCCACCACGATCAAAGGCCTTCAGGAATTCGTAGGTATGGTCAATTTCTACCGCCGCTTCCTCCCTTCAGCTGCCCGGATCATGCGCCCCCTGTTCGCCCTGATGTCGGGTCCGAGCAAGAACATTACCTGGGACGAGGAGTCCGCCGCCGCTTTCGTTCAAACGAAGGAAGCTTTGGCTGATGCCGCAATGCTAGTACATCCCAGAATGGACACCCCTACCGCCCTCACAGTGGACGCATCAAACACGGCAGTCGGTGGGGTGCTGGAGCAGCTCATCGCAGGTCGCTGGCAACCCCTGGCGTTTTTCAGCAAACACCTGCGGCCACCCGAGCTCAAGTACAGTGCTTTTGACCGGGAACTGTTGGCGCTCTACCTGGCAATCCGGCATTTCAGGTACTTCCTAGAAGGCCGGCCCTTCACCGCGTTCACGGACCACAAACCGCTTACCTTTGCGTTTACGAAAGCATCCGACCCCTGGTCATCCCGCCAGCAACGCCACCTGTCCTACATCTCTGAATACACAACGGATGTCCGGCACGTCTCGGGTAAGGACAATGTCGTGGCGGATGCGCTCTCTCGCCCTACCGTTCATGCCCTTTCCCCAGGGGTAGACTTTGAGGCACTGGCAGAGGCACAGCAGGTAGATGAGGAGATTCCGAGTTACAGGACTGCAGTCTCTGGTTTGCAGCTCCAGGACTTCCCCGTGGGCCCAGGTGAGAGGACCCTACTCTGTGACGTCGCCACCGACCGGCCCCGTCCGGTCGTCCCCGCAGCCTGGCGGCGACGTGTTTTCGACTCCATTCATAACTTGGCGCATCCCTCCATCCGGACAACTGTCCGGCTGGTTTCCAGCAGGTTCGTTTGGCACGGTCTCCGCAAACAGGTCAGTGAATGGGCCAGAACGTGCATGCACTGCCAGACGGCCAAGGTTCAGTGGCACACCAAAGCCCCACCGCAGCAGTTCCATCCCGCCCACCGGCGTTTCGACCACATTCATGTGGATATCGTGGGCCCCCTGCCAGTGTCGCGCGGAGCGCGTTACCTCCTGACTATCGTGGACCGGTTCACAAGATGGCCAGAGGCGATCCCGCTCACCGACACCACCTCCGAATCTTGCGCCCGAGCCCTGCTCGCCACCTGGATATCCCGCTTTGGTGTACCAGCCCACATTACCTCCGACAGAGGCGCCCAGTTCACCTCCAGCCTTTTGGGGACTCAGCTGCACCACACCACTGCCTACCACCCACAGTCGAACGGGCTAGTGGAGCGTTTCCACCGTCACCTGAAGTCGGCCCTCATGGCCCGCCTGCGAGGGGCCAACTGGGCGGACGAGCTTCCCTGGGTCCTTCTCGGCATCCGCACAGCGCCCAAGGACGACCTGCACGCCTCGTCGGCCGAGTTGGTATACGGCGCGCCCCTGGCCGTCCCCGGGGAGTTCCTACCAGCCCCGAGGGGGCAAGAGGAAGAACCCGCTGCAGTCCTGGGCAGACTTCGCGAGAAGCTCGGTAACCTGGCCCCCATACCCACGTCACAGCATGGGCGGCACCCGACCTGCGTACCCAAAGACCTACGGAACTGTAAGTTTGTGTTTGTACGAAGGGGCGGGCATCGGCCGCCGCTGCAGCGGCCATACGAGGGGCCGTTTACGGTGCTCCGGAACAACGGGTCCACGTTCGTGCTGGACGTTGGGGGGAAGGAGGAGGTTTTCACGGTGGACCGCCTCAAGCCGGCCCATGTGGACCTGGCGCAACCGGCCGAGTTTCCAGCGCCTCGGCGCAGAGGCCGACCTCCCAAGCAGGTTCTGGCCCAGGCTGTGGACATTGGGGGGTGTATCGCCGGTTCTGGGGGGGGGTTATGTAGCGCCTCTTTTCCTAGCGTATCCGAACCGACTCACAATTAGATAGCCTACGGGGGTTTGCGAGCACAGAGCTTTGGAACCTCTTCGCCATGGGGGGCCGGTTGACAGAGGCTTAAAAGTGAGGCTGAAGTTTTCGAATAAAGTTTTTCCTTCGACTGCAGTTACCGACTCCGTGTCGTAATTCTAGCGCTGCTTGTAGCACACCGCTACACTACTTTCATTAAGAGCAACAGAAAGTGGAATGCAGCTCTGTGGCCTGGAGTGAAGGGAAGAATATTTCCATTGATAACTGATTTCCAAAGGTTAAATGGTCTCATCTAACTCAGTGTAAAGAAGAGGGGCATTAAATTCATCATGAGATGATATATTACATGAGATAACTCCACAAAGAGCAGCCAGTTCTTTTTCACATTGTGGCCTTTACCTTGCATATAATCACCTTAGTAAAGGCACTTTGGCTGTCATTATTCACCTAGTTAAGCTTTCTTCGGAGGACTTCATTAAATTCTCACATGCCTTCCTCGGTTTTTTCTGTGGATCAGCTGCTGAGCAAGCTGCTGGTGGACTCCAGTTTGGTTGATTCCACTTAATGCAACCTTTCAGAGAGCAGCTGCCAGCTGGGAGAAGCTGCTTCTAAGTGTGGGTACTGAACATCCTTCAACCACTTAGCAAAAAGCTACTTTGCACTGGGAGAACCAGAGCTTGCTGATTGAATGAGTTTAGCTGACTTATCGGCTGGTCCTTCAGGCAGCGTGTTGTTACAAACAACAGAGCAATTGCGACCCAGATACAGTTCTGACCTCCAGTGCTGTCCCAGGTTTGATCCTGACCTTTGGTGATGTCTGCGTGGAGTTCGCACAGCCTCCTTGTGACTGCATGGGTCTCCACCAGTTTCTCCACACATCTCAGAGTTCACTTACTAGTCCATGTGTACAAATGACAGTAGGAACTGGGAGGAATAGATATGGATGTGAGGAGCAGAGGTTTGAATGAAAATTAGTGAGGATTAGGATTGCTCTGTGAGCTGGCATTAACTCAATGAATCAAAGTGTCTACCTCTTTATGCTGTAAGGTAAAGCATGAAAGCGTTTTAGTAATTAAGCCAGACATGTATTTTTTAACTTCAAACTTTTAGAACTGTTCCATAGAGTGTGGATACTGACAAAATTCACTTTGCATTCTCCTCCTGTTCTACTCTGAATCTAACCTTGCTCCTTGGATGGATTGAAACAGCCCACAATGTTATTTCAATGAAGAATGTTTGTTTTGGCTTTCTGCTTCATGTTCTTGAATAAGCTATTGAAAACATGTTAGTTTTGCTTGCCCAAGTTGATAAATGTAGGACCATAAGACATAGGAGCAGAATTAGGTGTTTGGTCCTGTTGAGTCTGCTCTGCCATTCCATCATGGCTGATTTATTAGTCCTCTCAACCCCATTGTCCTGCCTTCTCCCAGTAACTTTTGACATCCTAACTAATCAAGAATATACCAACCTCTACTTTAAATATACCTATTGACTTGGCCTCCACGGTCGTCTGTGGCAAGGAATTCCATGGATTCACTACTCTCTGGCTAAATAAATTCTTCCTCATCTCTTTTATAAAGGGACATCCTTGTATTCTGAGGCTGTGCCATTTAGTCCTCAACTCCACCACTATAGGAAAGATCCTCTCCACATCCATTCTCTCTAGACCTTTCAATATTCTTTAGGTTTCAATGAGTTCCCTCCCTCATTCTTCTAAACTCCAGCACCCAGAGCCATTAAATGAGCCACATACATTAACCCTTTCATTCCTAGGATAATTCTTGTGAAACTCCTCTGAACCTTCTCCACTGCAAGCACATTCTTTCTCAGATAAGGGGCCCAAAACTGCTCATAATACTCCAAGTGCACTATAACCAATGTCTTACAAAGCCCTAGCATTATATCCTTGCTTTTATATTCTAGTCGTCACAAATTGAATGCCAACACTGCATCTGCCTTCCTTACCACTGATTCAACCTGTAAGTTAACCACTTAGGAATTCAACACGAGGATTCCCAAGTCCTTTTGTACATTAGACCTGAGAATATCGAGAAAGATTCAAACATTTCTGCATGTTTGGAATTTTAATATTGGCATTTGCTGAGATGATTTCCCTTTTCTTTGTGTATTAGTGAGGATGAAAGATGAGAAAAGCAAGATTCAGGAACCACAGATGACAAAAGGATATTGAGAAACGAAGTGTATCATTGATTCTCTTACTCATGACATTAGAAAGCCAATTTACCAATTTAAAAATCTAACTGTAGTTAAAGACCAAGTATGTAAGATTTAGGAAGACGAAATCAGATTAAACTCTTGACTATAAAGGAAGCAAAAATAGCTTAAACAAGAAATTAGGAGATCTGGATGGGGTGATGAAATATCATTGGCAAGGGTGATTAAAGGGAAATCCCAAGCCGTATTAGGAGCAGAAGACTGTGAAAGAGTTAGTCCACTCAAGGTCAACGGAGAGAGTTTATGTGTGGAGCAAGGTCCTAAATGAGTATTTCACATCGGTATTCACCAAGGAGAACAACATTGATGGTGGTCAGATTAGGCAGTGGTATATTGATCTTCTAGTGCATATTCAATATTAAGAAAGAAGAGGTGTGCTGGGTGCCTTGCACAACAATGAAATAGATAATTCTTCAAGGATTTATTTAATTTATCCCAGGAAACTGAGAGAGGCAAGGGAGGAGATTGCTAGGGCCTTATCAGGGATCTTTGTATCTTAATATGCTCTTTAGCCACTGGCGAGGTCCTATCAGGTTTAATAAGAGTAGCAGACATAATCCAATAAATTTTAGGACTGTGAACCATTCTTCCAGTGCCAGGGAAACTTTAAGAGAAAATATTTGGAGCCAGGACTCAATTACATTTGGGAAAACATGAGCCTGTTCAGGATATAGAACCATAGAACATTAGAGCACAGAATGAGGTCCTGTCTCCCAAATTTGATTGTGTTTATAGAGGAAATTATGAAGTTGATTGAGGATAGTACACTAGATGTTTTCTGCATGGACAGTAAAGTATTTGACAAGGTCTTCGTGGTAGGCTATCTGAGAAATTAAACTACTTCTGAGTTAGCAAGTTGGATACAAAATTGGCTAGGTCATAGAAAACACAAGGAAGTAGTGTTAGGGATCTTTTACTAACAGGGGGCCTGTGGCCAAGGATCAGCACTGTGATCTCTATTCTTTGTGATTTGCATATAAATGATTTGTATGGAAGTGTAGGTGATCTGATTCATTAATGAGTGGAGTAGTGGATAGTGAGGAAGTTTGTCAAAGGATACACCAGCTGGAAGTTTAGACAAAGAAATGGCAGTTTAATCTAGACAGCTCTGAGGTGTCGAGTTTTGGGAGGTCAAGTGCAAGTAGGAAAATATACAGTAAATGGCGGGACTCTTCAGAGCATTGGTTTGCAGAGGGTTCTTGGGGTACAAGTCCATAGCTCCTTCAAAGTGAGAACACAATTGAATACAGTGGTCAAGAAGGTATATTGGCATGCTTGCCTTAATCAGTTCAGGTCAATGAGTTTTAAAATCGTGGATGTCTTGTAGTTGTGTAAAAAAAAAAGTGTTGCTTAGGCCACAATTGGAGTGTTGTGTCCAGTTCTGTTTCCACATTATAGAATGGCAGTGGAAACTTTGGAGAGGGTGCAGAAGAGGTTTGATGATGGTGTGTTATCTATAAGAAGAGTTGGACAAACTTGGATTGTTTTGTTTTTGAAAAGTCAGAGTCTTAGGAGCAATCTAATAAAATTGAGTCACACATTGGATAGATAGTCGGTGTGCCCAGGGCAGAAATGTCAAATGGTAGAGGGCATAGATTTAAGGTGAGAGGGGATAGTTTAATCTTCCACCCTTTTGGAGATCTGCAAGGCACTGTTTTTACAGTGAGAGTGGTAGGTGTCTGGAAGGATTGGCCAGGGGAAATGGTAGACGTAGAATGGGTTAGTTAGATTGGCATCATGATCAGTATAGATATGGGACAACGGTCTTGTTCCTGTGCTGTATTGTTCTATGTTTTAGTGCAGGACTCCATGGGGTTACGGCAGTTACGGTTGCTGAATCGCAACCCCAGGGAGTCAGGTTCCTACCTGACCTTACGAGTTTTCTGTGTAGAATCTGCATGATTTCCCTGTGACCTTCTGTTACTCCTGTGCCCTCCCACATCTATGGGTTGAAGGGCAAATTGGTCATTGTACATTATCCCTTGGTGTAGGTTCATTGCAAACAGAATTGGAGGACTAATGGGTTGGCTCCGCTGGAGGCAACAAGGACTCAGTGGTCTGAAAAACCCCACATATCATGTGTTATGCGCAGTGTGGCACAACATAGAGTTGAAAAGCTGCTAGGTCATATGTTCTAAAGTGGCACAATTGAAAAATTACAGCCAAGATGTTGCTCATTTTGCCTTTGTCTTTTCACAGCTGTCAAAGTCATCAGAGCTGAGGTGATAATTGAAAAAACACTGAGAAGTAGGTTGTGTAGAATACTCTCACCTCACAATGTATTCCACAGTTTCAATTCATTTTGTATGTTCAAGGCAGAGCCGGCTCTAAGTTCTTTTTAACAGCACTTGGGGGCCTTCTCGGTAGCCAGTGGAAAATTCCACCAATGAGGAATAATGTCTTCTTTCTACTTCAGGATGTTTTAAGCACTTCACACCGCATCAATTACTTCTGAAGGGTACCAGAGTTTTGACAGCTATTCTGTACGCAGGCAATTCCTGCAAACAGCAACTGGATGAATGGCCACTTATTCCGTTTAATGTGGGCGTTGGCTGTGACCGAGATTGACAGAACATCAGGGAGGTTCCTTTCCAAACTGAAGCTTGCACTGTGGTGCATTTCATGAAGTAGCTGCCTCACAGTTGCAGCGACCCAGCTTCGATCTCGACTTCTGGGACCACGCAGAGTTTGCGCGTTCTCCCCAGGACCACGTAGGTTTCCTCCATTTGCTCCAGTTTCCTCTCTCAACAGTCATACAACAGAGGTTTTTAAGAGACCTTTAAATAGGCGCATGAATATATGGAGAATGAATGGATACAGATCATGTGCTGGGAAAAGAGATTACTGTAATTGAGTATCATTGACTTATTTAGTTTGACAGAACATCGTGGATGGAAGGGCCTGTCCCTTTACTCCACTCCTCTGTATAATTGGGCACTGTAAATTGGCCCTTTATTTATTTTAGAGATTACAGTCTGGAATAGGGCCTTCCAGTGCCACTAGCAATCTTCAATTTAACCCCAGACTAATTGCAGGACAATTTGCAATGGCCAATTAACCTACCAACCAGTGCATCTTTGGATTGTGGGAGGAAAGTGGAGCATCTGCAGGAAACCCACGCCTTCCACAGGGAGCTCTTAGAAACTCCTCACAGAGGATGCTGGGATTGAACTCTGAACTCTGTGCCCTGAACTCAGTAGCGCTGTGCTAACATCTATGTTGCCATTGCACCGCCTTAAGGGGGTGAGAGTAGAATCTGGGCGAAGTTAATGACAATGTGGGGGGGGGGAGAATAAATGGGCTAGTAAATGGCTAGTTAGCAGTCTGAGTGGGCCGAAGGGCCTCTTTGTGTGCTGTCTCCATAATTTACCACTTATTTTGTAGAACAGATGATTCAAAAGACATCACTCTCTGAGAGCTGCACTCAAGTTTTAGACTGATTTCAGGAGCTGAATGCTATCATTAGGTGAGGTTAAAGGTGATGTCCAGTATCTATGGATGTCTAATCCAGCAAAGAATCAGTCCAAGGGCAAGTGTAGAGGTGAAATGTAAAGAAGCAGGTGAAAGAATATGGGACTCCCTCCCCCCCCACCCAAAAAAATAATAAAAAGTCTGTTGGAAGCAATGAATTTACTTCTCAGAGACTTTTTGACGGAAATCTGTTACACCGATGTCTGCTTTCACTGGCTGACAGCTTGTCAATGAATGGCTCAATTAACATCTGGCTCTTTCCAGGCTGGTGGTTCTGCTGTAAATCTTTCTACTCCTCACCTGCACCTTATATAAGCGAAGCCTTTTTTTCAAAAAAATGTTCTGAAAGGTTTCTAAAAAGCGATGCTGTTTGTGTGCAGGTCAGACTGGTGAATGAACTCTGTAGGCAAAAGGAAAATTAAGTGGATGAAGTGTGTTTATAGAAACTGGGCAGTGTTGCTGGTTTGGGTGCGGAGAGTGAGTAAGACTCGTACATTTTTATAGTAGGGCCTTTTAACAGTTTGTTTTCTTTCAAATCTGGTCTTTTCACTTGCATAATGCGGTGCATGACCTTTTATGTTAGAAATATCAGGGGCTTTTTATTTCTGTTCTGAAAATTTCAGCCATTTTGGAAGAGTGAAGACTAATGCATGTTTACCAGTCTGAGAGTGTGCCTTGTGTTTGCTGATATTGAACATGCAAGCAGAGCTGGCTGGAAGGGCACCTATTGGCAGTGGCCTTGAAAATCTGCTGCAATGTCTCGTCGTTCAAAATGTTCCAACTGAAAGGTGTATGTCTTTATAGTAATTGCACTGCTGTGTTATACACAACCAGCTCACTCCAGGTTCAATTCCCAGTCTTTGCTGAGTCTGGTGAACTTCTGTGGTTGGAAGGCTGCTTCCAGGTGTGGAAGAAAGGAATAGGTCATGCTCCTCGTTCCTGGTTATTTAACCCCCACTGGAAAGGATGCAGGTGTGATCACTGAGTGAGGATAGGTTAATCATCGGGGTGAAAAGCCCACGCTCAGCTTAGGGGCAGGAAATCGCCTCCAGAGCTGTGGCTCTAAATGCCAGCAAGTAGCTGTGACTAAGAGAGAGTCTTTAGCAGGAAGTTTCAGCCCATGTAGAAGTTAAAAGCAGTGATGGTTATGTCCTTGATTTGATGTCATTATGGGCGGTAGTGTAATGCAGCATTTAGTGTTTCTGCCTCAATCTGATCTTGACTTCAGATGTAGTGTGTGCGTGTGTGTGTGTGGAGTTTGCACGTTCTTGTGACCACGTGGGTTTCCTCTGGATCCTCTTGTTTCCTTCCAACTCTGGCAGGCTAATTGGCTGTTACAATTTGTCCCTTAAGTGCAGGTTTATGAGAGTCAAAGGTTGATTGATGGGCTTGCACATGCCAGAGTTCAGAGCTGGTCCTTTCGTTTACCTGTGGATTTTCTTCCTCGTACTGACATGCACTGTACAAGCACTTGCAGCTTTTGACTACACCCAAAGTTTCATCCTCCAGCTGACGAAGTTACCCATGCATTGTCATGTGAGTAGAGGAGCCCGGTAACAGGGAGTGCCATTCACTCTATAGTTGCAAGCTCCTGACCTGTTGCTGGCCAAGGACATTTGGATTATCAGTGTGATAAGGCAATGTGACAGCCATCTCCCAACCAGTGAAGATCACTGGCTGGGGATGGAACATAGGATAGTCTGTTTCAGTGCAACCTGGGGCAGTGCATTTGCCCACAGGACATACAGCTCTTACTTGAACAATTTTGAACAAAGAGAAGTTGCAGCAGACGTGCATGACAAATTTGCAGTAACTTTCTTCCTTGCCTGAAGAGCTTTGGACGTGTGAGACTGGACAGATGCGGTTTGGTTATGTTTTATATTATTTGCTACATGTTGATCAAAGCAACCTACAGGATATTCCAGTGTACATTTGTTACAGCTATATGTAGTAACTTTCCTCTTTACTGGGGACCACTTAGGCTTTTAGCAGCAGAATATCTTCCCTTAAATCAATCCAAGTGCTACCTTTTATGAAGCTGCCATAGACTGTTTACTGTGCAGGGGCTGGTAGTACCTTCCAGCCATCTTGTCCTGCAGATAGAGGTCCTCAGCGAAGTGTTCCATTACACGGCTGCAGGATCGAGCCCAGCTCGCAGCAGATCACTGGACGCACAGAACTGCCCTACGGCTGGGGCTTGGCTGCAATTGGCAGGAGCAGGGTTTTGATGGCTCCAGTCCAAGCGCAGGAAGGTGATGTTAATTCGAATGGCCACTGAACAGTGTGTGCATGTGCATGAATGTCCTGTTTCCATGCTGTATAATTCTGCTACTCTGTAAAAAAAAAGATCATTGGATCGCCTTTAAATTCCTCCCTAAACCTGCCTTTTTGTTCTAGGTACCCCCTACCATGGGAAAAAGATTCTGATAATCTACCCTATTTAAGCTGCATAGATGGTTTATCTGCCCTCAGCAATTTGTTGACCTCGGCATGAAGAACCTGGAGATAGAAAGGCTCAGGTGAAACTTGGAATGTTTTGCTGTAGTTTGCCAAGCATCTTGGCAAGATCATCCTGTGGCCAAAAAGAAGTCAATACGTGTGTTGGTATAACACCTTTGAAAGCTTTGAAGATGCCAAAGCACTTTGGCTAAGAAGTGCATATGTTGTGTGATTACTATTGTATAAATAACACCCGATATATCACCCAGGAGCCTCTTGGAAGCAGCAGTCTGCTGAGTGGATGACCTGAACTAGTCCTAGTTTTTTCCACTGGGCAATAAGGAGATGGGCCGTGTGGAACAGTTGCACAAGTGCCACACTTGTAAAGGAAAAATGAGTGGCTGTGAAGCATAGTCAGATAATTTATTGAACTGAAGGTGAAAGGAATGTGGAGACGACAATATTGGTTGTACATATAATGAAGAGTATGTTTTTGAAATTAAAAAAAAGTAGGTCTGAATTGTTGGTGTGTTGATGGAATACTGGCTGGGCAACCAGCAGAAAGATGCTCTTTGGAATGGTTTGTGCTTATCTCAGGAGATTTTCAGAATCTCTACTTGTATTAATGTCGAGGTGAGTGGGCACGCCAGCATACCCTAACTGTTCTTTGACCTCAAAGTCATGGCTTCGGTAAGGCACGAGGGTGGATTTGAAGCCTGTGAGCCAACAGAAACCTTTTACAGGGAGGCAAGAAATAAGAGTGATATGGCATGGTTGATTTGAATGACATTGACATGAGAAGTAATTAGAGCCCAAATTGTGTGTTTTATGAAAACCACAAAAGCCCTGAGACTGAATTAATGCCACAAGTGTTCTGTCCGTTTACTGATCATGGTTTGCAATGAGAATGCTTAAGTGTTTCTGGATAATAATGGGTTTTACACCTCCGCCTAAATTGCAAAGAAATGTATAATCTGTGTAATGACAGTCACTTATTTCCATCCTACATGTGTCATGCTTTGCTCATTATTACTGCGTCTTTTAAACATCATTATTTCCATAAGGTGAATAGTCCAGAGTAATTATCGCATAACTGACCTTTATGTTAAATTCCACTAAACCTATCTATGCTGAACCAAGGGAGGTATTTCCTCCCTTCTTATCTGCAGTGCATGATAGTTTATTTCATGCAAGTCCCAATGATTACTTTTTAAAGGAATGTGTGTTTATGGCTCAAAGAACTTCTCAATATTGACCCAGGTATAAAAATGATGTTTCATGTTAATGGTACCACATCACTACTTAATCTTATTAATGACTTGTTCTGTGCCACAAATACTGATCATCCTATCAGACAAATGCCAATTTATTGCATTCACCTACTAGCCCAGACATTGGTATTTAGACAGAAAAGATGTAGAGCAACAGAACAGCTATTGCAAATTATTGAAATATAGATCCTGATCTTGCTGTTCATCAATTGATCTGATCAGTCAATGTAAAAGCTGACGGTGCAAAACTTTCAAGGTGTGATTACACCACGCAGTCGGTGAGTGTACTGGCTGCGAGAGGGGTAATAGAGGAGAGTCTGGTCTGTCTTTGCTTCTTGGGCAACAGTCCTCTGGATTTCCCATTCAAATTCTTCAGGAAGCCAATCATTTAAACTTAATTTGGGGATAGAGAACTGCTTCTCTCAATCATCTACACACTAAACCAAGCAGGCGATGCAAGTTGATTGCAACTTTCCCACTTTATCTCATAGTGTAGTATGAATGGGAATCATTTCACAATTAAATAATTACAGTCAGAATTACCAGCACCACGATGACTGATGTTTTCAAAGTCTGGTGCTGCGTAGAGTTAAAAAGCACTTCAGCACAAAAGCAGGCCTTTGGCCCATCTAGTCCATGTCAAACTATTCTGCCTAGTCCTGTCGATCTGCCCCTGGACCACAGCCCTCCATACCCCTCCCATCCATGTACATATCCAAACTTCTCTTAAATGTTAGGATTAAAAACCACATCCACAACCTCCACTGGCAGCTCATTCCACACTCCCACCACCCTCTGAGTGAATAAATTTCCCTTTATGTTGCCCTTTAACATATCACCCTTAACCTATAATTTGTAGTTCTAGTCTCACCTAACATCAGTGGGAGAAAGCCTGCTTGCATTTACCCAATCTATGCCCCTCATAAATTTGTATCCCTGTTTTAGAATAATAGAAACTGCATAGAAGGATGCCCTTCAGCCCATCTAGTTCATGTTGACCTATTTACACCAATCCTCCAATAACCTAATTTTCAATTTTCCCCAAGTTCTCATCAATTCCCCGGTTGTTCACTCATTGGCACACTAGAAATAGTTTACAGTGGCCAATCCTGCCACTAACCTGTGTGTAGCAGCAAACAGGATGACCCAGAGCAAGCCCACACAGCCACGTGGATAACATGCAAACTCTGCACGGCACCCAGATCTCTAGTGCAGTTGAGGTAACAGCTCCATAATTGTACCACAGTTCTGTCTTTTTTTTAATGGCTCTCCTTCCCTGAGCCATACGAGCACTCTAGTTTTGGATGAAGTTGTTCCTGGAATGTTAATTGTAGTTTGTTATGATGTTAACCTGCACAAGTATAGCATGTGTGACATGTATATAAAACTGTTGGTGCAGTGTATCCTTGGGACAGACAATGGGCGAGACTGTAGCAGTAATAGTTACGGAGCCATCTAGACTGAGTCCCATGACAGCCATGATCTAATCTGCCTAAAATCAACGTATGCTGATAAGAATGAAAAATACTTTCTGAAGGGAATGTTGTATTTCAAATAAGCGATTGAGAATTTCTCCAGAACTGTTCTAAATGGAATCTTGCTGAACATGAAAAAAGAGCTGTGTGTGCCTTGGAAAATAGACTGTTCTCCTGGCTGACGATTTATTGTGAGTAACTTTTCTAGCTTGTGCCTCGTGTTCTCCTCGACTCAGTAATTTTGTTCTCATTGACTTCTCTAATGAGCCTTGGGCAATTTCCTATATTAAAAGGAGCAGATAAACCATATAAACATACATCACTTTTACACCATGACTTAAATTTTACAGTGGTTTGAGAAGAGGAGTTTCACGTGCAACCACAAGCTGAGACTGCGTAATACAGACAAGCAAGTAGTGTCATTGGGAGGGTATGATTTAGCATTGGCTATTTCCATTCATAAACGTTGATTGATTTGTGTAGAGTCTCAGAGGGATACAGCGCAGAACTGCTTTTGGCCCATTGGCACTATGCAGTTCATCAGATACCTTTTACACCTAACCCACCCAAACCCAATTTCATCCTCCCCACGTTCCCATCAACATCCCCCCTGCCCCCAGAATCTACCATTTCTCTACACTCTAGGGACAATATGCAGTGGCCGATTAACCTCCCAACCTGCACACTCCTCAGGTAGGGGAGGAAATATAAGCAATCGTGGAAGGAGCTTGCAGGCTCCACACCGACAGCACCAGTGTTCAGGATTGACTGGGCTGCTGGAACTGTGAGTTTGCAACTCCACTAACTGCATCACAGTGTAGTCCAGTTTTGAAAACAGAGTGCCAGCTGACCTCAGGGTTGCAGGGATTGTTTACAAGTTCAGCTGAAAGAATTGCGGCTGTTCGTACATGCTCCCTGTGATGCCCTGATACTGGCTAATGGGTTAATTGGTTATTATATGTCACCCTTAGAATGGGGACAGATAGGGTAATCAGGGTGATGGGTCTTTTGGGGGTAAGTGTGGGAGAATGGGATTGCTGAGATTGCATTGGGTTTGATGGGCTGAATGACCTCTCCTTGTTAGATACAAGAAATGTTCCAGTAAGGAATGAAGGAAGCTTCAATTAGGAATACTAATGTTCAACCTAAAAATAAGTGTGTATGATGAGGCAGCAGACATTGCAGCCGTTTCTGTGCAATATTTTCACCTTCCTTCAAACTGATCTGATTTCACTCTGTGAGTGAATAACTCATGGTCCATACCTAATTGATGCCTGTTGAGAGTCAGAAAACTGACAAGAGGACAGCTGATGAAATTTATTGTAGGGCTTTGCTTATCAAACTGACAGCAGCTGTCTGCCTTCCATGAAAAATGATGGATGATATAGACACAACAGTAAAAGAAGTCAAACATGGCTGCTGAATTAAAAGCTTCAAGCCTAGGCAGTCTCAGTTTGTAGCTTGGAGGGAACTCTCTTGTAAACAGTTGCCATGGATGCTCTTAAAGTTAATCAGCTTGCATCTCTGCAGCAACCCTTGTGGCTTTCTTGGTGCGGTTGATAAAATTGCATTGCAATCTTACCATCAAGATTATGAGGTTCTAACAGAGGAGGGCATTTGATGCATAGCCCACCATTTGAATTGGGACATAACCTTCAATCCGTGGCCAAGCCAATCTCTAATGGGGTTGGTCTAATGATTGATTTAAATATTTCTAGAAAGAGAAATGAAATCCTTTTTGAAGGTAGATATTCAAATTAAGTTCTGCCTACTTGGAAATTGCACTTCTGCAAGTGACTGAAGCAGTCCCACCCAGGTGGAAGGTATAAAATGGGATGCCCATTTTCACCTTGTGAAACTTTTCAACTCAGTGAAGTCAGTTTGTGGTCTGTGGCTGAGTGGATGCAGTTCAAGCTAATGACAAAACTTTGTGAATACAACTCTGTGTGTTGCTAGCGCACAGCAAGGAAAATGTGAGAAATCCATCTGTACACAGAACACTTCCATTGTCTAGAACTAACAGATCTCCATTTGAGGTCTTTGCCCCATGTGACCACCCAGTGAAAATATCTCCTTGCTTTCCCATTCTCTCTCCCCTGAGAAAGTAACTCTTTTACCAACTTAAAATAAGCATAATCAACTTCTGCATTACAGGCAGCACAACAGGATCATCTGATTGGCATGGGGCAAAAGGTGCCATTCTGAATTTTTCATTTGTATTCGAGTGAGGTACACGATGTGGTTTACACTGCAGAGAGAAAGCACCATCTGGAGCATGCTTGCTCGTGGAGTGCTTAAAATCCGGTGATTTGTGTCTGCACAACTTTCCACAAAATCAGTCTGTTTCTTTATTACTGTACTAAAATAAGCTGCCAATGTAAATTTGTTATGCAGTAGTTGCAATCTTCTGCCCAGAGGGAAGTATCTTTTATAGGAGGGAGTGTGCAGTCGAGGTAACACTGAGCTCTCTCAAGTTGTAGATAGCACAAGCAGGATTATGCTGGTACCTCCAGCAAAATGAAGTTTAACCCTGGGCTGTTGCTACTCTAAACCCAAGAAATCAAGTGACACGGATAGTTTAAAAGCGTCTATCTTTGAACATCAGCATCTATCGGTTTTGAAGCTGGCTGGTTGTTCAGTTGGCAGGAACGTTGTGTGTACTGCTGATGGTCGTGTTGAATGACAAGCAGCAGGGTTGTGTGTTTGATGGTCAGGTGATGTCCAAGCAGAGTTGGCAGTCCTGACCATGCGTGGTCTGATGATGGGATTCACACTCAACCTGACACTGCGACTGGGCTTGAGTAATGTTCTGCAAGTTTGATTCGCTGAGGCAAGATAAGTGTTCAGCACTGGTCCTGTCCATAGAGCATCAGAGCCAACACAATTAAGGCATTCACACAAATTAGACTTGATGCATGCAGTACTGTTGCGATATTAGAATGTGTGAAAGCGAGGTTATGCACTGACATGAACTGATGCCCATTTTCATTGTGTGTATATATATATATATTAAGTTCTGTCATAGAGTTGTACAGAACAGAAATAGGGCCTTCAGCCCTCCCTGCCCATGCCAGCCATTTTGCCCATAATAAGATTGTGTCCTTCTGTTCCTTGTCTACTTGTGTCAATCCAAATGGCTCTTAAATTCCATCTGATTCCACCACCACCTCTGGCAGCACAATCCAGATATCACCCACTCACACGCAACAAAACTTGCCCATCTGATCCCTTTTAAAACTCCTTCCTCTTGCCGTAAAGCTAAGTGCTCCATTTCAGCCTGTTCCTAAAGAGGGAGAGAACAACAAGTGCAGCTTGTCTGGCTTAGGAATCCCAGAACAAGCTAGAAAAGTAAAAGCACCCTGCGAGCTTGTTCTGCATGGTTGGAGGAGCAGTATGTTGCTTTTTATTCCACCTAACACTAGATTGGTCTAAACGGTGTGCATTTCTGTCGTGCAGGTAGCACTTTGTTCGTGAAGAGCTGTCAGTGAGAAATGCTGATGTCAGGTAATGCTTCCTGAAGATGAAAGCCCTGCAAAAAAAGTCGGGAGCTGAAAACAAACCATTTCTTCCCTATTGATCCATGAGCGCCTAATGTCATTAAAAAAAAATGCATGCAGTGTGGCGGAAACAAATGGAGCGTAGGAGTTGTGAGCCAAATCACAGCTACTGCTAACCTCACTAGCTCTCTATGCATCGTTGGTTCTTTTCTGAATAGACAGCTGAAAAATCTTGTCAGCATAGGTATCTTTGTGATCTCTCCCAAATGATGTGAATAGATAACAGGCTGATTCTTATCAAACCACTCTATCACTCTGCAGTTGGCATTACTGGCCTATCTGTGCTGAGTTTATTAATTTGGATCACATCTGAATTCATGGTTGAATCAGATGAAAGGGAAGGCCTTGATAGATTAGTTTATTCTTCCTTGGGACCTGATGTGCTATTTGCCTAGCAAAGTTGGATCCTTCAATGTGACACCAGGCCCATTGCACTTTCACCCCTCCATAATTACTGACCGTCCCTGGCTCTGATTCCCTAATGAGCACTGGCTCATGGACCCCGTTTCTTCCTCCTGCAGTCAATAATGAGCTCCTTACCCTTGCCGATGTTGACTGAGAGGTCATTGTTGTGGCACCGTTCATCCAGATTTGGATTGTCTTTTGATTCAATTCAAGTAGGTGATGATCTCCAAAGTATCTCTAACCTTTTTTGCATTTTAATAAAGTGCAACATGTGTGCAAGTATGTCTTTTTTTCTCCTAGATAAAATCTAGTACAAAATTGCTACGCTTTTCTACCCTTATGGTGCAGTGTTGGCTTTAAGGATAAATAAATATTTGGAGGAGTCAACATGTTTATAAGGCACAGAAGGCAGAGCCAAGCCCAGTGTAAAATCAGTGGTTACTGAAGTTGGGAAATCAAAAGGAAGTGTTTTAATGGCACTGAGCCAACAATTTAGTTCATATTCAGGATGTGTTTTTGCATACTAAACCCCTGAATGGGTTCAGTGCTGTGTGTTGATGCCAGCTTTGTATCATACGAATGCTCCTCACAGAAAGACTTATGTAATACAATCCTGTTGTGTCATTTTCTCCTCTGCTTTGCCTTTTATTTTAGCCGTAGACTTCACCTAAGTTGAAACATCCATCATCTGGTTAGAGGGCTTTTTAATAAACTCTTTGCACTGCATTAAGTTGTAAAAAGAGACTCAACATCAGGTTTATTATTACTGATATGTGCTGTGAAATGTCTTGCTTTGTGACAAACTACAGTGCAAGACATAAAAAATGATTATGTTACAATAAAAAAAAGTGCAGAAAAGGAATGGCAATGTAGTGTTAATGGACTGTTCAGAATTTTGATGGCAAAGGGAAAGAATCTTTCCATAAAATGGTGAGTGTGTGTTTTCAGGTTCCTGATGAAGGGTCTCGACCCAAGATGCTGACTGTTCCATTCCCCTCCATAAATGCTACCTAACCTGTTGATTTCCTCAAGCATTTGAGTGTTATTCAGGCCCCCGTATTTTCCTTGCTAATATAAAAATGAGAGAAGGTCAATGTCCCAGCTAGTGAGGGTACTTAATGATGTTGCTGCCTTCTTGAGCCGCTGCCTTTTGAAGATGATGGTGGACAAAGGCTTGTGTCTGTGATGGACCTGGCTGAGTCTACACCCTTTTGCAGCCCCTTTTTGACCCTGTGCATTGGAGACTCCATACCAAGTGACGATTCATCTATTCAGAATGCTCTTCATTGGACAGACCAGATAGGATGGGACTTTTTTTCTTGGAGCAGAAGAGGCTGAGTGGGGACCTTGCAGGTATATGAAATCATGAATGGTATGACTAAGGTGAATGGTCACAGTCTTTTTTTCCCCGGAGTAGAGCAGTCTAAAACTTAATGAGACAGATGCATGGTGAGGGGGGAAAGACTTAAAGGACAACTGAGGGGCAACTCTTCCACCTGGAGGGTGGTGAGAGTGTGGAATGAACTGCTAAAAATAGGTACAGTCACAACATTTGGACAAGCTTATGGGCATAAAAGGTTATAGGTAGGCATGTTCTGGGCCAACTGCAGGTAAATGGGACTTAGTTTTTGGTCAGCATGGTTGGGTTGGACCAAAAGGCCTGTTTTTGTGCTGTACAACTCTGTGGCACTGCTGCAGTTGGCAGTTTGTGTTGGTAGAAAGCTGAATCATCTTGACCCTCTCTGCTACTCACAGTACACTGGTTTGGAACCTCCTGTTTTACACAATGTGCAGCTTTTCCTTTTCACGGAGCGAAGTCAACAATTGCCAAACCCAAGCAGCCCCAGGACCTGCTACTGCAGTATACAAACCAAACTGTATGGAAACTTGTTTATTGTATCAACAAATACTAAACCAAAAGATCATGTACTTCAAACAGCTAGCACACAACTGCAGAGCAACTTGCCACAGAATATTCAAGATAGCTTATGAGAGAATCTAGAATTGGCTACATTTTCTAGTTGGTACTGAACTTTGATTAGCTAGCGTTGAGCCTTTTAGATGACTATCCACTCTCCAGAGGAGAGTCTCTACTTTATTGAACTCTGTCTGCCCACGTCCCATAGACTGCTAACGTAATGTTTGTAAAGTTGTAACAACTCCACTCTGTCAGCTGGCTACAATGCTTAGTCACAGGTTAAAGTCTTGGTGATAATCCAGTCAGTGTGACCCAAGTTTTACCTCAGCTTTTGGACAAAGGAGCTCCCTGACGCATTTTACTTCAAGCATTCTCTTTTCTTAAAATAAACACCCTGAGAGTATGGGCTTTCCAAATGGTTATCTACCCAGCACAATGCAATGTCTTGGGAGGTGAAATAACCCAATGAAATTCCTCTTCAGAGAGGAGGGAAATAAGTGAAGTATTTGTGGCAGGATGGTGCATTTCACCTCAGAAAGCTCAATCACTTACTTTAACAACTTTTCTGTCCTAACTGCAGCCGTGGTTACCGCTCTCTCTGGATCTCTATCTCCGCCTAGTTTTTGAAGGCTTTGTTCTCGAGTCCATCTCGTTGCAACACTCGGATTTCCTTCTCTGTTCACCAGAGCCAGAGATCAGTGATGTGGCAAATGGAGCAGGCCATGTCCCTCTTGCTGACTGGAGGTTGAAGTAGCTGTTTGGCTTCAGAAGCCAAGTGAGAAGATCTTGACATATCATCATCCTTGTCCTTAACATATACATTTATTGCTCTTCACTTGGTGGTGCTTTCCACTTAGTTGCTGTGATGGCTCCCTGAAAATCTCCATCCAACAACTTTAGACCAATTGTATGTCTTCAAGTTTTGCTCTCTTGTTCGTTTCTCTTTCAGAGCACATTCCTCTCTCACACACTCTCCAAGTCTACTTTGACTAAGCTTTTATTGGCTGTCACCAGCTGTAGCTCAATATCAGAATTGGGAATACCACTTATCGAAGCACTTTGGGACATCCCACTGTGTTAAGGCACAATATAAAAGGAAGTTATTATTGAAGGAAAGTATAAATAATTCTTGGCTGAGGAACAACCACAATGAAGCACACTTCCTCTTATCATGAATCAACACTGCTGGTGGTTGTTGAGGGCCACCCCAGCCCAGACCAAGCCATTGGTTCTCTTGGTTATAATTAAAAGGTACGGCAGTGGGAGGTCAACCAGACCATAAATACATAATAAAAATGTTTTTAGTTCAAACAGAATGGAGTTAAAGGGTTCATGGGAAAGTGGGGGTGTTCAGGTCATTGGCTGAGGAGCCTCAGTTGCAGGTTTGGAGTTTACTAAACAGTGAAGCTTTTGTGAAGTGACGAAGTCAGTGCAGGTGCAAATTGTGGGAATCAGATAGCCTAGAGCAGGGTCACTGAGGGGGATGGTGAATGTGGCACAGGAGGTAGGGACAGGGATATTGGCTTCCCTGCTGCTAGTTGTATTTTTGCAGCGACTTTGGCTTTATTTAAGAGTCTGTAAATAATGCACATTGGCTCAGATCCAGGTCTCTTGAAATTTGCTAGTGAAAGAGGAGGCTTTTAAAATTTGTGTTGTGTTTTCATTTATTATGTTCAGATGCAGGGCAAAGCTGTCTTTTAAAACCATCAGTGGCACAACTGGGAAGTTCAGATGCACATTGATCAGCATGATGGAATAGGTACGAAAGTGTCACTGTGAGATATAATCCACAGCTTTTCACTAAGCAGGTGGCGTGTCCATTCAAAAGAGCTCAATTACTTTCCTTCTGCTCCTGAAATCATATTTTTTCTTACAACTATCACTTCACTCTCTACATCACCTGGATCTATATGAGGTGCAGGTAGCTCTGCAGTAACCTGTGTTTCTGTAACATGAATTGGTTATTGTGGGCTGCACTGGTTATTGCATGATCACAATGTTTAAATCTGTACTTTAAAGGCTATTACAGCCTGTTCTAATATAATATGCCC
Organism: Hypanus sabinus; assembly: GCF_030144855.1. Classification (NCBI taxonomy): domain Eukaryota; kingdom Metazoa; phylum Chordata; class Chondrichthyes; order Myliobatiformes; family Dasyatidae; genus Hypanus; species Hypanus sabinus. Next base: position 131,187,616 of record NC_082713.1, read on the forward strand.
TTCTATAATGTCAGGTTTCTTTGATTCACAGTTGTTTTATAGCAGAACTATCTGTATTTGGCAAATTGTGAACTCCATCCCAACTATGACAAGTACTGAAAATGATTTTGATAAACTTAACAAAAGCTATTAGCTGTGAACTGGTTTGCTCATCTTCAAGAAAGGAACTTGCCAGACCAGCTGACTTGAGCTAAATGCAGGGCCAGTTCCACGTTGTTTACTGTGGCGAATGTCAAATCTGTATGGAGGGTGCTGGAAATGCCCAGCAGATCAGGCTGAGTTTGTGTGGAGCAAATTAACACTTCAGGTTCATGCTTTTTCTTCAGAACCAGGAAGAAATGGAACAGTTATTACAGCATTGTAATGGTTAGCACGATGCTTTACAGTACAGGTGAGCCGGGTTCATTTCCTGCTGCTGCCCAGCATGAGTTTGTACGTTTTCCCCTGAAACACAGTTCAAAAATGTACTGGTTGGTGGGTTAACTGGTCATTGTAAATCGTCCCATGATTACGCGAGGATTAAATCGGGGGATTGCTGGGTGGCGTGGATCGAAGGACTGGAAGAGCCAGTTCTGCATTGTATCTCAATAAATCAATCAGTAAATACATATTCAAAAATGGGAGATCTGTTTTTGGATGAAGACCATGAGAAAGAAGCAAGGGTGTCAGCTGAGGGAGAGTGGCGAGGACTTGTATGTATAACAATCCATTAGGAAGGCAAAACCTTTGTTACAAGCAGATTTGAATACAAGAACAGCGATACCCAACTGTAATTCTATAGTTAGACTGTGTCTGGAATATCATGTGTTGGTCTGGTTTCCCTACCAGACAAAGGATATATTTGTGATTGAGGGAATGCAGCAAAGGCTCATTAGACTGAAATCTGTCTCGTTGGGAGTGACATATGTGAATGGGTACCGAGGGATTTGGAATGTGCAGGAACGGCAAAAGTTAAAGTCGAACTTATTGTTACCTGCGCAAGCATATGTCTACAGAGTTACAAAGAGAAACTTGGTTGCATCAGCATCACAGGTACATAGCATCATATAAACTGTATTCACAGAAAAACATACATTAAACATTCTACACAATTTTTACAAGAAAACACAATTTGAACAAAAAGATGAAGTCCACTATAGTGCTAATTGGTCATGGCGTTGCTAAGCTGTTGTGATTAGGGTTCAAGAACTGAATGGTTGAGGGGAAGTAACTGTGCTTGAACCTGGTGGTGGGTGTCTTCAGGCTGCCATTCCTCCTACCTGATGGTAGCTGTGCAGCGATGGCTTAGTGGAGGTCTTTGAGGCAGCGCCTCCTGCAGATGCTACTGATGGTGGGGAGGATGGAGTCCACTACTTGGCAGCTTCTTGCGTTCCTGCACATTTGAGTCACCGTAGCAGACCATGGTGCAACCAGCAGGAATACTTTCAACAGTACATCTGTAGAAGTTTGTTCGTGTTCAGAATCAGAATCTGGTTTGATATCACTGTTGTGAAATTTGTTGTCTTTGCAGCAGTACAATGCGATATATAATAGAGAAAAATGTGGAATTACAGTAAGTATTAAGCAGTTAAATAAGTAGAGCAAAAATTAACATTTTTTAAAAAAGTAGTTGGGTAGTGTTCATCAGTTCAATGTTCATTCAGAAATCGGATGGTAAAGGGGAAGAAGCCACTCCTGAACCATTGAGTGAGTGCCTTCAGGCTCCTGTACCTCCTTCCAGTGGAAACAAGAGCACCCAGAGGAAACCCATTTGGTCATGGGGTGAACGTACAAACTTCCTACAGGCGGTGGCAGAAATTGAACCTGGGTAATCTGTGCAGTAAAGCATTGTGCTAACCACCACCCTACCAAGCCACCCCTAATTGAGGTCTGTGGAAGAGGAAGTCATGTATCCAGTTGTCAAGGGAGGTACAGAGGTCCAAGCCATGAAGCTTGATGTTTGGATAGGATGATTATATTGAACACCGAGCTGCAGTTGATGAACAGCAGCCTGATGTATGAGGTTCTTTTGTCCAGATGGTCTAGAACAAAGTGAAGAGCCAGAGAAATGGCATGTACTGTAAGCAGATCCAGAATATCTCTGAGTCATCAGTTGATTTGGGCCATGTCCAACTTCTCAAATCAAGTGCCACTGGACAGTTGTCATTGAGGCAGGTTATGCACCAGTACAGTAGAAGCCTTTCTGAAGCAGTTGGAAATCTCAGAACACAAGTGAGAGGTTGAACATGTCCATAAATATGCACCTCTCAGGGACTGAAATCTCAGGGTCATCCAGAGATGTGGGCACTTGTGTGAGTGTATCATAGTTCTCCATACCCAAGTGGGCAAAAAAGGCATTGAGCTTATCTTGGAGTGATGGCTCATTGCCACTGTTGTTGTGGCAACCGCTATCGACATTAAACATCAAACACCTTATGAGTGGCAGAGGGATGAATGACAGAATAATGTAGCATTTTAGCTTGATGGCAGCAATGAGGAAATCAAATTGTGAATTCAGTGCTTTTAAAAAACCAATACAGTGTTCTCGTGTTTATTAACAATTGCAGTGAAACCTCCAGGACCCCAATTGCAGTGAATAGCAGATAGTGGTGAAATAATCACTGTTCCTCCAAATTTTCATTTTATATGAAATATGCAACTGAGCTCCATCAGCGTCTTTGAATAATTAGGAGATGAAAACATCTGGCTGTTGTCTTTGAAGATCAACAGAGACATTGCAAAGTCCTGGTAATAATCCTTGGAAAAGGTTCTTGAGTTAGCAGTCACTTCCCTATATGTTGAACATCATTTGTGGGAGGAAAGGAATTGACAACCTCAAGCCCTGCATGAGGACTGAGAGTGGAGGAGTGAGATAGAGGATATAAAGAGAAGACGGGGAGTGGTGACACAGGAGGTGCAGGATGATGCGTAGGTTGTGCAAGGTGAGAGAGGAGAAGGGGTGGAGTTGTGAAACAGTGGTAGGTGAGTCCTAGATGGAGGCAGACAGAGATAGGTAAAAAGACTGGCCAAGTTCCTATAGATTGTTTCCTGCTCCAGATTCCAGCATCAGCAGTCTCTTGCTTCTCCTTGCTACTATACTTTGCATTCACGTTTTACTCGATTTTTGCTGTTTGCCCAAATAGTTTTTTTTGCATGATGTGTGTTTGATTTGTTCTTTGAATGGCTTCTATGGGGCTTCTTTGTTTGTGGGAAGATGAAATTCATCTGCATACATTCTTTGATAATAAATGTACTTTGAATTGTTTTTCATTTTACTACTTTGATGTGCTTGTTTATGGGCTGATCTGCCAGAATATCTTGCAAACAAAAGCTTTTCACTCTGTTTTGCTACATGTGACAATAATAAGCCAATAGCATTATTAACACTCCAGTGCTGCTTTGAGATCTTAGGCAGTGTTACAGTAAATCTTTAAGGGAGAGCAACAAACATCAGTCATTTAGTCAGATGCCAAGCTGTTGTGATTTTCCAATAGTCAGATCGTAAATTTTTCTGTGATTGCGCTTGCTGGCATAAGTCCAAGTCATAAGCCCTCGCATGGTCTTTTAGACCAGAGTGCAGGAGGGAGGCAGAAATGCTCAGACAGAGGGACGGGGAAATTCGAAATTTATCATGGTCCCATTTTCTCCTGAACTTGGCCTCTCCAACTGCTAGTCAGAGAGAATCCTGGGAAGGGGAGACCAGATTGTCTTCATGTTATCTGAGAAACGGTAAAATGGAAAATTTATTTCTAGACCCCTTATTAATGAATGTAGAAAACATTGTATTTATCCTGTAAAGAAACTTGGTTAATTGAGTACCACTGGAAGATGTTCTTGAAACATATTAAGTCATTAGGGGCATGACAGGGTAGATGCTGAGATGTTTATACTTACGAGAGGATCTCAGTCAAAGAGATGAAACTTGAAGGGCTGTGAGTTGGTAGGATGATCCACAAAATTGGCTGAGATAAACTGACGTCATCTTCATGTTGAAAGCATTAAAGATAGCGTTCAGATGGACCCATTTAAGAGTATCAACAGCCATTTGAACAGGGGGAATTTTGATGCACAGAGTTAAAAACAGCATTACTATATTAAAAATAACAATGTGAGTTTCCTTAATATGGTCAATGTAGCTACTTACGTGCATCTGACTGGATTCAGATATAAAATGCGTTACATATTATAAACCATTAAATCAAGTGAAATAATAGGTCACCTAACCCTATGACAGACAGAGCTGTTGTCTTTGTCAAAGGAAGAAAATGAAATGTCAGAATAGCTGTGAAATATGGACATAATTGGATCAGACATAGTATGTCTCCAGATTGACTTAAGATTCAAACTAGTGAATACTAAAGCCAGCAGTGGACAAGGACAGCAAGTTATATAAAGATAATTTAAATGAAGGTTTTTATTTTATTAGGTATTTGTACCTGCTGTAGTTGCTGTGATATTTAAGTTTAGCAATTATTACTTGGTTTTGGATCCATTGCAAGCCAGATACCATGAAACATAGAATGTTTTCTAAAATACTGTTATTCCCTTGTGTGGAATTTGCTGCCTTTTCTACTGTTTTCTCTTTATTTACTTTAAAATAAATGCACAAGTTCATTGGAAAGAGAGGATGATGCTTCTTTCTGATGATTCGGTTTTCAGCAATGCTTTGAGCAGAATGTTGTAAGAAGACTCAGGAAATGCAAATAGTCCTGTTGTTTTCCAGTCTGTCCATCAGTTTACCCTGTTTTAATAGCAATTTTGGTATATTTGACCTAAAGTTGATTTTATGATGCAATGCTACTGGTACATAATGGAAAGATTGTGTTTACTTTCAAAACTTTCAGGCTGTTCAAACTATCTTTACAGACAATGAAGTCCCTCCAATGTGAAGTTGCTAATGTGACAACAGCAGCCCATTGAAACATTGCAAAGTCCCATGAACAATATTTCAAGAGGAAGAATGATGCCAGAAATGCAAGTTCATCTCTATCTAGAGAAAAGATCAACAGACGAGGTCACTTTTCTCTGAAGAAAAGAAGGCTGAGGGGGTGACCCAATGGAGGCCTATAAAATTGTAGTGAATACATTAAAAAAAATGCTTCGACTTGTACGGATGACCATAACCATACCTAGGTGTTATTGATATAGGATAGCCAATGAGCTTGGATTTCATCAAAAACTTAACAATAAGTGCTAAGAATAGACAATAGACAATAGGTGCAGAAGTAGACCATTCGGCCCCTCGAGTCTGCACCGTCATTCTGAGATCATGGCTGATCATTCACTATCAATACCCAGTGTAACAAAAGAATGTGGAACAAAATACAACAGGGAATGGTTGAAGCCTTATAAATGCTCCCAGGTGGAGACTGGGCAGAAATATAAGGAGAAAGGAATAAAGGGCAGAACTAATGGAGTTTGCCAAGGAACATAATGGCATTGAATGGCTGAGCTGAAAGGGCCTTTTCAGTGGCATGTATCCTATGTAATACTTTGTATTTAATAGAAATGATAGTTGGGGGATAAGAACAATAGAGCAAATGCCCTGCTTTTCTTTAAAATGGGATGGACACTTTTGTATATACTTGGGGTTACATAAGAGTTAAGTTTAACTAAGCTTTTGGTCGTTCTCTCAAGTATACCTTCATGAGGTAGGCCGCCAGTTTTTGTCAATAACTCACAATGTACCTTGGAGGATTATTGGCACAACATATATGGAATTTTTTTCTGCGTGTCTCATTCAAGTGTTGCATTTCCTCACTACCAGACAGTGGTGGTTCCAGAGTCTCCCGTATGGTACTTGAACCTGGAACCATTTCATTTAGAAGTGAGCAACCTACCAGCAAAGAACCGTGCGATCTTTTGACTAAAAAGTTTGTTACTTGCCATAAGACAATAAGGCTATGAGACATAGGAACAAAATTAGGCCATTCAGCCCATCAAGTCTGCTCCACCATTTCATCTCGGCTGATCCATTTCCCTCTCAACCCCTGTGATAATGGAAAGGGTTGAGATGTTTTGTTGGGGTTTTGGAATTGCTCTCAGATCAATTGATAAGTGACGATTATCACTTGGTAATCAGAGTTGGAGGCTTGTCTTCTGTGTGTGAAAATGTGGGGGTGGGGAGTGGAAATGGGGCTTGTTTTGCTGTTGTCTCATTTTGTTTTGATTTTGTTTCTACTTGTGTTGTTCTGCTGAACATTGTGGATGTGCCACGTTGGCGCTGGAATGAGTGTGGCCCCTTGTTGGGCTGCCCTCAGCACATCCTTGGGTGTGTTGGTTGTTCATGCAAACTGCACATGTCACTATATGTTTTGATATACCGTACATGTGATAAATCTGAATCTGATTTGGCATCTGTTAATTGTACAGCTTGTAGGGTTTAGCTGGGGGATAATTTACAAACATTTGAGCCCTGGAAAGATTCCCAGTGATCCCCACTGGAATATGGTCTGATTTTATATGTCAATTGGCAAAGACTGAATTATTTTATATTATGATGACACACCCACAACACATGTTCCTCACCACTTGCTCATATCATAATGAGGTGCAAGTGCATCGTTAAGAAGCAGAAAATGTAGATTTGAGGGGAGAAAGAGCGAGCAGTCTCCAAAACAAGAGATTGCTGATAAAGTCAACACCATTAACATAGCTAGCAGAGCTACTGACTTGCCAGTACCAGAGAGCCAGTTCAATTGTGACCCTGGGTGGTGTCTGTGGACTTTTCTCATCCTTCCATGACTGCATGGCTTTCTTTCAGGTCTTCCAGTTTCCTCCCATATCCCGAAGACCTGCAGGTTGGTAGGTTAATTAGCCACTGTAAATTGCCCCATTATGTAAGTGCAAGGCAGAATTTGGAGAGGTTTGCAATCAGCTGAGCCTTTTGAGTTTTTGGTCCGCCAACCCCTAAAACCGTGCAAGTGCAGCTTTTTTGTAACGTTCCTTTTGTTAGTTTTTTCTCAAAGTTGTAATATTAAAACCTTACTTTTTGTGAGCTAGGGCTTTGATGGTAACTCAGGCCTAAATTTGCCAGAATTCTGTTTATAATATGATTCTACATTTTTAATGGTCTGATGGGGAAATTCTTGCCCAATGTGGTATTGACTCGCAGATTGAAAAGTCCTTGACCCTGTGAATCATACAGATCTCAGCCAGGGCGGCTGCTAACGTGATCCAGTTTGCCTTTTCCGTTCTTGAGAAAGGATGTATAATCTGTCATGGCTTCTTGTCTGTCAGAAGCCCTGTGTTTCATGCTACATTAAAGGGACAGGCTCAGAGCCCATAGAGTGAGTGTTGAATCTAATGTCCTATTGACTAAATGCCATGGTTGAATCACTATTAACTGCTGTTAGAATGCAGCCGGTACTCTTTGTGCATCTTTGGTCACCACGTTACAGGAAGAAAGTGCAAGAACTAGGGAGGGGGTAAAGGAGATTTACAATGATGTTCCTTGATCTGGAGGATTATGGTCAGATTGTGTTTATTGTCCTTGAAGCAAAGGTGATTCCTCTTGGTTGTAAGATTGATAATGAGGGAACACAGATTTGTTGATTGTTGGATGGTTGAGACTACAGCTGGACTTTATTTCTAAACCCAAAGTGTAATGGGGGTCTGGAACTTGATGCTTGAAACAACAATGGAGCCATACTCCCTCAGTGTATTTAAAAAGATACCAGGGTGTGCAATTGATGAGCTGCAGCCTACAGACCAAGAGCTGGGAAGTGGAATAATCTTAGTTATTTTTGGCTAGCGTGGAGACAGAGAGGTAACCGGCCTCCTCCTGTGCTGTTAATCGTTCCAAGTTTTGTCTCTTAGGGCATAAGCTATGGTGCAGCAGCTCATCACTTTAATCTGCGAAAACTGAAGGCGGCGATGTTACAATAGGGGCTAACGCTGCTGCTGTTCAGTTTTCATAGTTAAGAGCGGCAGATGTTAGATTGCAAATGCAGTCTTCCCTGAGGATGAAACTTTGAAAAAGAGGCCAGTCATTTTGCTCTCTGGTAACCCTGCTGGAAGTTGTGGGTGGATTCTGTCTGTGGGCTGAACTAACTCTGTCCAAATCGAACATATGGAAGGTGGCTTTGTGGATCTGATGCAATGCAAAACTGTCAGTGACTGAAGCCATTGAGATGGTCTGAATTCAAGGAAGACAAGTTGGGGGAAAATATTGTAGATTTTTTGCAGAAGTCTCAGGGTCAAAGTGCATCTTTTCAAAAAGAACAAATGAAGATTCTAAAACATTACATCAACTGTCCTAAGCTCCCAGTCAATTCTGAGTATTTTCCTTTTTTAAAAAAAAACTATTCACCAGTAATTGTGTTCTAGTTGAAACCAAATCTCAGAGGTAACTTTATTTTGGCACAGGTTTAAAAGTGAGTTAATAAGACAGCTGTGGACTTTCTTTTACACCAGATGCTTTGACAGACAGTGTCTTCCAAGAGACTTAGGTCACTGAAATGCAATTATGGGAGCAAAACTATATGATTCTTATCCAATGGAATTTAGGGTATTTGCTATATCGTGGTTATGTGAAAAAGGAAATGAGCCATCTAAAGGAAGCTACCCAAGAGCCAAATTATAGTAGGTACCTCTAGCCAGTGTAGAGAATGTTTATTTGGACTGAATTAGAGAAAAATGTTTAAACATTTTTAGTGATAAAGGAAGTCTTTTGTTGATGTTGGATGCCTGACAGTTGGGAATGTGAAATGAACTTGGTGGGGGGGACTGTCTCAGATCTCATTAGGTGGATATGAAATTTTGGCGGATAATGTTGGAGTCAAGATCTTCTGGAGGCCACTGTGTTTTGAAAACCCTCCATTTTCCCTAGCTAGGTCCTCACTGTCACCTTCTGGGATAGGCCACTGGACAACCAATGTACATGGTGAGTGCCTCCTCGGGCGACAGTTCATTTGCTTGTTTCGTGCTTGTTACGTTCTACACTGCCCTCTGCACTGGCCGTTACCTTTTGGCTTTTCCCGAAAGGGAAGCGGAAGGAGTTAAAGCCCTTATATTGGAAGCTTCGGTTTCAGCACCTGCTCTAAAAGGACACGTGCCTCCTTTGAACAAAGCTGTGTGCAGTTGATGGTAGCTGGATGTTTCAGAATTACCAACCAAAGCAGGATTGTACTATGGGTGCATCTCTTTCTTAGATGTGAATTGTACATTTGTTGTGTACTGCACAAACCTCCTTTGTACTATGCTTTCTTGATTTAAAAAAAACAATTAAGATATTGCTGAGAAAAAGAAAAAAAACTTACCAACTGCTTTAGTATGTCTAGTATCTGGACTGTAGCTCAGAGTAAGATGGTAAAATAAAGGAACCATGAAAGTTCAGTGAAGTTGCTCTGTGATTTTACAGAAGAGATATGGAGGTGTAATAGTAAAATGTGATTTGAGTGTTCATTGCAACTTTTATAACTGCAATTATGACTCTCCACTTCCTATGTGTACATTTCCCCCCTCCCCCCCCCCCCCGATATTTACTGAACTGCTTAAGTCCCAGGTTCTTTGGGGTTGTCTTCCTGAAACCGCCCCCCCTCCCTCTTTATGATTTTCGTTAAATCCTAGCTCCTAAACTTCTGGTCAGCTCGTGTGCCTCTTGCCTCGATTTGTGTCACTGAAGTCATCTATTTACTTCCTGTGATGCTTTGATGACCCTTGAGGCAGTGGAAGTTGTCTGGCTACATGGACTTGTGGTCCAAGAGCAAAGGTTGGTACAGGATGGCACTCCTTGCTTGGCAGTATGCAGTGGTACGTTATCGTTTGCAGAGGTGGCTTCAGTGCTCATTTTCCATGCCATGGGTTGCACTGGGGGTTTATGATTGGCATCAGGCCCTCTGAAGGATGAAGTGTCTACCTGGAGCAACACTAGGGAGCCCAGATTTACACAACAATTAGTCTTTTTCATTTTCACAATGCCATATTCAGAAAGTCAAATGGAGCCTCACAATAATTGCTGCAGGGACATCAAAATTTATGCTTGTTTTTGAGGTTCATCAGGTGTCTCTGGTTCCTGACCTAGGTGGTGTATTGAATTTTTTTGGGCCTGAAATTCCTTTTGATGGTTAATGAGGCAGGAGAATAGAAGGCAGACCGGGAGAAACATGATGCCAAAGCTGAGACATCTTTGCTCTCTGACTCTGCTCATAATATGCCACCCTCTGCTTTTCAAGAGCATTTGATGGATGTAATGAAAGCACTATGACGCTGGCCGTTTACAAGGTTAACATTTAATAAAAGCCCCTCCAGCCCGTTCCAGAGATGAAATATTGATGGGACAAACTGCTTGTGTGGATTTGCATTTCACTTGGTTGACTGCAGGGAGACAGCCACCTCGGCTTTGATCAGCAGAGTGAGAGGCACTGTCCCAGCAGCACTGACTGATTCCCGAGCCCAATTATTTGTGACAGCCGCTTCAGTGGGAATGATGTTAGATTAAAGAGAGCAGTGTAGGAGAATGGGCCCTGTAATGTCATGATGCAGCATTGTTTGTCCTTCTCAGTAACATTTGCTGAGAGGGAACTTTCATTGTTGTCATTCTCAGTAGCTCCTGGAGAACATTGTGGGTAATAATGAAAGAGGTGAGCTTGTGCTGCAACCAGCAGCCCTGGAATGAGAAGCTGCTTCACTTTGGTCATGTTAGTTACAGGACAGATGTTGACACAAGCATTGGTAGCACTGTCTTCCTCTCTGAAGAATGTCCTGGGTCTCTCGGCTCCTACCAGAAAGGCAGCCGGGTGTCGGGATTAACAGAAAGGTGACATTGGCACCATTCTAAATTGGCACCTGAATATTTATTTCCTTACTCCCCCGGTTCAGGGTTAAGAGTACCACCAACTAATATAATTCAGGATCTAATGATATGCTGGAGTACAGCGTTATGCAGTTTGGAGGGAAGGTGAAAAGGAGCTGACACTTGCCACTTGCTGTGGGCATTTGAAGCCCCGGGGGAGCTCTCCATGGTGTTCCAGTCAATGTGCTGTCACAACCGATGCTCACATAACAGATTTATTTCATATTAATAAAACGAGCCTTCAGTCTGGTCGCCTCATTATGGGTAGAAGCATTAGAGACAGTGCAGAGGAGTTTTGCTAGATGCGGCCTAGATTAGAGAGCGTGTCGTATGAGGATAGATTGAGTGAACTAGAGATTTTCTCCTTGGAGCAAAGAAGGATAAAAGCTGACTTGATAGAAATGTACAAGACGATAAAAGGCATAGATTGAGTGGATAGACAGATACTTTTTCCAAGGTTGGAAATGGCTGAATCAAGGGGTATATATCAAAATATAGAAAACCTACAGCACATCACAGGCCCTTTGGCTCACAGTGCTGTGCCAAATGTGTACTTACTTAGGAATTACCCAGGGTTACCCATAGCCCTTACTGTTCTAAGCTCCACGTACCTATCCAGGAGTCTCTAAAAAGATCCTATCTTATCTGCCTCTACCACCATTGCTGGCAGCCCATTCCACGCACTCACCACTCTCTGTGTGTAAAAAAAAAACTTAGCCCTGACATTTTCTCAGTACCTACTTCCAAGCACCTTAGAACTGTGATAGCCATTTCAGCCCTGGGGAAAAAGCCTCTGACTACCCACACGATCAGTGCCTCTCATCATCTTATACACCCCTCATCCTCCTTCGCTCCAAGGAGAAAAGGCCGAGTTCACTCAACCTATTCTCATAAGGCATGCTCCCCAATTCAGGCAACGTCCTTGTAAATAACCTCTGCACAATTTCTATGGTTTCCACATCCTTCCTGTAGTGAGGCGACCAGAACTGAGCGCAGCTGCTTTAAGCATCTTATGGACTTGGACCCTGATCCCTCTGATCCTTCTCACCGCCAAGCGTCTTATCATTAACACTATATTCTACCATCATATTTGACCTACCAAAATGAACCACTTCACACTTATCTGGGTTGAACTCCATCTGCCACTTCTCAGCTCAGTTTTGCATCCTATCAATGTCTCGCTGTAACCTCTGACAGCCCTCCACACTATCCACAACACCTCCATCCTTTGTGTCATCAGCAAATGTACTAACCCATCTCTCCACTTCCTCATCCAGGTCATTTATAAAAATCACCAAGAGAAGGGGTCCCAAAATAGATCCCTGAAGCACACCACTGGTCACCGACCTCCATGCAGAATATGAACAGTCTACAACCACTCTTTGCCTTCTGTGAACAAGCCAATTCTGGATCCACAAAGCAATGTCCCATTGGATCCCATGCCTCCTCACTTTCTCAATAAGCCTTGCATGGGGTACCTTGTCAAATGCCTTGCTGAAATCCATATACACTACATCTACTGCTCTACCTTCATCAATGTGTTTATTCACATCCTCAAAAAATTCACTCTGGCTCATAAGGCACGACCTGCCTTTGACAAAGCGATGCTGACTATTCCTAATCCTATTATGCTTCTCCAAATGTTCATAAATCCTGCCTCTCTGGTTTTTTTCCCTCAACTTACCAACCACTGAAGTAAGACTCAATGGTTTAAAATTTCCTGGGCTATCTTTCCCCCTTTCTTGAATAAGGGAACAACATCTGCAACACTTCAATCTTCCAGAACCTCTCCCGTCCCCATTGACGATGCAAATAATTTAAATGTGATTGGAGGAAAGTAGAAGAGGATGTCAGAACTATTTTTTTATATATATACAGATGGTGGTGGGTGCATGGAACACCCTGCTGAGGATGGATGGTTGGTAGAGATGTATACATGAGGGACATTTAAGAAGTTCTTAGACACATGAATAATAGAAAAATGGAGGGCTATGTAGGAGGTAAGGTTAGATTGATCTTAGAGTAGATTTAAAGATCAGCAGATTAGTGGGCCAAAGGGCCTAAACTGTGCTTTAGTGTTCTATATTCTAGATTAACTGGTGTCTGTTCTTCCATAGAACCATAGAACATTACAGCACAGAAACAGGCCTTTTGGCCCTTCTTGGCTGTGCCGAACCATTTTTCTGCCTAGTCCCACGGACCTGCACTGGACCACATCCCTCCAAACCCCTCTCATCCATGAGTGAGCCCGCATTCACCACTTCATCTGGCAGCTCATTCCACACTCTCACCACTGTCTGTGTGAAGAAGCCCCCCCCCCCCCCAATGTTCCCTTTAAACTTTTCCCCCTTCACCCTTAACCCATGTCCCCTGGTTTTTTTCAACACTAGCCTCAGTGGAAAAAACCTGCTTGCATTTACTCTATCTAGACCCATCATAATTTTATACACCTCTATCAAATCTCCCCTCATTCTTCCACACTCCAGGGAATAAAGTCCTAACCTATTCAACCTTTCTCTGTAACTCAGTTTCTCAAGTCCCGGCAACATCCATTAAACCTTCTCTGAACTCTTTCAACCTTATTAACATCCTTCCTGTAATTCGGTGAATTATAGGGCTTCTTGGGGCTTTGTGAATCGACTATTCTGACTCTAGAATACTTTAAGAATGGCCTGCAATCATGAAGTCTGTTGATCAAATCCTTTTAGACAATAGACAATAGGTGCAGGGGTAGGCCATTCAGCCCTTCTAGCCAGCACCGCCATTCACTGTGATCATGGCTGATCATACACAATCAGTACCCCGTTCCTGCCCTCTCCCCATATCCCTTGACCCCGCTATCTATAATCATATCTCGAATATGATTGAGAAAGGAACAGTGATCACTTGAACAACACTCTATTGCTCTTCAATCTCAGAGCATCTTGAACATTCTTGTCTTTTCTGCCTGTATGAGGATACCCCTGAGGTAACCGAGCCATCAGCATTGCATTAGAATATTAACCTCAATTGTATTTTCCATTTAATGAAAGAGAACTTTGAAATAACAATGTGGCATTCGCAACTGTAGATGTCAGCAGTAATTGGAAGGAGAATCGAACTCAGAATCGCCCTCTGACCCTGAGATGAGTGCTGTTGACCGCGGCCCGGTGCCCAAGGGAGGTGACCTGCAACCTGTCAGCTGCTTGTGGAACTCACAGGTGCTGCTGTGGAGTGTATTTTCTCCACAAATATCTTGGCATGCTATTCACTTGAGAAATGTTCACAAGCAGCTGCGGCCGAGGGGAAGAATGGAGAGGGTTCAAGGGCAAAAGCTGGCTGCTGCTTCTCTCTGGCATGTGAGATGTTGCAGAGACTGTCAGCTTTTACCCATGGCCCACGGGACTGAGATCATGTTTTGCTGCTGGTATAATGCTTTGCTAGCGGGATTTAACCACACACCATCTCGTATTCTAACAACACACACAAAATGCTGGTAGAACACAGCAGGCTAGGCAGCATCTATAGGGAGAAGCGATGTCGACGTTTCGGGCCGAGACCCTTCGCCAGGACTAACCGAAAGGAAAGAAAGTAAGAGATTTGAAAGTAGAGGGGGGAGGGGGAAATGCAAAATGATAGGAGTAGACCGGAGGGGATGGGATGAAGCTAAGAGCTGGAAAGGTGATTGGCGAAAGTGATACAGAGCTGAAGAAGGGAATGGATCATGGGACGGGAGGCCTCAGGAGAAAGAAAGTGGGGGGGGGGGGGAGCACCAGACGGAGATGGAGAACAGGCAAACAACTAAATATGTCAGGAATGGGGTAAGAAGGGGAGGAGGAGCATTAACGGAAGTTAGAGATGTCAATGTTCATGCCATCAGGTTGGAGGCTACCCAGCCGGTATGTAAGGTGTTGTTCCTCCAACCTGAGTGTGGCTTCATCTTGACAGTAGAGGAGGCCATGGATAGACATATCAGAATGAAATGTCCAGAATCCATCTCTATTCTAGCCTGGATAACCCACAAGCTTTTGGCATTAACACTGAATTGTCCAACTGTGGTAACTTCTCCTTCCCAATTTCTTTCCTTTCCTCTCCTCCACCATTGCCTTCTGCCCTTCTCTCCGTTCTCTATCCTCTTATCAGATCTCATTACCTTCAGCCCTTTTGTCACTTCCCCCCATTACATCCCAATTTCCGTCTCTATTCCCACTCTCCCCTTCCTCATCTACCTCCTTACCCGGATCCACCTATCACTGCCAGCTCTTGTTTCACCCCTTTGCTCTAGTTTTTTACACTGGTGATCTCCCTTCCACCTTTCAGTCTGGATCAGGGTTTCCCAAACTTTTTTGTGGCGTGGACCCCTACCATTAAGTGAGCGGTCTGCAGACCCCCAAGTTTTGAACCCCTGGTGGAGATGAAGGTTCTTGACCCAAAATGTCAACTCTTTATGTCCCTCCACAAATGCAGTCTGGCCTGCTGAGTTCCTCCAACGTATTGTGTTTTGTTCCAGAGTCCGGCTTCTGCAGTCTCTTGTGCCACTAGTACACAAATGGAGATCAAATCGTCACACACACTAAGTGACCCAGTTGGGTGGAATATTCTCTTAATTTAAAAAAAAACTGCCAATTAATTAATTAATGCATTATGAAAAAAATATTGTTAATTTCCTCAGCATTTAATACCTCGGCACATAGGGCACAATTGCGATTGGGTTTTATTTTAGATTCATCTGGTTGATCTCTCGGAGATTTGCAGACAACTGCAGTGAACATGTATTGTTGAAGCATAGGATCCCAGAGGAATAATGTCATAACCAGAGGGCCAGGGAGAATCAGTAAGAAAGTACACAAACCATTGGGCGGTTACCTTTACATGCTTCAGCCTAAAGTCTCATCTACAATCGCTAGGGTGCATGTCACAGACTGATTTGCATATTATTGTCTTGAGGGAAGGAACATGTTGAGTATATTGCCTGTTGAACGCTGAACCTGTAACTTGTCCTCCTCAGGTAAACAGTAATTATATGCTCATCAGTCAACATTGTGAGAAGGCAGTTACTGTAATTTAGCGTAAACCTCAACCTGGTAATTGAGAATGTAATTATGTATAAACATTGCTTATGAGTTCCAGGGCAATCAAAGCCGAACATGTGATATGGGCTGTGGAGCCCATTTCATAATTTTCTGCATGTATGCATGAAGTCTGGGTGATCTGCTTATCAGCAAGCTGTGAAGGAGGTGCAAGGAATGGTGATAACAGCAGTTTATTATAAACTGCAGGTTACTGGCTGTTAGTTTGGAAAAAAGAGAGCTTGCTTTTAACAAATGCTCTGTGAATTGAGGTGAAAGAGAAGTGATGTGTTCTACCAGAGCTGCAAGGGGAAACAGGATGGTTTTCATTTAAAAAGTTCAAAATATATTTTCATTATAGGTTCATTTTCTTGTGGGCATTCACAATAGACACAAAGAACCACAACAGAATCAGTGAAAAATTACACAGAAGCAATGACAAACAACCAATGTGCAAGACAAAACAAATTGCAATTTAAAAAAAGCACAAATAATACATAAAATGAATAAATAATAAACAATATTGTGAACATGAGTTGTAGAGTCTCTGAAAGTGACTCCATCAACTGGAGCAGTTCATTGTTGAGACGAAGTTATCCACATTGGTTCAGGTACCCGGTTGTTCCTGAACGTGGTGGTGTGGGGTCTCAGGCTCCTGTATCAGCGCCCCGATGGCAGCAGCGAGAAGAGAGCATGACCGCTCTTTGCAGATGTGCTCAGTGGTGGAAAAGGTTTTCCTTGTGATGGACTGGGCAGTGTTCACCACTCTTTGTAGGCTTCTCCATTTTTGGGCATTGGTGTTTCCCTACCGGGCCACAACGCAATCTGTCGGGATACTCTGCACTGTGCATCGATAGAAGATTTTCATGCCTAATCTGCACAAGCTTCTAAGAAGGTAAAGGAAGGATGTTGAGGCTTTGGAGAGGGTGCAGAAGAGCTTTACCAGGATGCTGTCTGGTTTAGAGGGCATGTGCTATCGTGAGAGGCTGGACAATCTTGGTTGCTTTCTTTGGAGTGGCGGAGGCTGAGGGGAGATCCGATGGGGGTTTTTGAGAGGCATACATAGAGTAGGCAGGGAGCATCTTTTTTTCCGGGGTAGAAATACCTAATACCAGAGGGTATACCATTGAAGGTGAAAAGGTGTAGGTTCATAGAGGATGTGAGAGATGGGTGTTTTACTCAGAGAGAGGTGGATGCCTGGAATGCACTGCCTGGTATGGTGATAGAGGCAAATGCATTAGTGGGGTCTAAGAGATGTTTAGATATGCACATGATCATGAGGAAGATGGAGGGATATGGGCATTGTGTAGATAGGAGGGATTAGTTTTTGATTTACTTTTTAGCTGGCTTGGCACAACATCGTGGGCCAAATGGCCCATTCCAGTGTTATACTGTTCCATGTTCTTTGAAATGGCACTTATGTGCTGGTCCCAGGACAGCCAGGAATTTACAGTTACTAACTCTCTCCACCTCTGATCCCCTGATGAGGACTGGCTCATCAATCTGTAGTCAATAATCTGTTCTTTGGTTTTGTTGATGTTGAGTGAGAGATTGTTATTGTAGTTCTATTAAAAGATGCAAAGAGTTAACTTAAATTTAACTGATTCCCTCTGTGTCATGGAGGTTGCCCTGTCTTTCTGGTGGTGGAAAGCTTCATGAGACATCACGTGCTCCTTCCATTGACACAAAGGCCACCTTGGAAGAGGAGCAGGCAGTTTGGGCTCTTCCGCTGAATCAGCACACTTCACCTCGGCTAGAAGTGAGAGTAGAGCCGGAGATCCTTGAGTGGTCCCTTCGCACTGGGTGCCCAAAGATCAGGAGCATGAGAGTGAAGTGTACCCAGAATTCCAGCATTCAAAGGGGTTGCAACCACCCATGTACCACTAATGCACGGAACACAGACCCACCAGGCCTCTGAAACTATGAGCAGTCTGAGAACTGGCAGAAACTTTGCAGAAACTCTACTGCAAACTCACTTCGCTGCATACTCGACCCCAGATCTTCAGTGCAAAGGTGGGTGGGGTGGGGGGGTGGGGAGTCTCCTGTTTGGATTGGTCTCCACTGAGTGCCCTTGGTGCCAGCAAACAGAAAAGATATAATAGACAACACGGCATGCCCAGATGGTAGACAAGGGCAAGAAAACAGAGAGTGTGCATGTGGTTGTGCTTAGATTGATCTGCAATACATGCTGGGTGTGTGTGTGGAAGGGTGGGTGGTGGTTGCTGGGCTGGGGTAGGAGGTAGTTAGCTCGCCGGGGATCATTCCATGCTCCAAAGCCCCTGATGGCAGGCTAAAAGCTTTGCTGGCTTGCAGCACACTGCTCAGTAACACATGTCTTCCTGAGGTGCAGATACTGGAAATAAAAGATTGTGCGATGTTTGAAGGCAGGAGTAGTTTTATGTGTCCTGGCCAGTGTTTGTCACCCAATACAATCTTTGTGTATCTCAGGCCCTTTTGTGGAAGCCTTTGTGAGTACATTCCTACATTATACCAGTGATCCAATTTCCAAGTGTTTTAATTGGGTTTAAACCTTTCGGGATGTTGTGGGGTTTTGAGAGACTAAGTATGAAAGCCCTTTCCTTACCTCCTTCTGGCATTCATCATGTTAGAAGAACTTGCCTTGACAAGAATTTTCCAATTTTATGTACTCTGTACTGCAGCCAACTTGAAGTGTAGTCATTCTAGAAAAGCAGTTTTGAACAGTGAGTTCCAATAAACAGCAAAGCAGTAATGACATAAACATGCGGAAATCTGCAGATGCTGGAAATTCAAACAACACACACAAAATGCTGGTGGAACACAGCAGGCCAGGCAGCATCTATAAGGAGAAGCACCGTCGACGTTTCGTCAGGACAAAGGGTCTCGGCCCGAAACAACGACAGTGCTTCTCCTTATAGATGCTGCCTGGCCTGCTGTGTTCCACCAGCATTTTGTGAATGACATAACAATTTGTTTCTGAATAAAATTTGCTCAGTCCATTAGATATCTACTCTTCAAAGTTATACCAAGGAACATGTGGTATCCACCTACTTTGATATTTTATCCAGAAGATGGTACTTCTAATGGAGGTATGCTCCCTTGATATTGCACTAAATTCAAGGTCCAAGTCTTTGAAAGTAGGGCTTGAACCAACAAGCTACTCTCGGAAGCAAGTGTGCTTCCAGCTGAACCACGGCTGACACACCAAGCAGGTTGTTATCAGATTACTTCAGTTTGATTTATTATGGAGTCAAGAATTTCCATGTAACATAATTCTCATTCAGCCTTTTAGAAGAAACCCTTTGTAGCTAAATTAATTTGCAGCACGATTTTGCCAGATTAGTATACAAACCGTGGGAAATCCCTGAGGGAAGTTTGTGTACACTGGGGAGACTTCAAAGCAGTACATACTGGGCAAATGTAATTTAGTATTTCACCAATGGATGCACTTGTTAAAGAGAGAGTCTCTCCAGGTTGTGAATATAACTGCTGATTAAAGAAACATATTGGTGAAATACTCTCTGAGAAGCAACTCGAACCTTAATGCCTTTGCAGTACAAGCCTGGTGGTAGGTGAGTGGGTGGTGGTGGTGGTGAATCAATCTGTTGAACAGGCATTTGGGGAAAGCATGTAGGCAGGAGTCTTTGTATTTCTATCGATTATTGCGAAATGCTGCTTTGACAGCTGACTTCCAGTTCAGTATAATAGGCTAGGCCTGAATTAAACAACTAATGTGGTAATAGATGGGATGCAACTTTCCTCCCTGAATGCGGGGAAATTGAGCATTTGGATCTTAATGAGGAATCTTTCCAGGATTTGAGACAAAGCATGCATTTTGCAATAAAGGGACTAGTGCCTGAAAAGTTGTAATTTGTCAATCGTTGTCTTGAGTTCAAACTGAAGAAGTCTTGGTGTTAATATAAAATAGTTTCTCCTTCCTTCTCCCCTTGAAACATTACAGTTTCAAACTGTAATGTGTGGATGAATGGTCAGAATGGCCAGAAAGATTCATCCCCAACACCCCCTCCCCAAATGATCACAGTGGGAAGGGTCTCCTAAGCAGTTGAGAGCTCCCATTGCTCACTCACAGGTGGGTGCCCATGACAGTTGGGCATTACTAGCTTTCAATTCTGGGGGAGGGTGGTAGTGTGTTGTTTAGCAACTCAGGAAAACTGCTTTCTTAGAATCATGGCTCCTGAGAAATTGTTTATGAAGTGAATTCCCATTAGTTCATTGCACCAATAAAGCTGAGATTGCATTATCCTGATTACTTGTCTAGATTTCCAATTCAATGCTTACCCAAAATACAAGCAGAGAAAGTTCCAGATTCTTACCCACAGCTACAGGACTTCATTGTGTTCGATTAATACTTACCCACTCCATCTCGGAGTGAGTTAGTCTAGAGTTTTTAACGAGAGCAATTAACGTTAATTTTCCCACACCTCGGTGGTCTTGCTTGATATAAACCAAGGGTAGAACTATCAGACTAGATGTGAGTAACAGAGGGCTGTCGTTATTAAAGATGCACTAAATGTATAACAGTGCTGGATAGAAAATATCAGAGCATTGCAATTGAATCAATTCCCATGCGCAGGCTTCCAGCTCTGCACTCGGTGAGAACATATCCCGGAGATAAGCAGGCCAGGAAGTGAGACTGAGATTTTGAGTTGACAAATTGATACAAAACACATGTTGAATGAGTGTAAAACTGCAGCTGCTTCCACCCAGTTGTTTCAAGTCACTTTAAGCAGTGTTCCACTTTCACCGAGGGGGAGAAAATAAAACCTGACTTGAGGCAACAGTCTTCTCCACTGCCCCAATAAAGACTTGTAGAGGATATAAGCAGAGGTGAATATCAGTGGCAGTTGCCGATTTCCCAAACTGGCTTCCTCAAGATGGAATATATCTAAATCTCCAGAAACAACTATTAAAAAAGAAATGCTTCTTCCATTGCCAGATAAGTTAAAGATCTTTGTATATCTTAATAAGATCACAGTGTCAGATATAAAGAGGTAGGCTTCTATGTTTGAACTGTGCCAGATTGCAACCCTACCTAAAGTCTTAATATGATTAATTTTGAAAGGTCTGAGTCCAGTGATTTATGTATACCTCTAAAGGCTGTGCAATTTATTATTTTCGTGTTTAAAAGAGGGGAAAAAAGACTTGCTGTTTATGCTACTCCTTTCATGATGCCAGGATGCTTCACAGGCTATGTAAGAAACTCAGGAAGCCAAAACTGTACACAGAAAGCTCCCAGAATAACTGTGCAATGACAGCTAGAATTTATCTTTCTGAGTAGTTTCTGGTTGGGGGATTAAGTGCTGGCCAATGACAATGGAGAGAGCTCTGTTGCTTTCTGACAGTAGAGTGCTGGAATGTTTTCAGTTCTTTTTGAGAATGGACATTTACTCAGTTTAACGTGCCGTCTGAATCCACGTCCTCTGGCGGTTCAGGGCTCTTTCACCAATGTCCTGAGTGCCATCGCCCTTTGCTGCTCAAGTGTTTGGGATAGCAAGTCCACCTTTGAGGTAGAATCTGCTTCTGTGCTGAGGCAGTGGAGTGGAGGCCATCGGTTCTTCACTGCTCTGAAAGTCTCATGCCCGTGCATGGAAGCATTCCCATATGCAAGAGGTCTTGTATTTTCTTAAAGCATCTACAGGTGTGTTACTATCAAAGCCTGCATTTATTTTGTTGATGTCATTGCTTTCATGAGATGGTTATGGTTATTATAATAATAATAATAATAATAATAATAAATACTTTATTGATTCTGTGGGAAATTCTTTTGTTACAGCAGCAACATTTAAAAATTCACTTAACAGTGTGCAGACTTAACTAATAATAAAGTACAGAATAATAATATCCACAATAATAATGTACCAATGTGCAATAATAATGTATGAAGCAATAAGAGAGAGGGACTGTTGTACTATGATGTGTGTTCTGTCGCACAGAGGTGAACTGTTGTTATGCTTTTGTATTTGGTAGGAAAGATTTTCTGTAACGACCCTTGTGACAGCGGAGCTGAGTGAGCCTGTTTGAAAGCCTGTTCTGCTGCTTATTCAGTAGGCCATGGAGAGGATGTGCCTGATTGGCCATAATGGATAAGTTTGTTTAGCGACCTCCTCTCCACCACCAACTCACAAGAGTCCGCGTTGCAGCCGACTTTCTGATGAGTTTATTTAGTCTTTTTGCATCACTAGCACCGATGCTGCTCCCCTGACAATCTCCAACATCTTGCTGCACAAGGATCTCAGCTTGCTTAGTAAATAGTGTGTTATGAGCTGCTTTGAACTGTCAAGGTTGGTTGATGAGTGAAGGTGCTGTTGGGAAGAAAATTCTGGGATTTGGACCCAGTGGTAATGAAGGACTGGCAATATATTTCCATGTCAGGGTGGTGGTATGACTTGGAGGAGCTTGGCCTTCCAGGGGGATAGCGGTTGGGTGGTGCAGAGAGGAAGCATTGGCAAGATGGAGTTGTGCACGTTGTTGATGGTACAGTCTGCAGCCATGGTGTATCAATGGTGGAAGGGGCAGATACTCAGGGTGCATCAGATGGGCTAATTTGACTTGAACTTAGTTGCCTGTGGTGTTGAAACTGTACTCACCTGTGCAGGTGGGGCGTATTCCATCACATTCGTGATGTGTGCCATGAAGGTAAGGGATAGGTTTGAGGCATCTTCAGGGGAGCCACTCACCAGTAAATTGTGGATAGTTCTGCTGAGTTCCTAGTCAAATATCAGCCTAGTTCAGTTGAGAATAATGCCCATGGAGTTGTACAGTGCAGAGGAAGGCCCTTCCACCTATTCAGTATGCCAATGACCATGCACCTACTTACACTCTGCCTACATCGATTCTTCCCCTATTCCAGCCAGACCTCCCCCCCCCCCCCCCCCCCCGCCCTGTACCTTACCATTTATCTACATACCATTTACTGTGGCCAGTTAATGAGCTGCGTGCCTTTGGGATGCAGGAGGAAACTGGAGCACCCAGGGGGAATGTGCAAACGCTACACGAAGAGAACGGAAGGTCGGGGTTGGACTCCGGTGAATGGAACTGGGGAGGGCCGGGGGGGGGGGGGGGAGAAGAGCTCCACCAGCTGAGCCACTGTGCTGCTCATGGAGGGGAGGTGTTTCACTCGCATTTGGGTGAATATTATTTATCAATCCAAAACCACCTCCCCCCCCCCCCCAAAAAAGTCTGAATACTGTCCTGCTCTGCACTCAGACTGAGGTTCGGAGTTGTGAATGGAATGGAAGGTGGTGCTATGATGAACAGATGTTCCCTGTGCTGACTTGCTGATGGAGGGAAGATGATCAAAGGCTGCACTCTACCCTGAGGAATTCCTGCGGGGTGAGATGATTGACCTCCAGCAATCACAACACTATTCCTCTGAGCGAGGTATGACTCTTGCCATTCGAGTGGTTTTTCCCTAAATGCCCATTGACCTCAATTTTATTTGAGAGCAGTAAACCCCACCTTACTTCTGGAATACACGCAGAAGGCAAGGTTAAGGTCAATGGTCCTAGTGAAATCCCCTCTGAATATCAGTGAAAAGTAGTTGGTGAGAAGCTGCAACCTGAAATTGTTGTCTGTATTCTGCCTCACTTTATAAACGTTTCAAAGTAGCTGGAACTTCATTTTGTCAGATTGGATTTAATCTCCTTATGGGACAGAACACACCAGGGTGATTTTTCACGTTGTAGCAAAGCGTCATTTTTATCGCTGTACTATAACTTCTTAGACCAAAAGACATAGGAGTAGAATTAGGCCATTCAGCCCATCGAGTCTGCTCTGCCCTTCCATAATGGCTGATCCCGGATCCCACTCAACCCCATACACCTGCCTTCTCGTCATATCCTTTGTTGACAAATCAGGAAAAAAATCAACTGTGCATTAAATATATGCACGGACAAGGCCTCCACAGCAGTTTGTGGGAGAGCAATCTACTGACTTACCTTACCTCTGTTCTCAAGGGTTGACTTTCAATTTTGAGGCTGTGCTCTCTAGTCCTGGATACACCCACCATTGAAAATATCCTCTCCACATCCACCCTGTCTAGAGTTCTTTCAACATTCAGTACTTTCAATGAGACTCCCCCACATTCTTCTAAATTCCAGTGAGTACAGACCAAAAGCTATTTATATGTTAACTCCTTCATTCGCAGATCATCCTAGTGAACCTCCTCTGGACTCTCTCCAATGACAACACATCCTTTCTGAGATATGGGGCCCAAGACTGTTGACAATACTTTGAGCGTGGCGTCTTATAAAGGCTCAGCATTATCTCCTTGTTTTTATATTCTATTCCCCTTGAAATAAATGTCAATATTGTATTTGCCTTCTTTACCACAGACTCAACCTGTGAATTAACCTTCTGGGAGTCTTGTTCGAGGCCTCTCAATCCCTCTGCACCTCTGAAGTTTGAACATCCTCCCCATTTAGATAATGGTCCACGCTATTGTTCCTTTTATCAAAATGCATTGTCATACATTTCCCAACACTGTATTCCATCTGCCACTTTTTTGCCCATTCCTCCAATTTGCCTAAGTCTTTCTGCAATCGCATTGCTTCCTCAGCATTGTCTATCCCCTTCATCTATCTTCATATCTGCAAACTTTGCCATAAAGTCATCAATTCCATGATCTAAATCATTGATAAACAATGTGAAAAGCAGTGGTCCCACTACTGACCCCTGAGAAACACCAATGGCAGCCAACCAGAAAAGGCCCTTTTTATTCCCTGTCATTGCCTCCTGCTTGTCAGCCATTCCGCTATCTGTTCCAGTATCTTTCTTGTAATGTCATGTGATTTTAAATTGTTAAGCAGCCTCATGTGTGGCACTTTATCAAATGGCTTCTGAAAATCCAAGTAATGGCATCCACTGCCTCTCCTTTGTCCAGCCCACTTGATACTTCCTTGAAGAACTCTCTAACAGATTTTTCAGGCAAGATTTCCCTTTACAGAAACCATGCTGACTCTGACTTATTTTATCATTAGTATCAAGTACCTAGAAACTTCATCCTTAATAGTAGACTCCAACACTTTCCCAACCACTGAGGTTAGGCTACCTAGCATATAATTTCCTTTCTTTTGCCTTCTTCTCTTCTTAAAGAATGGAGTGACATTTGCAATCTTCCTGTCCTCCAGGACCCTGCCAGAATCAAGTGATTCTTGAAAGATCATGACTAATGCATCCACTGTCTTTTCAGCAGCGTCTCTTAGGACTCTAGGATGTAGTCCACCTGGTCCCGGTAACTTACCCATCTTAAGTCCTTTGAGTTTGCCTAACACTTTTTCCTTTGTAATAGCAATAGCACTCACTCCTGCTCCCTGACACTGACGGACCTCGGGCGCACTGCTAGTGTCTTCTACAATGAAGACAGATGCAAAGTACACATTAAGTTCATCTGCCATTTCTGTGTCCTCCGTTACTACCTCACCAGCATCATTTTCCAGTGGTCCAATATCAACCCTCACTTCCCTTTTATTCATTATATAATGCAAAAATCTTTTGGTATCCTGCTTTATATTATTGGTTAGTCTGCCCTCATACTTCATCTTTTTCCTTCTTATAGCTTTTTTACTTGCCTGTTGTTAGATTTTAAAAGCATCCCAATCATCCAACTTCCCACTCACTTTTGCTACCTTATATGCCCTTTCTTTGGCTTTTATGCAGTCCTTAACTTCCTTTGTCAGCCACAGTGGCCTGCCCCTGCCATTTGTGAACTTTTTCCTCTGTGGGACATTATCTATCCTCCACCTTGTGAACTATTCTCAGAAATTTCAGCTATCTCTGCTCTGCCGTCATCCCCACCACTTCTTAACTGGAGTTGCAACTAGCTTGAAGTAAAAGTCAGTGCTATCAAATACCAGATCAATTAATTCCGTCCCTCATTGACTGAGAAAGAGGTCAGGCAGTCAGGGGCAGGTGCTTTTTCTGTACTACTCTTTATGGGGATGGTAAAGAGAAATGTGTGTTTTCCAGCAGCCTTCCTTGCAGTGGGAAGGGCTGTTCAATTGAAATTAGCAAAATAGCAATGACAGGCACACAGCAAATTGCTTTGTATCATTGCTGATACTTATGCCAGCAGACTGCCATTAAAGGAGCTAATGACTGAGGGGCTTTTTATTGAGCTTATTGGTAAAGAGATATCAGTAATGTGTCAGATGCAGTAAACTTAAGATAATCTTCTAATTATTTTATTTGTGAAATCTAAATGATAAAACCGTAGCAAACCCCAGTGGTCAGATTCATCCTCAGCTATGGGCTTTTAAAAAAATGTAGTTTGAGGGAAGAAAATCAAAACCACATTAAGATTTTGGGCCCAGTCCAATTTAAATATCTCCTCCCTCTCCTGCTAACTTTTTTTGGAGGTTGTTTTGATGTGTGACGAGGCAATGTTAAGATCTGGCAGTGGAGCCAAGTATTAGAGGATGTAATTATTTTGCATGCTGACTTTTGGAGTGGAAAGCCATTTTGAACTGACTTTTAGACTGAAAGCTTCATACCGTATCTTTTTGAAGTAAGAGAGAAAAATTATGCAGGCTAGTTTGAATTTTGAATGTTCTTAACAATCCCTATTTACTTGTTCCTCGTCCTCACTTCTGATGTCACAGATGTCCTTTTATTTTCTCCCATGTAGCCCCAGATTGCATTTATATAGTTGACTTCTTGTGTTGTATCTTTTGCTAGTATTACAATCCAGTTAGCAGCATGCCAGCATAAGAGGTCACTATGGGATCTGTTTCAGTCTGATGATAAACTCATTCTGATTTTAAGCAGAATGGAGTGCAGGCCTCCTGCAAGTGTTGCTAGGTTTAATTACTGACAGTGGTCTCGAAAATCAGTCAAGCAGCTATGGGTTACCAAATACAGTTGATAATACTGTTGTGAGTGAATTCTCATTGGTTCTTTACATTATCAAAGGGGAGAACTGTCTGGTCCTGGGTAAGGGCTTTCCTTAACTCCCCTATCTATCCTGGATCCATTCTGTGTGCCATTTCTAATGAGATGGAGCCAAGGAAAGGTGTGGCCTCAATTCTTTGTCACCTTATCTGACTTTGTGTCTACCATAACGGGCTGATAGACTGGGGATGATATAGTTTCTATTGTAGGAGGGTACAGAGGTCAGAGTCATAAATAGGAAAAATGCCTCTGGGAAGTCAAAAGAGGAATTTGGGGAAATGTCTTTGACACAGAGTAATGAGAAATGGGAACATCAATAGTACAGATGTATTTAAGGGAATTTGTTCAATATGAGAGGAGGAAAGAAAAAGAAGTTTAGGCAATTGGATTGGACTGCATATGGTGAGAGGAGTCTGCGAAGTCACATGGCCAGTTCTTGTGTAGCCAATTCTATGGTCCAAACCAGCCTGTTGGAACGTGATGAGTTAAGTAAACTTATTTTACCTGAGTGCATTGAATTAAAGAGCATGGGAAATAAAATTTGAAGACCACAAAATGCATCTTTTTTGGTCCTTTCTAATACTAATGGAAGAGCTCAGCTTCAGTAACCCTGAGGGATGTTTATTATTTGGCATTATCTGTGGACGGAGCAGATGAAGGTCTCAACCCAAAGTATCAATTGACCATTTTTACTCACAGACGCTGCCTGACCCATTGAACTCATCCAGCAGTTTGTTTCTTGCATGGTAGAATCCTAACCCACCTGAAGTGTCTAATCCGATCTAAATGACCACATTTCCAGTAACCACCAGGAAAAATGTAGATAAAATGCAAGATTAGAAGTTGTCCTGGGATGAGATCTTGAGGAAACTTGAGTTTAAAAGAATGCGAGGTAGTCTCATTGAGATAAATGAGTGATGGGGAAGATAGTGAGACGCTGATTTCTCTGACTGGAGAGGGTGTCATGTCTTGGGACGAGTGCATGTAGTGAAATAAGGAAGTTCACTTGGTTGTAAATCTCGGCATTGACACTGGATCTTCAGCCCATTTGATCCATGGCAACCAAGATTCCACCTGAGCAGCTTCCACCAGGCTTCCAAACAGGATGGCGCCTGCGTGCATCGCTCCTTTAGGTGACGACTTCTGGATAGATCATGAAACCATATATTTCACTCCAATGTCTTTTATGTTTTTGTTTTGGTCTGGAATCTGATTCTGGAACTGTCAGAGCCCATGATTTTCAGCTTGGAGATCGTTTGGGTATTTCAGCCCTCTGCAGTCTCCGAGAGGATTCTGGGAGGCAGAGCAGTGGCTGCTGTTCTTTGCTTTCTTGGTTTCATATCTATCTGGAGAAGAAGAACTTCAGATTTGTATACTTTGGTAATAAATGAACCTTGGCTCTTATTCACGTTTAAGTCTTTCCTATCTAAATCTGTACGAACCTTTGATAAGGGTAATGATTAGCTTTAGTTGTCATATGTACATCGAAACGTGCAGTACAATGCGTTGTTTTGCATCAAATCAAATCAGTGAGGATCATACAGGGCAGATTGCAAATGTTAGCTTGCTTCTGAAGCCACGGCTCACTGACCCTCTCCTGTAGGTCTTCGGATTGTTGGGGGAAACTGAAGCACCCAGTGTCACAAGGGAAATGTAGGAGTGGGACTTGAACCCCAATCAATTTTAGAGCTGGCGCTGTAGAGCACAGTGCTAACCGCTACGCTACCATGCTGCCTCATGCATTTGCTGCAGAATGCTGCAGCTGCCCAATTGTTGAACAGACTGGTATTTGAGACTGAAACGTTACTGGTTGTAATCAGAGTGAATGAGTGCTGGGACCATGATCGGAGAGTGGACAAACCTCGATCGTATTGAAAGGCTAGAGGTCTGGCAGTTTAGTTTATCGGGGCAAATCAGCTGCAGATATGATCAGTCAGAGGTTTGAGACCTCTGGGTAACACTGCGACTGCTGTGCAGACACTGAATCATTGTGTAAACTCAGGCCAAACAACAGAGTGGCCTCCTCTGCCTTTGGACACACGCCCCTGTCAGTCTCCTGCTGCCATGTCTGCTTGACAGCATGACCCTGAACAGGAATGGCTGTCATTACATCCAGCCAGTGTCATGGCTGTCAGGGACCTGGCACAGTTGGTGCTAAATCATTCTGTTTTATGATGGATTTAAGAACAGGAGATGAACTGAGCTTATTACTGTGACAAAGTTCAAGTGCAGCAAAGGTGTTTAAGACCTTGACCTTTGGAATAAAAGATATCTGGGAGCAGTCAATGCTCCAGCAGGGGAATGTAATTAAAAGGCTGCTGGAAGCTGTGTGTGTTTTTTAGAACAGCCGTTTCAAGTCCAGCAGCATTTAAAGAACGGGTTAGCATTGAGTGGGAGTTACTTTGTTAGGAATGTGAACTTTCAACGTATTCCAAACACAAGAAATTCTGCAGATGCAGGAAATCCAGAGTAATACACACAAAATGCTGAAGGCACACAGCAGGTCGGGCAGCATCTACGAACAGTTGTCATTTCAGGACAAGACCCTCATTCAAATTGAATTGAACTTCCCTTGAAGATAGGTTGAAATCGTGCTCATTCGTTCTCTGTACTGCATCCTGAGCACTGTTTGTGTACCTTCTGGGAGTGTCTGTGTGATGCAGTTGACAGTACTGATCACGCTCCTCCTTACCATGGTTTTGGTAAGCCGAGATACTTCACTGGACAATTCCACACTAAGTGTAATCACTAAAGATGTGGAAATGTTTCAGAGTTGGTTCACAGGATATGTCCTGTTTATATTGGAACACGACACACTGTAAGCGTTGCACTTTGCAAGAGATGGTGCGCCAACCTCTGAATCAGGAGATTGAAAGGTCAGTTTGCATTGGAGACTGGAGCAATCTAGGGAAAATAGAGGGAGGGTGTGGCAGCTTCAGACCTGTGATAATAAATCTTCAAAAGCAATGAAAACACTGAGTGATAGGAGAAATGAGATCCTGGAGTTCATGTTCTGGCATAGAGTGCAAAATAGTGCAGATGATGGAAATTTGAATTAGAATCAGAAAATGTGGAACCATATTAAAGTTTTCTTTTCTCCTGTGTCCTTTTATTGGTACGTAAAATCTCACTGCCCTCTTTGAACTTAAACCATACTCAACCGAACTGCCCTCACCCTCTTCAGCAGGTACCTCCACCTGATCACTCTTGGTCTTTAATCCGCCCTCCCACCAACAGCTGAAAGATTTTTCCCTTTTTCTTCTCTCCTTTCCTCAGCCTTTCAGCTGTTCCATTTCTAATTCCTTTTCCAGTCTTTATGAAAGCCCATCATCCTGAAATGTGTGCTCTTCCTCTCCCCACGGACGACGTCTGACATGCTGAGCGAAAACAGATGAGTTGCTGGAACGTGGTGTGGCCGTGACGGGTGTATTGTGTCCGATGCTGCTCATTGCATTTCCGGAAGGATGCAAGGTCGTGAGGGGGCGGGGTTTGAAGGAAGCTGCGGGTCAGAGTTGAAGCAGGATTCTTATGTCTTGTGTTATGAGAACTCCCATGGTGAACAGACCAACACAGGCCAAATTTAGATCTTCCCTATTGCTGGCCAGGGAAGAAGGTTTTCCCACTGATTGCGCACTAGTCAGCTTGCTGACAGTTGAATGGTTGAAAGGACAGAATAGAACCAGTATGCAATGTCCTTGATAGCTAAATAGAACTCTAAGCATTAAAATGAAGACCCAAACTATCTGCTGGAAGAACTCAGCAGGTCGAGCGGCATCTGTGGGAGGAAAGGAATGGATGATGTTTCAGATTGCCACCCTGCATTTGACCCACAACATTGACATATGGGTTACCAGTTGACATTTCCTTTCCCACAGATCCCACTTGTTCAACAGATTGTTCATTGCTCTGGATTCTAGCATCTTCAGTCTCTTGAGTATCCACTCAAATGAAGATTACATCTTGAAGGTTGGGGGTGGGGAGGAGGGGCAAGGGGCAATCAGCCCTTACCAGTGGAAGTGTATTCCAGTGGGATTCAGCCTCTTGTGTAATCAAGGTGATGTGTAAAACTTCAGCCTGTGTTCTCAGTCCTTTGCAAATAAATTCAAAACTTCCCCTTTCTTGGCCATTTTTTCCATGCAAGTTAGATATTGCATTTTTAAAATGAAGCACAAAATCTGGGTAACTAATGAAAGCAGGCTGTTATTCCGTTTTTCCAAGTTGCCTTATTAGAGTGGTTGCTGCATGCAACCATGTCCTTAGTTCCCCAGGGTGGGGATTCCAGACAGGCATTTGGGTCACGATGAATACACAGCACGCTGCAAGCTCCCTTTCCCTGTCACCTCCCACTGTGGCTGAATGTGCATCCAAATGGCTACCTTAGTCATTTCTTCTTGTTGATGGAGAGTGGCATTTAGTGATGCTCCACAGATGATCAGATTCACTGATACATGCTGTGAAATTTGATTTGGGATAGTAGTACAGTGCAAGGTGTAAAAACTCTCGAATATCCTGTGGAAAAACAAATAACACAGAAGAGGAACTGTAGTGATGATGGGTTCATGGATCACATGAACCACTGCCTGGCAACTTTATCCTTTCCGTAAGCCCATTTGTCATGTGTAGAAGAACCCATTGTGTTCATCGTTTTTCAAAGCTTTGATTGACCTTTTACCCGCTGCTATGAAAGCACAGAATCTGGCTGTATTTGGGGATTTTTTTTTTTAACATCTCCGTAGGGAGAATCACACTCTGTCTTTTGTGAGTGTAGCAAAAAAACCCAGTAATGTACACTTTAGTGCTGCAAATATAATTTATTGAATTTGACATGCATGTGTCTACAGATCAAAATGGGCCAGGCCAAACAAGGGCTATACCAAAAGAGCAAAATGCTGATCTTTTGGACAACTTACAATGCAATCATTTGAAAGTTGTTGGATTTGGAGACGTTTGATGCACGGCTTCTTCTGAAGTTTAGGAATGAGGTGCAAAACTTGTGGTTGCAGTTGTTTCATGAGGTATTCATGACAAAGAAAGTAACGGTAGCCAATTCCCTCTGAGCTTGGACACAGATTGCCCAGCCAGTGCCGTGGAAAGAAGGGGATTTGTCATTGTTGGGACTGTGGCCTGAGAGTGCTCTGGTCACTCGGTGTGGAGGGTGGATATTCCCGAGGGGCAAATTCGGTGCTGGTGGTATTGTGATGTTCAGCAGGAAGGATGAACGCGGAACTGACGTGGAGTTTGGAAGCAGTCACATCTGCAAATTCTACAGCTGACGTATTTTCAGTTTGGATAGAATCTGAATTTGCTTTTATATGTGGGCTTGCTTAGGTATGAGAGCTGGGAATGGATGCTGAGGTGGTAAAAGAAATGAAAAGCAAACGAGGATAGGAAGGGGAGGCACTTCTGGCGAGCTGGTTTGGCTAGGAAGGGACGAGCGGCAAGCTGAGTGTACGGTGAGGTGGTGGGGTTGTTACTAGTCTTGGTTTATTATTACTGCATGTACTGGGGTACAGTGAAAAGCTTCGGTTTGCAGGTGTTCCATTCAGGTCATTTCATGCAAGAATACATGGAGGTAGTGAAAAGGAAAGCAGAGTGGTCCCAGTTACAGAGAAAGTGCCATGCAGGTGCACAAATGAAGTGCAAGGGCCTTGATGAGGTCAAGCATTCATCTCAGCCCCACTGGTGACCATGGTGTTGCATAACGTGTCTTGTCATCTACCTCCCTCCCCAGTAAAGGTTCACAGATTGAGATGTGTTTTGTGGCAGTTTCCCATCCCCTTCCCCGTTGTGATCCTTACTCATTGTTGGCCATGTTCTCCATGTCCTGCATCTGTGCTGTGCAGACATTACTGCTCAGGCAATCAACAGCTGGAAAATCTAAACCAGAGTCAATCGTATTGTTCCAGCCATTCAAGGGCTGTTTTATCTTCTTTATTTATCCATCCATCCAACACTCTTTAACCTAGGGATCAGAGGTCAATTATTGATTCTTCTCCTCTGTCTCCATTGTCATTAGCAAATTTCGTGTTTCTTAACTTGGGAACTCCGGCCAATCACTGCCTGCTGTCCCTTGTCTCCAGTGGCATCAGCGAATTCACCTCCTTCATCGTTTTGGGCTACTTGTTTCCAAAGTTTCACCAGACTCGAGAGCTTCCTGATTTCCTTGTCCAACAGATCCTTCACTTTGGAATTCTGTCCCACTCCTCATTCCTTGCAGGTGCTGCTTTAGGCTTGGATCATTTGATCGTGCTCTTATGAGGTACTTGTGATGCTTTGCTGTGTCAAATGAGCCTCATTAAGCTACGTTCCTCCAGTTCTGTAACTATTCCCGACTTGGAAGGAAACCTCGTTCTTCATTAGCAGTACACTGCTGAAGCTCATGCCAGATTCCTCTGGCAAAACTGAAGCAGTGGATGAGTCAGTGGTGCGGGTAGCCTTTCCACAGAGAGGGAAGAGTGCAGCCAGTGTGGTCTTTCTCTGGCCATGACTGAGAGACGCTAGATGAATTGGCAGTGGGGGTGTCCATGGTACAGGGAGGGAGGAATATGCATTCCTGTCACAAATTTAGTGACTTGCCTGGCACAGCTGCCCTCTACTGCTGGGTAACCGGTACTGACCCACCTCCACAAGATCACTCATTAATAGTACTTGTATCTTTCAAACTGTCATTTCTGAGTCAAGATTGTCTTTAACTTGTATTCTCTCTTTCTTATTTCTTTTTTTCTGCCCTCTTTGGCCTTCAGCCTTAAATGTTGCAGTTCCATGAAGTTCCGCTCTGTCTTATGCTGGGTGTTCTAAGTGGGTTGAGCAGTATCTGTGGGAGGAAAGGAATTGCTGACAATTTGGATCGAGGCCCTGCAGCAGGACTGAGAGTAGAGAAGAGAGATGGAGGGGAAGGGGAGTGGTGAGACAGGAGTCCAATGTCATTTATCCCTCTCAACCTGCTCCACTTGTCTTTCCTTATCGTCTGCCTCCGGTAACGTTCAAACTGGCTCTGTCTCCCAGCCCCACCGCTGCCTCCCTCCCCTTCCCACCAAAACCTACTTGTCACCTTACACTCCTCTCTCTCGCCTTTCCTTCTCCTTTTCACTGGCCGCCATGACTCTCCACTCTCAGTACTTTTTGCAGGTTTTCGACCCAAACCGCTGACCCTTCCTTTCTACCCGCAGATGCTCCTCAACTCCCTGAGTTCCTCAGGCAGACAATACGTTACTCCAGGTTCCAGCATCTGAAGTCTCGTGTGTCTCTGCTGCGTCTTAAACTCGTGTCACTTTCCGAAAACCAGCAGCTCCCCCACTGCTTTCAGATTTCTGAGTCAATTGCCTCTTTCACTCCTACTTTCTGGAGGTCCTGCCATGCCTCAATCTCTGAATTCTACCTCCTACTTTTTGGGCTGCCTCACTTTACCTCACTCTCCTCACTACCATACCTCACCCTCCCAGCTTCTCACTTCAGCCATCCCTCCCTACCCGCTTTCCCTTTCACCTATCACCTGCCAGCTTGTGTCCTCTCCCTCCCACCTTCTTATTCTGGCTACCTCTCCCTTCCTTTCCAGCCCTGATGAAGGGTCTCGGCCTGAAACATTGACTGTTTACTCCCCTCCGTAGATGCTACCTGAGTTCCTCTGGTGTTTTGTATGTTGTTCCAGATTTCCAGCATCTGCAGAATCTCGTGTTCATGTCGTTCCATTGTTCCGCGCATATCACTGTATTTACTGTATTTTTTATTACCATGGATACTGTTTATTCTGTGAGCTGCTCACGGGCGAGTGTCATTACATCCCTGAGTATATGACAGTAAACAGACCTGAATCTGTGCACATGAACACAGCAGATGTTAGCAAGCAGATTAGCTATGGCTGGAAACACACTCAAGTTTAATGACACCCTTCCCCATCATCTGAAGGGCAGACACTTGCACGTTGCAGCAGGGGCTTTAGGACACAGACGTTACTGGAACTGCTCTCCCGAGCTCAAACAGCAGCCCCACTGAAGTGGCTGAGGTTAGCACGGGATACAGGTTGGCTCCTGGTGTGCGCAGCTCAGTCCCTCACCAGCTGATGCTATTCCTTAGCTGTGCCATGAGAAGTTCCATGGTTTTGTTTGCATGCTATGGGAGCTATCGTTGTATTAATTACATTATTGATGGTTCTGTACACATCCATGCGTCCTCCAGGTGCAGTGTGTGTGTGTGTGTGTGTGTGTGTGTGTGTGGTGGTTCAAAAGTGCCAGCAGAGGGCAGACGTAGCCTGCAGGCAAGTGTGTTTGTGTGTGTTGCTCGATAAAGGTGACCCTCAACAGCAGAACAGACCAGCCTTTCATTTCTGCTTCTGTAAAAATAAGATCTAAACTGTACTGGAAAATTTGTGAATGGAATCCTGGGTAACAGAATAGATCCAGATTTCTATCCGAGTGTGAATGAAAAACTGGTTTGTTTGTTGTAAATCTGGCCAGGTCTGCCTGGCAAGAATTTGAGCCGTTCTAGGCTTTGCTGTGAAGTAATCTGTGCTTCGGGGCTTAATGGATATCCGAGGTCCATGAGCACCCCAACGTGGCTTCAGTATGTATGGATGGGCACAGATAACAATTGTGCTCTTGGAAGTAGATCACAGTGTGTGTTGTGGCAGTTTCCCTGTGTCCATTGTACGTCGGTCCCGGTGGCCAAATACTTTAATTCCCATTTCAACGTTGTCAGTCCATGTGGAAGAGTAAGACCTTACATTCTGCCTGGGTAGCCTCCAACCTGATGGCATGAATATCAATTTCTCCTTCTGGTAAAAATTCCCACCACCCACTTCTTTGATTTTCCACTTCACCCTTTTATCCCTTCTCACCTGCCAATCACTTACCCCCTCCTTCCCTTTCTCCTATGGTCTACTCTCCTCTCCTTTCAGATACCAGCACTTGACTTTCCTCACCCACCTGGCTTCATCTATCACCTTCCAGCTAACCTCCTTCCCCTCTTCCTACTTTTTGTTTGTTCTGGTGTCTTCCCTCTTCATTCCCAGTCCTAAAGAAAGGGTCTCGGCCTGAAATGTTGACAGCTTATTCATTTCCATAGATGCTGCTTGACCTGCTGAGTTTCTCCAGCATTCTGTGTGTGTTGGTTTGGATTTCCAGCATTTGCAGACTTTCTTGTTTTAATGATGTTGTTCCATTGTTCAAGAAAGGCTCTTAAGGATAAGTCAGGAGGTTAGAGATCAGTGAGCCTGACATCAGCATTGCGTAAATTAGTGGATGGTATTCTAAGGGACTGGATATGTAAGTATTTGGATGGATAGGGCGTGATTAGGGGTAGTCGATGTGCCTTTGTGTATGGTAGATCATGTCTAACCAATTTTACCGAAGTTTTTTGAGGAGGTTACCAGGAAAGGTAATGGATTACAGCAAGGCCTCTGACTAAGTTCTGCGTAGCCAAGAGGGTTCAGTTGCTTGGCATTCAGGGTGAGGTAGTAAATTGGATTTGACAGTAGGAGAAGCCGGAGAATGATAGTAGATGGCAGCTTCTCTGAATGGAACCCTGTGACTACTGGTGTGCCGCAGGAATTGGTGCTGGGTTCATTGCTGTTTGTCTTCTATATCAACGATCTGGGTGATAATATGGTAAACTGAATCAGCAAACTTAGTAATTTTATTATGAAGAAACTTGGATTTATTGCAATTGATTGCTTCAGCTAAATCATCGATACAAATTGTGAGCAGCTGGGATACCCTGCTGGTGACAGGCTCCCAATTTGGAGATGGCTTCTTCATTCCTATTCTGTTTCTATTAGTCAATCCTCATTTTACACCAGGAAATTGTCTTCCCGATTTGATGAACAGAATTTTTTTAGAAGCCTCTGATATTATTATGAAAGGCTGACTTCAAATCCAAGCACATGGCATCCACTAATTTACCCTTATCTATTCTAAATAGTTGTCAGAAATTATTTACCTTACATATTGATTTTACCCAATTCTGTTATTGCTTTTGATGTGCCTTGTAACCATTTATGAAATTGATTTTCTCTCAAAATAAGTGATTGGTAGGTTCCATGTATTTTTCTTTTGTTAGTCATCGAGTACTACAGCACAGAAACGAGCCCTTCCAGTCCTATTCACTACCTAGAACACAGCCCTCCATACCCCTCCCATACATGCACATCCAAATTTCTCCTAAATGTTGAAATTCAGCCAGTGTTTACTATTTCTGCTATCAACTCATTCCACAATCTCACCACCCTCTGAGTGAAGAAGTTCCCCTTCAGGTTACCCTTAAATATTACACATTTTACCCTTAACCTGTGACCTCTAGTTCTAGTCTCACCCAATCTCGGTGGATAAGGCTTCCTTGCATTTACCCTATCTATACCCCTCATAACTCTGTGTTGATTTATTTTTTAAACAGTGGGGTTACATTTGCCACCTACTTTTAGAAATATATTATCAGACCTCCGTCAACACTGGCTTTAACTCTTCAGAAGCTTTGACTGGAGGGTTGCAGTGAGTGAAGAAGTTGGTTTATCACCACGCTCGTGAAGGAAATGACACGAGGGATGGGCAATAAATGCTGCCATTGACAGTGATATCCAGATCCTGAAAAATATAGTTAATTAAAATTGGGAACCATTCCAAAATCTGTGGATGTTAGAATCATTTACAAAGCTCCAAAATACAAGTCACTAGCACCTTAGAATAATTGATATTAATAAGCACTACTGCCAATTTCTTTTAGCTCCTTACTTGCTCCATGTCTCTAACTTCCACTGTTTTCAGGATGCATTAATATCTTCTCTGAAAGGAGACAAAATATTTAATTTCTCTGCTATTTCCATATTGCCCCATATGATTTCTCTTGACTTAGTCCATGAGGGAGTGTCATCAGTTAATAGAAACATAGAAACATCAAAAACCTACAGCACAATACATACCCTTCGTCCCACAAAGCTGTGCTAAACATGTCCCTACCTTAGAAATTACCTGGGGTTACCCATAGTCCATTATTTTTCTAAACTCCATGTACCTGTCCAGGTGTCTCTTAAAAGACCCTATCATATCCACCTCCACCATTGCTGGCAGCCCATTCCACACACTCACCACTCTCTGCTTTTAAAAAAACTTAAATCTCCTCTGTACCTAAATCCAAGCACCTTAAAACTGTGCCCTCTCGTGCTAGCCATTTCAGCGCTGGAAAAAAGCCTCTGACTATCCACATGATCAATGCCACTCATTATCTTATACACCTCTGTCAGGTTACCTCTCATCTTCCATCGCTCCAAGGAGAAAAGGCCGAGTTCACTCAACCTGTTTTCATAAGGCATGCTCCCTGATCCAGGCAACATCCTTGTAAAGCAACACACACAAAATGCGAGTGGAACACAGCAGGTCAGGCAGCATCTATAGGAAGAAGTACAGTCGATGTTTCGGGCCGAGACCCTTCATCCTGCAACATTACCTCTTGGCTCCTAAACTCAATCCCACGATAGATGAAGGCCAATGCACCGTATGCTTTCTTAACCACAGAGTCAACCTACGCAGCAGCTCTGAGTGTCCTATGGACTCAGATCCCAAGATCCCTATGATCCTCCACACTGCCAGGAGTCTTACCATTAATACTGTATTCTGTGATCTCATTTGACCTACCAAAATGAACTACCTCACACTTATCTGAGTTGAACTCCATCTGCCACTTCTCAGCCCAGTATTACATCCTATCAATGTCCCTCTGTAACCTCTGACCTTTGTGTCATCAGCAAATTTACTAACCCATCCCTCCACTTCTTCATCCAGGTCATTTATAAAAATCACAAAGAGAAGGGGTTCCAGAACAGATCGCTGAGGCACACCACTGGTCACTAACCTCCATGCAGAATATGACCCACTCTTTGCCTTCTATGGGCAAGCCAGTTCTGGATCCACAAAGCAAGATGCCCTTGGATCCCATGACTCCTTTTCTCAATAAGCCTTGCATGGGGGACCTTGTCAAATGCTTTGCTGAAATCCATATACTGCTCTTCCTTCATCAACGTGTTTAGTCACATCCTCAAAAAATTCAATCAGGCTCGTAAGGTACGACCTGCCTTTGACAAAACCATGCTGACTATTCCTAATCATATGATGCCTCTCCAAATATTCATAAATCCTGCCCCTCAGGATCTTCTCCGTCAACTTATCAACCTAAGGTTTTTTTTTCTGTTTTACACATCTAAAGAAGTTTACCATTTTAATGCTTTGTGCTTGTATTCTTCCCTTCCTTTTCAGTGCCTCTGTCTTCCCTTGCCAATTACTGTGAAATTTTCCTAATCTTCCGTCTTGGTTTTTACTTGGGTGGGAACGTGGTGAGCATTTTCTGATCTAATACTGTTTATTTCTCTCCATAGCCGGGACGAGGTCAGTAAGCAACTTGTTTAGCATGGACGGAGTGGCCCAAAAGGCCTGCTTCCCTGCCTGCACAGACGTTGGACCGTTTCTCGTGGTTTCTCTTGAAAGGAAATATTATTTGTAAATTATGCATGAATCCTTTAACCATTGAAATAGGTAACCCCAATCCTCTTCACTTAAAGAATACCTGGAAGTTGCTGTGGGTCAGAGTGGAGGCTGCTTACTCTGCTGCAGTGACTTCCATCTCCCATTCCCACTTGTCCCATTGCATGCACGCACACAGTTCCAGAGGGCAGTCCACCTGTTGTGAAACTCTCCCTGCCTTTGATGGTAAAGGGTCTTCTGAAGTTCAGTTGGAAGTATTGAAATCTTTGTCCTTTAACCGTCACTGTCAAGTAAAGGCCGCGTGTGGAATGCCTGAGCTGCTTTTCAACGGGGGCAGTGTCATACCTTCTCTTGCCCTGTGACACTCCCCCCCCACCTCATATGATATACATTAGGCTCTTGTAGTGCTGACTCCTACCCTTTCTATTAGTATTAGTACTGATCTATTGACATGCTTGAGTTCCTTTGATACCCAGTGCTCTTTATCATTGCCCTAGAAAATGAGTTTCTTCAACACAAAATGTGCTTTGCCATTATCATTAAAATTGAGGAAAATGTGTGATAGTTTTATAAGAATTAAATGAATTTACTAAAACATTTGTTTTTAAATGTGCTGATTTTTTATATAAGAGTGATGGGACAAACTCACGCTAGTTTGGTCTGGGGTGTGAACTGGAGGCCTAGAGATGTGGTCTAGCTGGTTAGATCAGATACTGGTGTAAGTACGATGAGACTACCAGGCCAGTTGTGGCTCGAAGCCAGGCCTCCTCTGTGCAAGTTGCCTTTCGGCAGCAGACTGTTGCTGTCACTCAGCTGTTAGCCACAGGTTTGCCACAGGTTCAGTGAAGCTCCCTTGGCAAAGTGATGGTAAAATCTAACTTTGACGTGCTCTGTCAGTCACTGTTGGTGAGATGGAAAAATAGTCAGAGACCCACACCCACATTCTTTGAGTCAGCCAGGTGTTCCCCATTCATTCTCCTACTTGTGCCTGGCATCCATGGCTGTAATGCAAGTTTACTTCTTGGCCCCAGAAACCCAGTGCTTTCTCTATTTGGTTCATTATGCATTTTAGAGTTGTCTGCCCCTCTGGTGGGAATGGCTGAAGGGTTGGTAGCCAGGAGTGAGTGGAGTGGATGCGGTGGCAAGGGAGAGAAATGGTAATATGTTGCTTTGAAAGTTCTGGCCAAAGTATGTTTTCAATCTGGTCCAAGGTTTCCGTAGTGCCCACCCTGAGAAGGGCCACTCCAGCTTTGTCGGATATGTGCCCACATCCCTGAGGTAGTACTGAAGGTAAGACGGCATGGCCCTCACGTCCTTTCCGTCTATGATCAGTGTGTGGTGTGGGAGAAGCGTGATCCTCAGAGCATTTCAGAGAATTAAAGCTGTCTTTTTCCCAATTCCTTGGCTGATTGAAGAACGTGGTTGGGGAGTGGGGGGTTCTGACCCTTGATAGCTTTGCTCCCACTGCAACTTGTCTGCCCTCGTGTGATCAGCCACTGATCCATTGACACCCTCAAGCAGTTCTCAGATCAGTTGCCTTTTCTCCCCAAGCTGCTTTTCCCCAATCTCTTGCTCTCCCTCCAGCCTCTACCTTATAAGCACTTCCTGGTCTGTGTTCTGGTTGCACGGTAGCAGTTCTCCACCTGCCTTTATAGACCAAGGTCTTTAAATTGCCCAGACATGTTGAGGCACAGTATGCTGTCGAACCTGTGCAGCTTTCCATCTCCCATCTCAAAGCTGAATCAGTTGGGGATTCGTGCAAGAAAGCTCCATAAAACCACTTTAGAACTGCACATCAAATAATAGATAAATTATGATGCAGATGCTTGGCATCAGAAATAAAGGTGCCGTCAACCCTCCCAGTTTCCAGAACCTCTACTAACTTATGTTTTGGTCTTTCTATATTACTACTCAACCTTGAAGACAAATTGATTTTGAAGCTCCCCTTTTTGCCTTGATGGGGCCTTTCTCAATCTAAGCTGCAGTTAATAAAAACAGAAAAGGTTGGCAGTGCTCAGCAAGTCAAGCAGCATCTTGCCAAAGCGAAACAAAATTAGTGTTCTGGGTGTGAAGGCCCTTCACCAGAACTTGGGAAGTGACAAAACAAGTCGAACTTAAGTTGCAGAGAGGGGAGGGGAGGGGAGGGATGGATAGTGATATCCCCTCTGGGGTTAAGCAGTAGAGTGACTCATCCTGGTTAGGAGGTTGGTGGTGGAGGGAGAGCAAAGGGACAGAAAAACAGTGAAATGAGCCATTTTGAAAAAGAAAACAGCAGGAAGTGAATGAGTTGGGAAATGCAGGGCTTTATGTAATACTCAGTGGATTAGATTGTACGATTGGATGAGAAACTGTGTGACTTCTGTGTGTTCGCACACAGGAAGGGACTAAGTGGTTACTGACCGCTACGGTTCCTTGCATCATGCACTGTGACAATCTGCAGGAGAACTGGCCATTCCTGACACACAGAAAGAGAGACCATAAGACACGGGAGCAGAATTAGGCCATTTGGCCCATTGAGTCTAC
This sequence comes from Hypanus sabinus, assembly GCF_030144855.1. Classification (NCBI taxonomy): domain Eukaryota; kingdom Metazoa; phylum Chordata; class Chondrichthyes; order Myliobatiformes; family Dasyatidae; genus Hypanus; species Hypanus sabinus. Next base: position 131,229,312 of record NC_082713.1, read on the forward strand.
TCCGCCATTTCATTATGAGCTGATCCAATCTCCCCTTCTTCCAATCCCCCGCCTTCTCACCATAACCTTTGATGCCCTGACTACTCAGATACCTATCAATCTCTGCCTTAAATACACCCAATGACTTGGCCTCCACTGCTGCCCGTGGCAACAAATTCCATAGATTCACCACCCTGTTGTCTCTGTTCTGAATGGGCGCCCTGCAATCCTCAAGTCATGTCCTCTCGTACTAGACTCCCCCACCATGGGAAACAACTTTGCCACATCCACTCTGTCCATGCCTTTCAACATTCAAAATGTTTCTATGAGGTCCCCCCTCATTCTTCTAAACTCCAAGGAGTATAGTTCAAGAGCTGTCAAACGTTCCTCATATGTTAACCCTCTCGTTCCCGGAATCATTCTACTGAATCTTCTCTGAACCCTCTCCAATGTCAGCACATCCTTTCTTAAATAAGGAGCCCAAAACTGCACACAGTATTCCAAGTGAGGTCTTAAAGTCCAAGTGAGGTCCAAGTGAGCTATCGAAAGTGAGTGGAGAACTTGATATTGTGGCATGGTGACCGTTGTTCCTCCACCACCTTCTCTGCAAACTAAAACTAACCTGTTTACTCATTTTCCCAGTTCTGCTGTGGGGCTCAAATATTAACCTCATTTTCCTTCCTACAGATGGCACCACACCCTGCTGTGTGTTTCCGACATTCTCTGTTTTAGTTTTAGATTTTCGGCATCAGTGATTTATTGTTTTCATTAACTGCAGTTAGATTGATTCAGGAGCAAACACCACCTGAAAGCCACAGACCTTGCAAAAATGAGAACTTTTGTTCGAGAACAGTGCTATTGGACAAGCGAATGCTTCATTGACCAGAAGTGACAGCGGTCAACATTTATGTGCATCTCAAGATAACAGAGTATGTGGTGAGCGCTGCTTTTGGGCTCAGCTACACAAGGGCAGGTGGCCAAAGTGTTTGCAGTACCTGCTGGACGAACTCGGCAGGTCAGGTAGCGTCCGTGGAGAGGAATAAATTGCTGATGTTTTGGACTCATCAGGACTCATTTATGGATGAAGTGTTCACATGCCCAACAGGTTGTTTGGAGGAGGGAGAGGGGAGAGCCGTAGATTTGAAAGAAAACACCATTGCTGAAGGAAGGTGGGATTGGGTGATACATGGAAAGTGGAGGAACGCAGAGCTCTGAATTTAACAGAATTTATTTAAATAGAGTAGAGTGTAAGGAAGCAAGGTGGTCATTGCCTCTGTTGTTCAACCGAGGGCTGTTTGAAATCAGTGTGTCATCAGAATCTGAAGAACAGTCTGTCAATTCACCAGCAGATGGCAGAAGCTCTTTAATCCATCACTCAGCTTCAAGCTGCTTCACCATTGTTCTCCGACAACTGTTAACAATTGGGGCACAATTAACCCCTTCAGAAGAACCGACCGAGCGGGAAAGAGATCCAAATCTATCCACAATCCCAGGCTTTTGGTCCAATTTGAGAGGCTCAACACTGACTAACTGTAAGCATTAGGCAGCAAATCCGGCGAGTCAATTTTTCACCTTGCATTCTTGAATCAGAATTTTCAGAAGTACAGTTGATAGTCCCCGTCACCCCAGCAAAACAATTCATTGTAGCTTATTAAACCTTATTGATTTGTTTATTGTATTTTTGAAGCCCAATTTCAAATCTTGAAACTGGAACAGAATTTGAAATTGCTGGACCTGCTAATGGCTCTCCGAATTATTGCCTGTCTTTTATACGATCATAATTGGCTTGTGTTGTCATGGGTTCGTATTATGTTTGCCAGAAGATGAATTAGTTTCATTTGGGGAAGAAGCAATTGTCAGCGAGGACTGGTGAGGGTTTTATTCTCCTGTAATGCGGTCAGAAAACAAGAAGATGTTTCCCTTGGTGGGTCAGCTCGCACCTTCACCTCTGGCGCGCTTGGCTCTGTTCGTCGGCAGCACTGGTGTCATATGCAAACAAATGGGTTGCTGGGGAAGTGACATGATGCCTTGTCCAATAATTGCAGCGCGCACATGATATATAGACACGCGTTAAGTTGCATCTTTTGGAGGGGAATGGAATATGCAGTTTTTATAATTTATTAGCACTGCATTGGTCAAATGGTAGCCTATGAATAATACAGAGATTTACATGGGACAGCATGTCACTAATAGATGCAATTGCTCCCCTTAACTGCCAGGAGACTTGTAAAGCAGAATGCATTACTTCTATCATGTGGTAATAAATCATTGTACTTTGTCCGCGTCTCCCTTTTCCTCCTGAGGTCCGGGGCAGTCTGGTGCCGCAAGGCCCTGGATATCTTCCAAAGTCTCTCCAGTAATTTCGGCATCTCGGCATCATTTTTTTTACGGCAATTCTTGGATCGGATAACAAGAAGCAATAATTCTCAGGTGTCGCTTTGGCAGTTAACTCTCCAGGTTTTCATCTCTCTGTGCATGCTTTTGAATGCTTGGGCTTCATTACTTCATCCTAATTGGGAGCAGAGCGCTGATTTTATGTCTCCATCCCAGAGTCATAAAGCCCTTATAAGCCAGTAATGAGCTGAGTTAAAAGCCCTTTATCTCTCCTGACAGAAACAACTGATCACTTAGCTTTTGATATCACTTAGAGGCAGAAGATAATTCTCCCTGCAAAACATCTGTAACAACTGAGCAGTTTTCTTTTTAAGAAAAAAAAAACACTGTTCTGTCAAACATTGGCCTAGTAAGGAACATAGCATTTGCTTCTGAAATGTAGAGTTCTGAAAGCCGAGGCGATCTCATTTCTGCTTTGTTGTGAGGTTTGAATGTGGGAGTTTTCAGAGCTGTCCTGCCCATCACCAGCAGGTGGCAGTGTCCCCGTGTGCACTGGATTTGAGTGCCCAGCACTTGCGAGTTGTTGACTGCACATTTCTCGAAAGTAGCAGTGAGAGCGAAACAGTTTTTACTTATTTTGGAAGGGCTTTGAACTGCAATTCATTTCTTTGCCTTTGCTGCTCTGATTAATGTGTTTGTGAAACATGACTCACTTTCTGCAATGTTCTCGTCACTCAATATTTTGCAAACTCCTTCAGTCTTGTCAGAGAACCTGCATCCCCAAACTGTACTGTAGGTGTTTAAAGCTGCATTTTATTCATCAGCATTAGTGTAACAGCCAGAGATGTTTGTTATTGCACGCTGTCTCTTTGTTTTGAGCTCTGAGAAAGGTTTAATTTGCCAGACTGGATGGAAATTTTATTTTAAAGCAGGACGCGTTTGGCAACAAATGATGATTTGCACAATGCTTTGGTAGAAATATCATTGTGGGGGAAACAGACCGTGGATTAAGTGTTAATCTCACTCTTCAGGTGAGGAGTGTGTCAGGGGTGTCAAACAGGGGCAGGTTACCTGAGGAGTGAGGGTGCTGAGGTTGTTTTCCATTGTTTGTTGTGCTGCCGTTTTGATGAGTCACACTTACAGATCAGTGACAATAAACGAGGTCTGACCATCCTCTCTCAGCCAGCACCACCACACACATGATTCAGTCTTCCTTGGTCTTCACCCTACCACGGCCTTTCCCTTTGTTCCCTTCTCCCTTTGTGCAATTTAAAACGATTTTGATTGCTCACTTTTCCTCGTGGTGAAAAGTCTTCAACCTGAAATTGATGCACCATCAATAACTCACACTGAGACGTAGGCGAGATACCGGCTTTTATTGACTGGAAGAAGGAACCAGGAGTGAGTGTCTATCATACAAGGTCTTGGAGACTGAGGCCGAGCTTCAGGCCGCAGGTCTCCTTTATACAGGGGCCTGTGGGAGGAGCCACAGGAGCAGTCAGCAGGGGCGTGTCCCGACAGGCACATAGTTCACCACATTCACCCCCCCTTCGTTTGAAAAAGTCCTCATGTAGCGAAGGTTCTTACAAGTCAAGCCGATCAGGCGGTCGAATCTGTTGCTGCGATCTACGTAGCACCGGCTGTGACCGCATAGGTGCCGGCAACATTGGCGATTGCACAGGGGACGGGGGTTGCGCGTGTTCTTGCCCACTAGGCGCCGGTGATCCCTCATGCATGTGCGAGGCGCCTGGTATAAATGCGTATGAAACGCCCGGTATACAAGTGTCGTGAGGAGTCTGTGTAGGGCCTGGTGAGTACGGTGTCACCTCTGGTGCAGGGTTCACAGTTACCGGAGAGCCTTCAGGGTAGTGGTCTGCTGCACCTGCGGGTGCCAGGTCGCGGATGGAGACCGTGTCCTCCCGCCCATCAGGTAAGACCACGTAAGCATACTGGGGGTTCGCATGGAGAAGGTGAACCCTCTCCACCAGCGGGGAGTATTTATTGCTCCTCATATGTTTCCGGAGCAGCACTGGCCCCGGGGACGTCAGCCAAACTGGTAGGGTGGTCCCAGTGACAGACTTCCTGGGAAAAGAGAATAGGCGTTCGTGAGGGGTGGCATTGGTGGACGTACATAACAGAGAGCGGATAGAGTGCAGTGCCTCAGGGAGGACCTCCTGCCATCGAGAGACCGGCAACCCTTTGGACTTAAGGGCTAAAAGTGTGGCCTTCCACACTGTGGCATTCTCCCGCTCCACCTGGCCATTACCCCGGGGATTATAACTCGTGGTCCGACTGGTAGCAATGCCCCTAGCTAGCAAGTACTGGCGCAGCTCCTCACTCATAAAGGAGGACCCTCTATCACTGTGGATATAGCAGGGATACCCGAACAGAGTGAAGAGCTGGCGCAGGGCTTTTATGACGGACGTGGCAGTGGTGTCGGGGCAGGGGATGGCAAAAGGGAACCGTGAGAACTCGTCAATAACACTGAGAAAATAGACATTGCGGTCAGTGGAGGGAAGGGGGCCCTTAAAGTCAACACTCAGGCGTTCAAAAGGGCGGGTGGCCTTGACAAGTTGTGCCGTGTCAGGACAGTAGAAGTGCAGTTTGCACTCGGCACAAATTTGGCAGTCCCTGGTCATCGTCCTGATGTCCTCCAGGGAGTACGGCAGGTTCCGAGCTTTCACAAAATGGTAAAATCGGGTGACCCCCGGATGGCAAAGTTGTGCATGAAGGGCGTACAGCTGGTCGAGCTGTGTGCTAGCACATGTTCCCCGGGATAGGGCATCAGGGGGCTCATTGAGTCTGCCAGGCCGGTACAGGATATCATAGTTGTAGGTGGAGAGTTCTATCCTCCACCGCAAAATCTTATCATTTTTGATCTTGCCCCGCTGTTGGTTGCTGAACAGGAACGCAACCGAGCGCTGGTCGGTCAGCACGGTGAATCTTTTGCCAGCAAGATAGTGCCTCCAGTGCCTAACAGCCTCCACTATGGCCTGGGCTTCTTTCTCCACCGCGGAGTGCCGAATTTCAGAGCCTTGGAGGGTGCGAGAAAAGAATGCTACTGGTCTGCCTTCATGATTAAGGGTAGCAGCCAGAGCGAAATCGGAGGCATCACACTCCACTTGGAAGGGAGTGGTCTCGTCCACTGCATGCATCGTAGCTTTGGCAATGTCCGCTTTAATGCAGTTGAAGGCCGCGCAGGCCTCAGCAGAGAGGGGAAACGAGGTAGACTTGACCAGGGGGCGAGCCTTGTCTGCGTAATGGGGGACCCATTGGGCGTAATAGGAAAAAAAACCCAGGCACCGTCTGAGGGTCTTGAGAGTGGTGGGAAGAGGGAGCTCTAACAGGGGGCGCATACGTTCAGGATCAGGCCCAATAACCCCGTTTTCCACGACATACCCAAGTATAGCAAGGCGGGTGGTACCAAAAACACACTTGTCCCTGTTATAAGTAAGGTTCAGAGCTGCGGCCACTTGGAGAAACCGTTGGAGGTTGGCGTCGTGATCTGGCCTGTCATGACCACAGATGGTGATGTTATCCAGATAGGGAAATGTGGCCTGCAGTTGGTACTGGTCCACCATCCGGTCCATTTCCCTCTGGAAGACAGAGACACCATTCGTGACACCGAAAGGGACGCGCAGGAAGTGATAGAGCCGGCCGCCCGCCTCGAAGGCGGTGTAGGGGCGGTCCTCTGGGCAGATGGGGAGCTGGTGATAAGCGGATTTCAGATCTATTGTCGAGTACACCTTATACTGAGCAATCTGGTTGACCATATCCGCGATGCGGGGTAGGGGGTATGCGTCAAGCTGCGTAAACCTATTGATGGTTTGACTATAGTCCACCACCATCCTATTTTTCTGCCCAGTCCGAACAACAACCACCTGGGCCCTCCAAGGGCTTGTGCTCGGCTCAATGATCCCCTCCCTGAGCAGCCGCTGCACCTCCGACTGAATGAAGGCCCGGTCCCCCGCGCTGTACCTCCTGCTTTTGGTTGCCACAGGTTTACAGTCGGGGGTCAGGTTGGCGAACAGCGGTGGGGGAGGGATCTTGAGAGTGGAGAGGCTGCAAGTGTCGGTAGCGCAGCTGTTGGCCTGGTTCTGGATGGGATGTTTGTGTCCGTGTGTGTGTGTGGTCAGTAGCGGGGTATGTGAAGAAGTCCCACAAAACTGAGGATTCTTGACAGTGAGTGGTGGGAGGGGCCCGTCGTATACCATAGTCACACTTTCGAGATGGCTCTGGAAGTCCAGCCCCAATAGCACAGGTGCGCACAGATTAGGCATGACCAGCAGTTCAAAGTCCCGATATTCTGTGCCTTGCACCACCAAAGTCGCTACACAACCCGCCCGGATGTCTGCGGACTGCGACCCAGAGGCCAAATGGAACCTCCGACTGACCGGCCGCGTTGCAAGTCCGCAGCGTTGCACTGTGTCCGGGTGAATAAAACTCCCAGTGCTGCCCGTGTCAAACAGGCATCCAGTCCAGTGCCCCTCCACCTGGATGTCCATCATGGACCTTGCAAGCTGGTGTGGGGCGCTTTGGTCGAGAGTCACAGTGGCCAGAGTTGGATCGCCGTCGGGGTACCCGGTCAGCATCGGAGGGTCGGGGGCGGGGCATGCTGACGCCGACAAAGATGGCCGCTCACATCCGGGGTACCCGGTCAGCATCCGAGGATCGGGGGCGGGGCGTACTGACGTCGACAAAGATGGCCGCCCACATCCCGGCATGCAAGATGGCGGCCCCCACGTTTCACCCGCAGCGCTGCACTCCGCTCGAGGTTGAGACTTACAGACCTTGGCGAAGTGGCCCCGCTTTCCGCAGCTGGAGCAGGTCGCTTCTCACGCTGGACAGCGTCGTCGAGGATGTTTCTTTTGGCCACAGAAATAACAAAGCACGAGTTTCTTACGGGCCACAGCCGTGGTCTGGGTCGGGGAGCTCGTGGAATGGCGACTGGCGGCGGCGTTGGCGAATTCGCTCCCGGGAGCCGGCGGTGGCGGGGTCTGAGGCGTCCACGGAACCGGCGGGGAATCGCGCGACTGGACAGCGTCGGCGTTATGCAAAGCAGCTTCTAGAGCGTTGGCCTTCTCTATCGCCGAGCTTAAGGTAAGATCCGAGTTCTCCAGCAGCCGCTGGCGCATGTACACTGACCTCAGTCCCGTCACAAAGGCGTCTCGCACCAGCAGCTCCGCATGCTGTTCTGCCGTGAGCGTCTTGCAGTCACAAGCTCGGACGAGTGTCTGTAGTGCTCGGAGAAACTCAGCGCACGATTCGCCAGGCCGCTGTTGCCGGGTAGCTAAGCGATGTCTTGCATAGACGGTGTTCACCGGCCGCAGGTACTGTCGTTTGAGGGCGTCCAGTGCCCCTTCGTAGGTCGGCAGGTCCCGGATAAAGGAGTAAACTTTGGAGGAGACCCTCGAGAGTAGGATTCTGTGCATAACGGCGGGTTCAGTCGCACGAAGCTCCGCCAAGTACGATTGGAAGCATGCAAGCCAGTGTTCAAAAGCGAGAGCTGCGTCAGGGTCTTGAGGGTCCAAATCCAACCGGTCCGGACGCAAAACGGGTTCCATGTTTTAAAACTTCCAGTCAATAAAATTGATGCACCATCAATAACTCACACTGAGACGTAGGCGAGATATCGGCTTTTATTGACTGGAAGAAGGAACCAGGAGTGAGTGTCTATCATACAAGGTCTTGGAGACTGAGGCCGAGCTTCAGGCCGCAGGTCTCCTTTATACAGGGGCCTGTGGGAGGAGCCACAGGAGCAGTCAGCAGGGGCGTGTCCCGACAGGCACATAGTTCACCACAGAAATGTTAATTATCTCTCTCCCGCCCTCCCCTTCTCTCCCTCTCCCACTCCCTCCCTCTTTCTCTCTCTCGTGACAGATACTGCCTAAACTTTTGAGTATTTTCCACCAAAGCTTAATTATATTTCAAATTTATGACATTAATAGTTTTTTTCAATTTTGCAATTCTTCAAGTCTTAGGCAAGATTAACATGCTAGAGTGGTCTATTCCTTTAGTCAAAGTCTTCTCAGCTTTCTCTGGCACCTTCACCTACAAATATGCCCCAGATCTCAGTTTCCATCTTCTTACTTCTATTTATTTGTATTCTATTTAAGCTTTTCCTCAATTGAGCACTACAGCACAGAAATAGGCCCTTCAGCCCATCTAGTCTATGTGGATCTATTATTATGCCTAGTACCTCCAACTGCTAAAAGCTGCTATTGAAACACTGCATGGCACGTAAGTTAGAAGGAGAGCTGAACTTCACTGAACCAAGGTATTCATCTGTATTGCAATGCTTATTATAGCTGTAATATATTGTCTACAGAATTAAAATGTTTTCTGATGTGTCCTGAGGGGTTTTATTTATTCCTGAATCCCCTTCAGAAAGCAGTGATGAATTACTTCTGCTGAGTTTCTCCTTCAAAGCCATTGGGAAGGGAACTCCAAGATGTGGACTCAGCAAAGATGAAGGAGCAAGTGTATTTCCCAGTCGGTGCGATGTGTCACTCAGTGGGGAGCCTGTAAGCTGTGGTGCTGCCGTCACCTGGTCAGTGGGTTTGGGAGGTATTGTTGGAGCTGCTTGGGCAAGTAACTCCGGTGTGTGTTCATTTTGCACTCTGCAACCACTGCTCTGATGGTGGTGGGGATGAATATCGAATGTGGTGGACCGAGTGAAAAACTAGTGATCTGCGTTGTCCTAGAGAGTGTTGAGTTGTTGGACACCATTCTCTCTACAAGGGGAGAGTGGTCCATCCCATTCCTGATGTGTCCATAGCTCATGGAAAGGTCAGTGAACATTAGGAGGCATCAGATCTCCTGCCTGTGACCTGTTCTTGAGGGCACAGTATTTAACAGTTGGTACATTAGAGTTTTTGGTCAATGATGATGTCAAAGGTATTTATATGGGGTTTTGGCAGTGGTCATCTTAATAAATACGAGGTAATTGGATTGTCCTTTGTTGCTGATGATCATTGCCCAGCACTTGAGGGGTGTTTGTGTGAATTAAATACCATTTCTCAGCCTATGTCTGAATGTTACCAGAGTCTTGCTGCTTGCAGGCATGGGCTTCTTGGAAATGGAATTAAATGTTGTGAATTAACGTGTGAACATCCTCTACAATGTTCAATGAAATATCCTTTAGCCGTTGTTTAGACAAATATTGAAAGATATTGGGTTTTGCTTGTAGTATCATTTTCATTGACGAATGAAAATATCACCCTCGACAGAGAAAGCCCCCTCCAAAGCAAATTCCACTGTTGGCATCTCTGCAAATGATAAACCTAAGGGGGCTGGGCCATTATGGAAGCGCAGGGTTATGGGAAAGTTTCAGGTTGAGAATTACAAACAGAAGTTCATGTAGCTTCTGTAGTTTCCCCAGAAGTTCACACAGCCTCCCCGCCTTCACTCCTTTTGAATGCCGTCATCGTTGAAGTTTCATGGATTCCCAGGTTTCGGCGTCCCCTACAAGAGCCTGTAATCGGGGTGGTGCTGTGTGTCATTGTGTACCTCAAAGTCTGTTACCTTCAGAACTTCTCACTTTTGCAGTTCAACACGCATAAAATGCTCGAGGAACTCAGCAGGTCAGGCAGCATCTATGGAGAGGAGTAAACAGTGGACATTTTGGCTCACGACCCTTCATCCAGGATCATCAGAGTCCTGATGAAGGGTCTTGGCTCAAAACATGGAGTTTTATTCCCCCCATAGAGGCTGCTTGACCTGCTGAGCACCTCCAGCACATTGTATGTATTGCTCTGGATTTCCAGTACCTGCAGAATTTCTTCGGTTTATAATTTTTGCAGTTCCTCTCCTCTGTGCAGATGGCAGTAACATTTGAACCATCTGCGAGATATAAAGAAAATTACGGATGTGAACTCAAATCTGTAATGCCAGTTTACTCTTGTTAAAACCAGACAATTTATGCATGCTAATAATAGCTTGGGTGATGGCTATTTCATCCACTGTAGAAGTTATAGGTTTGAATTCCGCTAAAGATTGTAAAATCGAGGTGCTACTCAGATTGCACTGCCGGGGAGAGGGTTGGATTACTCTGCAGGTTCAGATGGCACCCTCTGAGACGAGAGGTTAAATCTGAAAGAAAGTATAATTCCAGTGGCACTAATATAAAGAGAACTTAGAGGATAAGGGGTTATTCCACAGGCCGGGGTCAATATTTATTTCTCAATAAATATCACTGAAAGCAGAACATTACAACAGGATGGTGGAATTACTCACCAGGACGGGCAGCATCGGTGGAGAGTGAAGCTGTGTTAATATTTCAGAGTAATGGTCCGAAAGGGAAACTGTTCAGTCATATCATTCATATTGTGCTTTCTGAGTGCCCTCTGCCTCTTGACAGTGCAAAGGACAATGTGAGCATCCTGAAGTTGTAAAAGTGGCTGTAAACATCCAGCTAATTTTCCGTAAGAAGTGTTGACTTTGTGAAGCCCGCTTGGTCCAGGTTTAAGTTCCAGATTGGTTCTGGCTGCTGGGATGTTCTCACACCTCAGGCAGTGGGGAACTCCCAGCACAGCCCCAGAGTTTCACTGCTACTCCCGTTCATGCTGACAGGCTGGACTGCCACCTGCTTCTCTCTGGGCTCTCTCACTGCCATGTCCGTCTGCAGGATTTATGCTGCAATTCTTCCATCCTGATGGCACTGTGATTAATTGAAGTGGAATTCCTGAATTTTGTGATAATGATTATCTTGTTTCTGGTTTGAAATCAGGGCAAGTCCAACCCCAATATTTCAAGCACATCCTTCATAGTAAAGTCATATCTTACAGAAGCAGTCACTTTAGCCCATAGAATCTGTGTCAACCTTCCAATCCTTCACAAATCCCATTTAATACTCCCCAAATTCCCAAAAGCTCCCCCCAAGATTCCAACCACTCATCTATGCACTTGGGACAATTTTCAGGGGTCAGTTAACCCGCCATCCTGCAGGGCTCTGGGCTGTGGGAGGAAACCTGAGCACCCAGCGGAACTCCACACAATAACAGAAATGTGCAAACTCTGCGCAAGATGTGAAGCAGGTAAAAAAGGTAAAGTTGGAAAGCAGCAGCTGTACCACCTGTGCCATCCTTTCCGTAAATCCCATTCCAGATTCAGTCTCATCATCGCATTGAATCTTAGAGCAAGCGTTAGGCTGTACAGTCCGCTGTTGCCCGAGCCATTCTTTATCCAGTTGGTTTCGGAGATTTTTCTTCCCTGTTCAAGGATATAACAAGTTCCTTTCTAAAGATTGTCATTTGAATGTGCTTCCACCACCTCTTGAGGTTCACTCACTTGTTGCTGATATAGTCCCAAGTGAAGGGAAACGTACCTCATAGTACTATGGGTGCCCAGTTTCAAGAAAGATGTTGATATTTTGGAAAGGGTACAGGTCAGGTTCATCAAGATTCTGCCTGGATTTGAAGGTATGAACTAAAAGGAGAGGTTTGATAAACCTGGGTTGTTTTCACTGGAGCATCAGAGGGATTGAGATCATGTGCCAGTAGGAGGGAGTTAGTTTAATTTGTTATTGTGTTCAAAGTTAAAGTACAGTAAATTTATCATGCAGGTATGTACATGTCAACATAGACAACCTTGAGATTCTTTTTCTTGCAGACAGTTACAGCAAAATCAGGAATTGTAATAGAATTTATGAAGAACTCGACATAAGCAGAGGAGATTTACCAGGATGTTGCCTGGATTGGGGAGCATGCCTTATGAGAATAGATTGAGTGAACTCAGCCTTTTCTCCTTGGAGCTACGGAGGATGTGGTGACCTGATAGAGGTGTATAAGATAATGAGAGGTATTGATCATGTGGACAGTCAGAGGCTTTTTCCCCAGGGCTGAAATGGCTAGCACGAGGGGGCATAGTTTTAAGTGCTGGAAAGTCAGTACAGGGGGGATGTCGGGGTAAGTTTTTCACACGCAGAGCGGTGGGTGTGTGGAATGCATTGCCAGTGGTAGAGGTGGAAACAATAGGGTCTTTCAAGAGACCCTTAGAAAGGTACATGGAGCTTAGAAAAATAGAGGGCTATGCAGTAGAGAAATTCTAGGTAGTTTCTAGAGTGGGTTACATGATCGGCACAATGTTGTGGGTCGAAGGGCCTGTGATGTGCTGCAGATTTCTATGTTTCTAAATACTGGAAAACAACCAAGAAGACAAGTTGCACTAAATAAGTAAATAAATAGGTAGAGAGATAATACTGAGACAATGAATTGCAGATTGCTTAAAACTGAGTCTGTAAGATGTGGAACTAGTTCGGCTGGGACATCATGGGCTAAAGGGCCTTTACTTTTGCTGTATTTATTTTTGTATTTATTTGGAGATACAGTGTGGAACGGGCCCTTGCAGCTCAGCCAGCCCGCACCACCTATTTAGCAACGACCAATTAGCCTGCTAACCGGTACTTTTGTACAATGTTCTGAAAGTATTAACACTCGTAGGTAAATAGATTAAACCTTCTAAATGCCTCAGAAGGAAATTATGCTAGTTAACAACCTGCTTCCAGTGAAGCTTACAATCAGAGATGTTTCTGAAATCACAAGGAGCAGCGGGTGTAAAGGCCACTCTGTATTAGAACAATGCTTCAGGGAGCCACTTGATTCAAGTGCTCTGGAAAACGATCACTGTATTCATGCAGACACTGATTGGTTCCTCAATGTGTACATAGATAGAGATATATTAGAAAATATTCAAGATGTGGTCTGGGACTGGCTGCATGACTATATGGATCCATGGATAAAAAAAAATCAGTGGATGACGAGGACTGAGTGTATTTATTTTATAAATATTGGGTCTGTTGAAATGTTGAATTAATCTGTCCTGATCTTAAACTAATGGGATTAGGTTTACTAACTGTAGACAGCCAGAATCTATTTGCATAATGCTTGTGATTTTCATGCAGGCACCCAATGTAATAGAAATGTTGTCACGTCTTATTACATTTCTATACAAATGTTATTCTCTTGTAAATGCTCTGTCAGGAGAAATGAAATTTAAACAGTGACAGGAAAATGTCATTTCTGGTGCTAAGTTGAAGACACTAAAAATGATCAACTCCCGCAGACTAACAAGAATTTTCATGGAGCGATGCTATTCAATAGCATTACATTAATCTCTCTTTCTATGCTCTTTCCCAGAGCAGACACAATCCAAGTTAACTGTTAAGGTGTCATAATATCCAAAAAATATTGATTCCTTCGCTCCCTGGTGACCTGGTGCGGTTGGATTTCTGCAGCAACAGGAGGCAATGGGGACTGTTGAGTGCAAATGAGAAGACAATTCAAGAGTTGTCTTTCCTTGGTGGTTGTCCTCCCAATAACGAAGCATGGGATCTGAGTTGCCACGTTCTTGGTTTATTATCCTACAGTCCTGAGCAGATTGTGTTGTGCAGGTTGTCCTTGGAGGTTAGAAGTGCCCAAACTATGGACACCTCCTACATATGAGTGAGCACCCATAATATTGGTAAATTCTGATAGGTTGCAATTAGTTAGGTATTCAATTTGAACAAGTACGTTCCGTTCCCTTTTTTGTTTCAATACCAGATCTAAGAACAAGTGAAGTGACATCAAGCAATTCATGAGAGAAAAGAAGTGGATAAAGTTGGATTGGCCTGAAATATCCAGATAAGCTTAGGAAAAAAAAATAAAAAAAACACAGTTGACAGGCTTGTCAATGAAAGAAAAGGCAAGTAGACACTGTTCTGAGCATGTTCAGACTCCCAGAAGAGCCAAGGGTCAGTTTTCTCTCAAAGATGGTATGTGTAGATCAGGCAGCTTGGAGCCACCTGGCTGAGGTACTTGTAATGTGCATCTGTTAACTCTGGGGACTGGGGGAACAGCAATGTTCCTGCTTTCAGAAAGGAACATCAAACAGGAGCGCACACAGTGAGGATCACATACATTGTAAAAAACAATGAAGGTTAAATTCACAGCTGCCATGTCTTGGAGCTGAGAGGATCCTATCACTGAAATTATGAGGCTCTCTGAAGTCACTGGACACCAGAGTTCCACTATTTATTCCCCAGGGATTAACAGTGTCTGCTCCAAGTTCCTATTGCTTTAAAACTCCAATCAATTTGAAAGCACTTTTTCCTGTGCCTGAACAGCTACTTTCTGGTTTAGGTGTGGATTTCAGAAGCTGTAGCCAGGTGGAAGGTAAGGTTACGATGAGTGGCTGTCTGTGCTTGCTTCCTATGGGTTACTGATTTGGAACTGGCTGCACGGCATATTTTGAGTAAGGAGTCTGGGACTTGGTAACGACAGTGGTAAGTGCTGAGCTCGCTCAGGGAATGGTCGTGATGGAGACCCTCTGGCACTCTTCTGTCACTTGGTGTCGAAACATGAGACTTATTGGCAGCAGGAGCAAACTTCTGCTGTCTGGCAGTGTTCCTCACCTCTGCCCCTGGTCCAGTTTCAGGTCTGTTCATGGATTTGTTAGTCACTGCTGCCAACTGCCCTAGCTTTGCTCCTCCATTCATGCAGATAACCTCAACAGTTGCCAGTCTACCGTGAACAGACCTTAACTTTTGTCTTATTCAATAGACAATAGGTGCAGAAGTAGACCATGCGGCCCTTCGAGCCTGCACTGCCATTCTGAGATCATGGCTGATCATCTACTATCAATACCCAGTTCCTGCCTTGTCCCCATATCCCTTGATTCCCCTATCCATAAGATACCTATCTAGCTCCTTCCTGAAAGCATTCAGAGAATTGGCCTCCACTGCCTTCCGAGGCCGTGCATTCCAGACCCCCACAACTCTCTGGGAGAAGAAGTTTTTCCTTAACTCTGTCCTAAATGACCTACCCCTTATTCTCAAACCATGCCCTCTGGTACTGGACTCTCCCAGCATCTGGAACATATTTCCTGCCTCTATTTTGTCCAATCCCTTAATAATCTTATAAGTTGCAATCAGATCCCCTCTCAATCTCCTTAATTCCAGCGTATACAAGCCCAGTCTCTCTAACCTCTCTGCGTAAGACAGTCCAGACATCCCAGGAATTAACCTCGTGAATCTACGCTGCACTTCCTGTATAGCCAGGATGTCCTTCCTTAACCATGGAGACCAAAACTGTACACAATACTCCAGGTGTGGTCTCACCAGGGCCCTGTACAAATGCAAAAGGATTTCTTTGCTCCTGTATTCAATTCCCTTTGTAATAAAGGCCAACATTCCAATAGCCTTCTTCACTGCCTGCTGCACTTGCTCATTCACCTTCAGTGACTGATGAACAAGGACTCCTAGATCTCTTTGTATTTCTCCCTTACCTAACTCTACACCGTTCAGATAATAATCTGCCTTCCTGTTCTTACTCCCAAAGTGGATATTCCTTCTGTGGCCATCCAAGACAATGTGGCTTCCAGTGCAAGGTGTGGCCCAGTTGGCTGGACAGTGGGGGTGTGGTGGGGGGCTCTTCAGATCTTCCAAAATCATCACTGCTGCAAAAAGATCCCGCAAAGCAGAGGTGCCCTCTGTTGAATTGCTTACTTAGTTTTTGGTGTAGCGATTTGGATGGCTTCATGATATGGAGAACAGCAGAGGAAAGTAGAGTGTTACGTGCCTAGAGTTGGGAGCACCATGCTCCTCATCGTCCAACCTAGTCACAGAGCGCGTGTGTGTGTGTGTGTGCGTGTGTGTGCATGCACGCACACGTCTGTATGTGTACATCTTTGAAGGGAGGTGGCACATTGGTCTTTGTTGCATTCAAGTCCATGCCAAACTATTATTCTGCCTATTCCCATCGACCTGCACCTGGCCCACAGCCCGCCATCTATGTACTTATCCAAACTTCTCTTAAATGTTGAAATCGAACCCATTTCTACATTCCACTGGCAGCTTGTTACACACTCTCAGCACACTGACTGAAGAACTCCTCCTCGTTTCATCTTTGACCCTTAACCCATAACCTCGAGTTCTAGTCTCTCCCAACCTCAATGGAAAAAAGCCTGCTTGCATTTATGCTGTCTATGCTATTCACAATTTTGTATACCTCTATCAAATCTCCCCTCATTCTCCTATGCTCCAGGGAATGAAGTCCTAAACTATTTATCCTTTCCTTATAACTCAGATCCTCGAGTATTGGTAATATCCTTGTAAGGTCTGTACTGTTGGCTAATTTGTCAGTCTTCGCCTTGTCTCAACATCTGGGCAGCAAAAGGCACATCAACTTCACTCGCCCCATCATTGAACTGTTCCCACAAACTATGAGCTCATTTTCAAGGACTCTTCATCTCACATTCTCGATATTTATAACTTATTTATTTAATATTATTATTTCTTTTTTTTGTATTTGCTCAGTTTGTTGTTTTTTGCACGTTGGTTGCTTGTCCATCCTGTTGGCGCAGTCTTTCATTGATTCTATTGTGTTCCTTGGGTTTACTGAGGAAACAGATCTCAGGGTTGTATATGGTGATATAGATGTAGATATTTTATATACACACACACAAACTTTGACAAGTGGGCTTTGAACTTTTTCTAACGTGCTCTGTTAATCCCAAGGACATTAACCTTAAGGTTCTTTGTTTTGGTCTCCATTTCAGTGAAAATCTGGACAAAGTCCAGTATTGCTTCATGAGGATCAGTAGTCAAAGACTAAGTTAATCAGTGATTTTTGATGTGTCTGTTTCCCATGCACAGAACCATTGTCCATTATACTCATTTTAATTGCCTGCTTTCTTTGCTCCCTTTACCTCAACATGACTTGGTTAAGCAACTTTTGAAAAAAACCCAGCTGTTCATTGGTCCCAACGATGTGGATTGGCTTTAAATATAGTCTCGAAGGGCGGGTGATCCACTTACCCTCCCCTCTTCCCATCCTTATTTCCTTAAATTTCTGACGACCTGTTAGCAGTAAAATTGCAATGAAAGCAATTCTTCCACTCATCACAGCATGACGGAGGGGATGCTTGTGAAGAATGATACAGTGTAGTATGCTGCTATTGAACATGCAGCTGTTAATTGATTAGCAACCAATCTATATATTGTTTAAACCTTTGTCATGACCCATATCTGAACTTTGAAAACTGATATCACAGCAGTAATTACAGTGCCACAGATGAACTAATGCATGTCCGTGCATGGTAATTTTAGTGTGTACAGACTGACTGCTTCATATATCCTCCAAGTGCTCGAAATGAGTCAAGAGCAGAATTTGTAGTCATTTTATGCAAACTTTGATTTTCAAGTGGCAGTATCATAGCTTTTTTTTATTGCTGTGGGGAGACTAAAATGAGATACTGTCACCTTAAGGATGGAAGGTATTTGTAAATTGAAACAATCAGAAATTGAATTATGTGGTGATTTACGCTGGTCGAGTTCCTCACAGTTCTTCAGAAGGATCGCGCAGAACGCCTCTGTCCTGTAAAAGTGCGGCAACCTCATCGTCGCCAGCCAGAGGCTATAATTCACAAGCTGATGTCTTCAAGCACTGGAGATATTAAAGAATATAGCTTCAGTATAAACATGCTGAGATGGGTTTTCTGCATCTGTCATTCCTTCAGTAACAAGTCAATGATGGCAAAATAACAAACACGAGGAAATCTGCAGATGCTGGAAATTCAAACAACAACACACACAAAATGCTGCCTGGCCTGCTGTGGTCTACCAGCATTTTGTTTGTGTTGATGGCAAAATAAAAATGATTTTATTTTATTTTATTTAACAACACGGTGTGGAGTTGGCCCTTTGGGTCCTCCAGGCCACTCAGTCCCAGCAACTCCTGATGAACTTGATTAACCCTAACCCATTCACGGCACAATTTGCAATGACCAATTAACCTACTTGGTATGTCTTTGGACTGTGAGTGGAAACTGGATGACTCGGGGTAAAACCGTGTGTCCTACAGGAAGGACCTACGGATGCTCCTTACCAAACGACACCGGAATTGAATTTCAAACTCCAGAATGCCCTGAGCTGTAATAGCATCACGCTAGCCACTACACTACTGTGGGGTGATGTCACGTACTGTGGCTGCTTCCCATTACACTTTGCTAGGATGTCTTTAATATAAAGCCTGCAAAGCTTTTTGGGTACTTACACTGACTCAGCCAAATGTAACTTTCACAAATGGTGATTTTTATTGCTTAAGTTATGCTATTCAGCAAGGTTGTTCTTAACAGCAGAACCACTCCTTCCTGGCTTAGGTAGGGCAACATAATGGGAATTAGGGTGGCAAACTCTCGTTAATTTCTGCCAGCCAGTTTCTCTTAGAAAACGAGCATTTGATGGTCTTGGAACACCCTGAACCACCAAAGACCCGAATCAATGCAGACATAATCCGAGTCACTGGCACTGAATTAGCTGCTCATCCCATCAGCATTGAGCATTGTGGTTAAAGGGCCAGCTATTGGCAAAGACTACAAATTACCGTGCAAATTGATTGGAAATTGGAGGAAATGTTTGGGTAAAAAAGGCATAGAATCTTGCTGCGCAAAACACTGTGGAATCTGAGTTTGTTGAAAATTTCAGTGTACAATCTAGCAATGGGCTCTTCTACCTACCGTAGCCATGTCAACTATTGCAGTTATCCATAGCAAAAGCTCTTCTGGCACTGATTCAAGAGGCTTGATGCTGTGAGAGTATCTGTTTTGTCCCTGTCCTCAGCCAGTGTGTTCCAACTATTCTTTGTGTTTGTGGGGGGGGGGGAGGGGTGGAGAATTTCCCTCAGATGCCCTAATACCCATTCTGTATTAATTTAAACAGCTCAACACAGAGAAGGGTTGTCAGAAAGAATCTGTGTATACCCCTTTTGTAATTTGGTGCATTTCTGTCAGGTCAGCCCCTCAGCCTCTTCCATACCAGGGAAAGCAAAAGTGAATCTTTCCATTCTTCACTTGTAACTGAAATTCCAATCCAGGCAAGGACATCCTGGTCAATCACTGTCTATCACAATGAGTCAGCCACAATCATATGGGATTCAGGAACGGACTGGGGCCGCTATGGTCAGAAGCTCCTTTTATTTTCAACCTCCTTGACTGCACAGGACTGTCAGGCATCCAGGTTCTCTTGCTTTTGATTTTCCTGTACTGCCCATATTTCAAACAGCTCCCTGACCCTTGAGCCCCTTAGATGTCTTAAAACATGAAAGATATCTTCGCTACCTCCATCTTGCTTCCTCTTGTGTTGTGGTCACAAGATGATCCTTTACACGAGAACAGGGAAAAGGAAAAGGCCAGGCTAATCCTTCAGGGCAATTGCCTGTGGCAGGCCTTAACAAAAGCAAATCAAACAGCAGAATTGCCCTGAAGTTTTGCGGCTGTGTAGGAATACATTAATGCATCAAAGATAAATAGATTTTGTGTTGGAGGGTAGGCCTTGGTGGGTGGGGTGGGTGGTGGGGCTGCAAGAGGGGCTCGTTAGGCCATCTGTTCTCAGTATCAGGAACCCCTTTCAATAATTTGACTGTGATGAAGATCGTCGGTTTCCTGTTCATCTGGAATGGATCTCGTTCAGTGACATTTTCTCTCCTGAAGGCTGTTTCTGCTGTTGTAGCTGTTGCTTGAACAGCAGCTGATTGGATTACCAATTCAGAGCAAATATTTAGACAACTTAGAAGAATCACTTGCTGATTTTCTGCTGAGGCAGAGGTGTGTGAAATGTTGGCCAAGATTATGTTTCCCTTGGATCCAGGCTGCTTAGATGTTGTCAGTTACAACATGGTAGTTGGTGTTTTGAACCCCAATTTTAGTCAGCAAGGTAGGAGAGCCTTAGCTCAGATAACGTTGACATGCTTTCTGTAAATTGGTTGAAGCCATGCTCCCATGAGGCTTAAGTTGTAGTGATACTGCCTTGTTCATTGGATAACCAGCAGAACAACAATTGCTTTTTCCCCTGATAGCTGATGGAGAAATGGCTAATTACTCCAAAACCAATTTTTTTTCTAGTTTCAGATCAACAAAGTTCTATAATCCCATTTTTAAACCAATAGCCCCATTGTAAAGAAAGGTCTAATAAATTCCTTAAAATAACAGAGTTTTCTCTTCCTATTTTACAAGGGATGTCACTTGACTAGCAAGTTTGATCTCCATCTTATTTAGTTCACAGTGCCAGGAGTGCAGTGATTTGCATTTGGACTGCAGATACCCCTTTGTGGTTTAAACGTAGTGATAAAGATAAACTCCCTGTGAAGAGCCTACCATAACCTCACTGTACACTGGGAGAGATGCTGATTACCTGGGCAGTGAGTGTTTATACTGTAGGGTCAGTCTAGTGGAGATGGACTGGAGTAGCACGGTGCCAGTTGCTAGCCCTCATCAGAAATTAACTTTTTTCCCACTGTTATGCACATTAATCAGGGGTATTGCTGAGAAGACACCAATCAGCCACCTCTTTGAACGGATCCAGCCCCAGTGCTGAAAAAGGTTCCAAAAAAAGTTTTGTACTTTACATCCTGTTACACCAGTGGCAATGTAGGTACACGAAGATGTCCAAATTTAGAAAATAAGCCCAAATGTTGACTTAAGACTTAATTGAGCATTATCTTAAATCTGATGTTTGGTTTTTGCTTTAAAGTATATGGGGCAAAAGAGGTGAGCATGATTAAGTCAGATAAATCTTTTGGATACATCAACACACTAAAGGTGATTCAATGGCCCATCTTCTTGCCAGGGAAGAAAAGTAACACCATGCCAGGAACATCTAACATTTTTCCCTGAAGGTAGGTATTACTTTGCAGGATGGAGCAGATTTATATGATTTTGGCAACAAAAAAAGGAACTTTTCATAAGTAATCAAATTACATTTCAGTCCACATTTGTATGCAGATGATTTTTCAGGCCAACCATAAGATATAGGAGCAGAAGTAGGCCATTCAGCCCATCGAGTCTGCTCTGCCATTCAATCATAGGCTGATCCAATTCTAATAGACATCCCCACTCCCCTGCTTTCATCCCATGCTCTTTGACGCCCTGGCTAATCGAGAACCTTTCTATTTCTACCTTAACACCCAACGACTTGGCCTACACAGCCTCTCGTGGCAACAAATTCCACAGATTTACCACCCTCTGACTAAAGTAATTTCTCCACATCTCTGTTCTAAGTGGACGTCCTTCAATCCCGAAGTCATGCCTTCTTGTCCTAGACTCCCCTACTATGAGAAATAACTTTGCTATATCTAATCCGTTCAGGCCTTTTAACATTCGGAATGTTTCTATAAGATCCCCCCTCAATCACCTGAACTCCAGGGAATACAGCCCAAGATCTGCAAGACGTTCCTCATACGGTAACCTTTTCATTCACACCTGACTTTCTTGATACCAGTCCAGTTTTATGAGGTGACATCCATTTCTTTTATTGTACTATTGATATTCAGTAGGAAGTGCAGTGTGTGAGCTGTATTCCATCAGGAGATTTTTCTAGTATTGTGTCTGATAATAATAATAGCCTTTTTAAAACTTGAACTTTCTGTGAGAGATAGTTTGCTGTGTGGAGTATGGGACACAGTAACCCTATCTGAGCTGCCATGCAGATAGAGCTATAATTTCTTCACTTTCCTCCTCTCTGCTATCTCTAAATTCTCTTGTGTCAAGGCTCTCCTCTTTCAGCCACAGTGGACAACTAATCTCAAAGATTCCCACTGATCTACTTGAGAGATTAGCACTTTGATGTAGCAAGTGTTTGCAAATAATTTGCTTAACTAGAAGTTGCCATAGAATGTTGCTGGCTGTGTTTGGACAGGATTTTCATTTGCCCTTCAGTTTGCGGGCTTCTACACTGGAAATCTCAGTAATGTAATGTAAATGGTATTTAAATTCTCACAAGACCTCTTGGTGGTTACGTTTTCTCTCGATGTGGGAGACAGAAAGCCCTTTCAGGAGCTGTAGATCCCATTTTGTTTACTGATTATGTGCATAATCCACCATTAGTCAAATACATGGAACTATCGCAAGTTCCCTCAGATATCTGAGTTGGCTGCAAGTCATTGTCCTGAATTGCTCTGCATTCAAAGTACATTTAATCTTCTCCCTTTGCTAAGTTCAGGTTGTGTACTTTCGTTGTTTAGGGATGAATCGAGCTTTTCCGATCAATATGACACAGCTAAAGCTCCTTAAGACATTGGATTAAGTTCAGAAGAGCAAGGACAGCCACTTAATGTCTAAGTATGTCACACAGAGAGGGGGTGCAGAATGGCTACACGCTCCTGTGGCTCTGTTGAAAACATGGATCATGCTGGACCTGAGCAAACCACACAACGTAGAGCCATGGCTTTGTTCTCTTAACACAAAGAGCTATTTATGGATTCAGCTTATGTGAATGGCTGCTTCTGCCATCAGCTGGATCAGCACCTCCAAAGGAAGTATTAAAAACAGCCGGATTAACAGCATGCAGATAGGGTTAAATAGCTTTGCAGTTAGCGTAACGCTGTTATAATGCCAGTGACTTGAGTTCAATTCTGCACTTGTCAGGAGGGAGTTTGTACGTTCTCCCTGTGACTGTGTGGGCTTCCTCAGGCGCTCCATCTCCTCCCCATATTCCAAAGATTTATGGGTTGATAGGCTAATGGGCTGCATGGTGTAATTGGGTTGTGTGGGCTTGTTGTCCTGGTAGGGCCTGTTACCCCTCTGTTGTATCTCTAATAAAATAAATTTACTTTGTCAATCAAAGGACATTGGGAAATATGTTTCCAGACATTGAGGAGGCTGCTGTTCTGTGTGGGCTCCGGGTTGTACATTTGCGGATCACCTGGGCATTGAGCTGCTGGTCAAGGAGAGTATTACAGCAGTACTCAGTGAGGATGCTCTGGAGGGATTCGCAAATGAAGCCATATTGGTGGAACTTGAAGTTAAGAGATTAAATAAAATTTAATTTTTAAAAAAATTATCTATGTTACCAAGGTGTAGTTAAAATTTTGTTTTATTTCCATTCATACAGATAATTTCATCTTGTCAGTTGATCAAGGTATTACGCGGGAAAATCATTAGCAAAACACTATAAAGTATTACTCTGCAAGAATAAACTGCAAGAAGATTCAAGGGGTATGATGAGGTAGATTGTGAGGTCAAGAAGGCATCGTTACTGTATTAAGGTGTTTGTTCATTAGTCTTATTGAATTGAAATGACTTTATTACTTACATCCTTCATATACATGAGGAGTAAAAATCTTTATGTGCAACTTATAGTAATTTATAATAAATAGTATGTACACAGGGTAGTCAATATAACATAGAACTACAGTTGTGTCAGCATGAATTAATCAGTCTGATGGCCTGGTGGAAGAAGCTGTTTCAGAGCCTGTTGGTCCTGGCTTTTATGCTGTGGTGCTGTTTCCCAGATGGTAGCAGCTGGAACAGTTTGTGGTTGGAGTGACTCAGGTCCCCAATGATCCTTTGGGCCCTTTTTACACATCTGTCTTTTGTAAATGTCCTGAATAGTGTGAAGTTCACATCTACTGATGTGCTGGGCTGTCCACACCACTCTCTGCAGAGTCCTGCAATTGAGGGAAGTACAGTTCCCATACCAGGCAGTGATTCAGCCAGTCAGGATGCTCTCAATTCTGCCCCTGTAGAAAGTTCTTAGAATTTGGGGACACACACCAAGCTTCTTCAACCGTGTGAGGGGAAAGAAACGCTGTGGTGCCTTTTTCACTACACAGCCGGTATGTACAAGCCACATGAGATCCTTCGGTGATGTTTCTGCCAAGGAACTTAAAGCTGTTCACCCTCTCAACCCCAGACCCATTGAGGTTGATAGGGGCGAGCCTGTCTCCATTCCTCCTGTAATCCACAACCAGCTCGTTTGTTTTTGTAATATTGAGGGAGAGGTTGTTTTCTCGGCACCACTGTGTCAAGCTGATGATTTCTTCCCTGTAAGCTGCCTCATTATTATTTGAGATTAGGCCAATCAGTTTAGTGTTGTCAGCAAATTTAATTATCAGATTGGAGCTGTGGGTGGCAAAACAGTCATGGGTATACAGTGAGTTAAGGGGGAGGGGACTTAGTACACAGCCCTGAAGGACACCTGTGTTGAGGGTCAGAGGGGCAGAGCTGAGGGAGCCCACTCTTACCACCTGCCAGTGATCTGACAGGAAGTCCAGGATCCACCTGCACAAGGCACCAGAATAGATGGTGCCCTTGAGTCTGGAGGTACGTTTATTCAGGCTTTTGTATCTTCTGCCCAATGGGGGTTGGGGGATTGGGAAGAGGAGAGAATATCTAGGATGCGTGCGGCCTTTGATTATAATGGCAGCTTTACCAAGGCAATGAGAGGTATAGACAGAATTTGTGGTGAGGAGGCCATGGAATGGGGTGATCACTGAAACAGGATTACTTTTTAGGCCTCCAGTTAGTGAGATTTGGGAGAATACATAGCATGTGGACAAGTAGCTGTAGGATATGAAAGCACTAGGGTTGTAGTAGTGGGTGTATTTAACTTCCCTATATCGACTGGGTTTGCCTCATAGTGCAGAATTTGACGATACTGAATAAAGAGCATAATCCTGAAATATAAATGGAGCAGTTCATGAGTAATGAGCTGCATTTTGGAATGTTTAGGGGCATAAACACGTCATATTTCGAACTGGGAGAGAGTGCCAAGGCAGCTGTGCTGCTTTTCACTTTGCCCCGGAGTAAGTTAAATGTGACAGGCAATAGGTTTGACTCTGTCTGAGTCAAACAGATGTGGAGAAAAATTGAAGCAAGTGCCAGTAAGATATGATCTTAAGTTCATTAAGGATGAATTAAGAGCAAATTTAATTGTGGTCACATACACAGGGAGGTGAAAAAAATCAATTCTCTGTGTAAAGAGGGATTGAAGGTCTAGTCAATGCACATATATCCCTGTGTAAATAAGAAGTTGAGTAATTTCAATGTGAGTATATCCCTGTGAAAATAGGGTTTTAAATTTGGACCCTGGTCTGGCAAAGAGATGATTACATGTGTAAATGTTACAAGCAGCTGTAAAAGCATGGAATACCGAGATGGGCTATCAATACACTTATCTGACCAGCTCAGTGACGCCGATGAACATGAATGTGTGTTTACCCAGCAAGTGATATAACTTGTTTGAAATGGCATGAGTTTGTAAATGCTGATCGAAGGCACTGACTAAATAGTGAGGGAAACCAGAATACACAATCATCCTGCCTTCCATTTCCCATGGTTTGGCTTAGTTCCATTTACTAGTGCAGGTTCAGTTAGGTGTAAGAGTTGAAGTTTTCTCTTAAACTTGAGATCTCTAAGAAGGGTTATAAATTAGAAGTCAAGTGACTATTACGGTAGACAATTGCAGCGTTCAGTTCCCATATATGCAGGTAAGTAAATAACGGAAGCACGTGTCCACCTTAGAAAGTTTTCTCGTGGAGGTGTGCACTTCCAAAATCAGAATCAGTATCAGGTTTATTATCACTGGTATGTGTTGTCAAAGTTGTTAACTTAGTAGCAGCAGTTCAATGCAATAAGTAATATAGAAGAGAGAAAATAAATACATCAATTACAGTATGTATATTAAATTGATTAAAAATTATGCAAAAACAGAAATAATATATATTTTAAAAGTGAGATAGTGTTCACGGGTTCAATGTCCATTTAGGAATCGGATGGCAGAGGGGAAGAAGCTGTTCCTGAATCGCTGAGTGTGTACCTTCAGGCTTCTGTACCTCCTACCTGATGGTAACAGTGATAAAAGAGCATGCCCTGGGTGCTGGAGGTCCTTAATGAATGCTACCTTTCTGAGACACTGCTCCTTGAAGATGTTCTGGGTACTTTGTAAGCTAGTACCTGAGATGGAGCCTACTAAATTTACAACCATCTGCAGCTTCTTTCAGTCCTGTGCAGTAGCCCCTCCATATCAGACAGTGATGCAGCCTGTCAGAATGCTCTCCACGGTACATCTATAGAAGTTTTCGAGTGTTGATGTTGACTTACCAAATCACTTCAAACTCCTAATGAAGTATAGCTGTTGTCTTGCCTTCTTTATAGCTGCATCAATATCTTGGGACCAGGTTTGTTACTCCGAGATCTTGACACCTAGGAACTTGAAACTGCTCACTCTCTACACTTCTGATTCCTCTGAGGATTGGTGTGTGTTCCTTCGTCTTGTATTTCCTGAAGTCCACAGTCAGCTCTTTCATCTTGCTGACGTTGAGGAGAAGGTTGTTGCTGCAGCACCACTCTACTAGTTGGCATGTCTCACTCCTGTGCGCCCTCTCATCTCCATCTGAGATTCTACCAACAATGGTTGTATCATCAGCAAATTGATAAATGGCATTTGATCTATTCCTGGCCTCACAGTCATGGGTACAGAGAGAGTAGTGCAGTGGGCTAAGCACACACCCCTTTTTTCGATGAAGCAACCAAAGATTGCGAGTTAATATTCAGGATCTCAAGATCATTTGGAGGGTGACGTCAAAGGAGATGTGGAGTTTTACTGGAGGTATTGTGGGGGAGGGGGGGTGTGGTAGTCTCAGACCAAAGGTGACGTTCCCTGTAATGCCGTTTTGTTTGGAGCTGCAATGATATAACCTTCATTAACTAATCTGCCCTGAATTTGTGTTGATTATGCAGAGCATTTTGCAACTGGCTTTGTATTGTGCACTAATTCTGTAGGACTCTGGTCCTATGCCTGACATTTATCCAATTACAAGTTCTGATCAAAAGAAATTTTAATCTAGTAACAATTGGTGGAGTGGCTGTTCATCTTTTACAAAGTTGTTCTGAAGCAATCTTAGTTTTTTAAACTCAGAAACAAAAATAGTGAAAGTTGGAAACATTCAGCTGGTTAGGCTTTTTTTTGTGGAAACAAAAGCAGTTATTAGATTCATAGAGCAATACAGTGAAGAAATAGGCCCTTCAGCCCAACTTATTCATACTGACCAAGATGACTGTCTATACATACTATTTGCTCATGTTTGGCCAATATCTCTCTTAATCTTTCCATGGATCCGTCCAAAAGTCTTTTAAATACTGTAATTGTACCCACTTCTACCACCTCTTCTGGTAGCTGGCGTCACATACTCATCACCTCTGTGTGGAAAAAACAAAACCTCTCATATGTACCTCTGGAATTTCTCTACTTCCCAGCATTCCAAAATCTCAAATGTAAATTTATCACCCTCATCAAATCCTGTCATAGCCTTTTCTAAACACAGGATATTCTGCAGATTTTGGAAATCCAGAGCAACACACACAAAGTGCCGGAGGAACTCAGCAGGTCGGACAGCATCTATGGAAATGAATAGACAGTCAACATTACAGCCTTTTTTAATCAGCTTTAAAATTTGCAATCCTCAGAGAACTTTGTTCCTCTGCCCTTGCTCCTAACTCTGTCCCTCCTTGCAACCTGCTTTTGTTTCCAGTCAGTCATTCCAGGATCTCCTCCTTGTGTCAGAAGATATTTCCACAAGGCCCTCTGTGTATGTGTTTCTAGGCCAAAGATGCTCTATGAACACAGGTAGATTCATGGGAGGTACTGATAATTATCATGCTGGATGAGTATTTGAGAATGGACGGTAGCATTTTGAAAGATTCCTGGATCATTTTAAAGCTAATTGATCATTTGTAGATATTGTAGTTGTATTACCAACATGATAAGATTAGATTACCGCTCAAGATAACCAGGGTGACCCGTAACCCATGTGACCAATTAACCTACTAATGTCTTTGGAATGTGAAAGGTGACTGGAGCACCCAGAGGAAACCCACATGGTCACGGGAGAGAACGTCGAAAATCCTTACAGATGGTTGAAGGAATTGATCCCGAGTCACTGACCCTGTAAAGTGTTACATCAGCCACTACACTACTGTGTTGCCCCAGTTCTTTCCAATTCTGTGTGTGAGGAAACCATATTGATACTCAAAATTGTCGAATTTGAATTAGTATCCTCTTGTCTTCTGTTGTAATCTTACAGGTTTATGGATTCCATCTCAATTCAGTATACCTCATATACTTCAATAGGATCCCTGCCCCACTCCCCCACCCAAGGCTTGAAAGAGACTCGGGGGGGGGGGGTGAGGGAGTGGGGCAGAGATCTCATTGAAGGCAGATTGGCCAAGATTCTGCAGAGTTTCATCACGCTTCATTTCTTTGACCATTGGTGTCTTGGGTCTTTTCTCTGAGCTAGAATCCTGCGTGAGAACAGCCTTTCCTGTGTACATAGTTCAGATTATTTTCGACTTTGGACTATCTCCCCATTTTCCTTCCTAAAATAGAAACCGAGCAGGAAGAGGGATTGGGAATATTGCCCACTTTTCATCAGATCCTAAAATCGGAACACATTCAGCATTTTTATGCTGTGCATGTTAATGATACTGAGTGGCCTTACAAGTACTCTCTGAAATCAAGAGAGCTCAGTTTCTGTTCATACCTGCTACCTTCAGCAGTCAAAAGGACTAAAGAGGGCCACAGTGGGACAACTATTCAGTGATGTTGATTCGGTCCTGACTTCTCCCTGCTGCCTGTGTTGAATTTGTACATTTTTCCTGTGAACACGTGGCTTCCTCTCAAAAGGTGTACCAATCGTTAAGTTATTTGGCCACTGTACCTTACTTCCTGTGTGTTGTTTGGGGTTAGAGTCTGGTGGGAGCTGATGGTAATGTGGTGAGAATCAAACGGGATTGGTGTAGAATTAGTGCAAACTGATACAAAAAGGCCGAAGTGAATGGGGGTGGGGGGTAGGGCGAAGGGCCTGCTTATATGGGTTGTAAGTATAATGCAAAATCGTTGCAAGTAAGGAGTTTATTGTGCTTTCACAAGTTATTCGATGCCAGATGTGTCTAACGATACAGTTGGGATTTGTGCACTCCTCTTTATTTGAGTCCATTGACAACTGCAGGAGCTTCTGCTTCTGAGGAAGCTGGCTCTTGAGGAAGGGGAATTTCTGATGCCGAGCGGCATTCACTGTTCAGCAGTCAGGGGCAAAGTGAATCGAAGGTTTTAAACCAGCCTTGTCCCCCTCTCTGCACCTGGTGACGCTTGAGTTGCAGCTCAGCCAGGAAGGACGGAAGTGGAGTTCAGCGGTTGCATGGCCCATTTCCACCGTCGAAAGCCTGGATTCCCTCTGCAAAGTATGATTGAATTTAGATTGCCGCATGCAAATAAGGCAGATTTCTTCAGCTATCGCACTTTCTGTTGCTTAGGGTGTTTGGGTGGCCGGTAGAGTGTAGCTGTACGGCGGCAAGGCAATCAATCTTTCCCTCAGCACTGCAAACTAACTCCTGTGATTGATACTTACCGTACTCCTTAAGGAGTATCTTGAAGGATAGGATAAGGCACTTGGTAAACAATGAGTTTCAAATCAAAACTTCTTTAATGCGTTATCTGAGTGATAGTAATCCCTTGCTCACAACTCACAATGACTTCCCGAGTATGTTGGGTAACATTTTCTCTGGAATTTTGTGTTTAAAAATAATTGTAAATGCATATAACAAGAACAGTTTTATCACTTTTCTGCATGGTTACTTCAAATTGCTTGGAAAATGTGATGCCAGAGATCTTAACAGACAAGGCACCTGACTTCTTGAATGATTCTTTGTTAAATATTTATTTCTGTCTATTTAATCTATAATTGAGAAATATAGGTGCTTCAAGGGCGCAACACTTGGTAAATAGGGCGGATGTGGGAAGATGGAGAGGCTGTATATTTTCTTTATTTAAAGATTTCATATTCAGCAGTCTGAAAACCATTTATTGTTTGACACTTAGTTGCTTCAAAGATAAATTTTGTTCCTTAGCAATCTCTTCACTGCTGATCACATGGAATCTGGTTTTCACATCATGGCTGTATGGAAAATGGTGTAGAAGTCCATCTTTTTATTGCTAGCACACTATCCCAAAGTCAAGAGGCTCTTTTTTTTTCTACTAGTCTGATAGTTTATAATGAATCCAATAAAACAACATATAAACACAAGGAAGTTGGGGTGCACTGCTTAACAAAATATTGGTTAGGCCACAACTGATTACTCACTGTCATAGAGAGAATAGCAAAAAAATAGTACAGCAACAAAACAAGCCTCTCGGCCCACAATATCGCCACCAAACACAATGCCAAAAGCACGTTGGAGGAACTCAGCAGGTCAGGCAGCATCTATGAAGGAAAATAAACAGTTGGTGGTTCAGGCTGAGATCCTTCACCAGGACCGGAAAGAAAGAGAGCACAGGCCAGAATAATAAGGTGGTGTGGAAGAGGAGCATGAGCTGGCGGGTGATAGATGAGAGGGGCAAGGAGGGTAGGTAGGGCAGTGGGAATTATGTGAGAAGTTGGGAGGTGATCAGTGTAAGAATCAAAGGGCTGAAGAAGATGGGATGTAATAGGACAGTCCATCATGGATTAAAGGGAAGGAAGTGGAAACCAGAGGGATGAAGATGTGCATGCTGCGTTTAGGAGCGGAAAGAGGAGGGTTCTGCGTTTGGGAGTGGAAAGGGGACCAGAGAGATCAGGGAAAACAAAGGTGTGGTGGAAGGTGCAGTGATTGCCAGAAGTTAATCGATGTTGAGGACTTCAGGTTTGGGGCTACAAAGATATAATATGAGATGTTGTTCATTTAATCTGCGTTTAGCATCAATGTGGCAGGAGGAGGAGGCTGTGGACGGACAACTCAGTGTAAGAAAGGGAAACTGAATTAAAATTCCTGGCCCCCAGGAGATCCTGGATTTTGCGGCCTTCTCTACATCAGTGAGACCTGACGCAGATGGGGAGATCGCTTTGTTGAGCACCTTTGCCCTGCTTGCAGTAACAGCCAGGATCTCCTGAAGTCCAGACATCTTCACCAACTTGCTATAATCACTCCCCTATGTTACCCCGCTCCACCTCACCCCCCCCCCCACCACCTCTGCCCCATTACTCTTTGCCACTTTCTTGCCCTCATGATCTGTTAATCACCCTCATCTTCATTCTTCTGATACCCCTGCCTCCTTCCCTTTGTTCAATGGTCTACCAATCTCTCCAATTAGATTGCATCTTTTTCAAACTGTTGCCCCTTCCACCTATCACCTCCCAGTTCCTACATCATTCCCACTCTCCAGCTACCTAACTTTTCCCTTCGTCTGGATCCACCTATCACTCGCCAGCTCACACTCCTCTCCCACCCCACCCCACCCCCCCCACTCTTTTATTCTGGCTTTCTGCCTCCGTTCTTATCGGGCCTGATGAAGGGACTCAACCCAAAAAATTCAGTTGTTCATTTCACTCCGTAAATGCTGTCTGACCTGCTGAGTTCCTCCAGCATTTTGTGTGTGTTATTCCTTATTGTGCTGCTAAGTGAAACTGGGTGTCTTTGGCCTGTACGTATTCCGAGTCACCCACCCCCTCCCCTATTTCCCTGAAATATTTCTGTGCCTGTCTTAAAAGCTTCTTAACCAGAATCACATCTGCTTCCTCCACCATCCCTAGCAACCTGTTGCAGGCACCCACAAAAACAACTACCCCACACATCACTTTTAAACACCCGACCATCCCCCCTCCCCCACCCCTATCTCACCTCTTTACAAAGTCAGGCGTGTAAAAAGGGCCCAGAGGATCATTGGTGACCCGAGTCACCCCAACCACAAACTGGTCCATCCAGGAAATGGTACTGTAGCATAAAAGCCAGGACCAACAGGCTCTGGGACAGCTTCTTCCACCAGGCCATCAGACTGATTAATTCACGTTGATATAATTGTATTTCTATGTTATATTGACTGGCCTGTTGTACATACTATTCATTATAAATTGCATATTTCGCATTTAGACGGAGATGTAAGGATTTTCACTCCTCATGTATGTGAAGGAATAAATTCAGTTCAATTCTTGTATTTAACTTTTCTGCCCTGGGATAAATTAGCCCTGGGGTCAGCAACCTTTTTGCCTCTGTGGGCTGGATCGCATATTAATGAGCAGACAGTGGGCCAGATAAATACCATAAAAAAACTCAAAATATGGTAATTAACCATTTAAGTACATCTAGTTATGTATTGCCTCAAATTAATGAATAACGCATGCTAGAAAATCATTTGTGCTTAAGGTTGCCTACCCCTGAAATAGCCTGTGATGCTCCAGATTCTAACGGATGTAAGTCCTTCAGTCCCTGACCATTAGCCATCTATTTTCATGAATCGGACATCAATCCCTAATTCACCACACTGTATGAAAGAGATGATTGCACTGGATAGTATCTGAGATTGTTTTCATTAAGAGGCTGGAGGAACTGAGATTATTTTCATTGGAGCAGAGGAGGCAAGAGGTTTCCTCATTGAGATGTACAAAATATGAGAGGCATTGAGAAGCTAAATAATAAGAAACCTCTACCCATGGAGTAGATGTTTAAAACCAATGAGCAGAAGTTCAGAGAGGATCTGAAGAAGGGGTTTTCCACCCAGTGTATGCTGGAGATATGGAACTCATTGGTTGAGTGGGTGGTGGAGCAAGGATTCATACATTTAAACACATAGACCAGTGCTTGCATCACCAAGGCTAAGGAGCAAGTGTTTGGTTAGATGATCAGTATGGATTTGGTGGGCTGAAGGGCCTGCTCCCATGCTGTCAAACCTTGCAACTAGAACTGATTACCTCTCGGGTGTGAAAACAAATATAGTAAGCTTCCTAAGCTATAGTAAATAGAACTAGGAAGAAATAACAATTCTTTTTGTAAATGCCCTCCAGCTGCCCCGATGTGTCTGCACACTGTATGGTTTTACTGGGTCATTGTGTGGGTAATATCAAACAGTAATTGGAAGTCCCAGAATGAAACCTAATGTTATTATCTGCGATGGAATGAGGCATGAAAGTGTTCACAGTAAACGTGAGCCTTGTCATCAACACCTACACCTCAAAAGTGAATGACTTTTAAAGCAGAAGCCCTGAATGGCCAGGAAGTAGCACCAGCGATCATGATCGGAAAGATCTGAACACAAGGAATGTTGATTCTTGCATGTGTCTCATGATTGCAGTACAGAACTGGGAATCTAGAATTAATGAGGTCAAAATGCCAGCGCAGAACCTGGCAGAGCTGAAACATCAGCAAATCAGGTAATGAGAGGTGCAGAACTGAAGATGCTGGAAATGTTCGATTGGTCAGGATGCATAGCAGAAAGTTGATGTTTCAAGTTGAAAGCTATTCATCAGAACTGAACCATCAACTGCTTCTTGCTTCATTGATGCTGCCTGACCTGTTGAGTGTTTCCAGCAGTTGTTGTTGTTATTTCAACAAATGTTGCATCCAGAATGCTGCCTTATGATAAAGGGAATTGGCTATCCCTACCTGGTCTGATTCAACACAGTTGTTGAGGGTAGAGGTTGATTTTAGAACAAAAACCCTTAGCTGTGCCCAGAGCTATTCACTTCTGCCCACATGGTGATGTGAGAGCCATCTCGAGCTTGTAAGATGATTGCAAAGCTTTCTCACTGAGACATCTGTGTCCTTGAAAATCGGCTCTGGATTTACAATATATTGTCACCCCGTACATCTTGAGTACACTGACTTGATGGTTTCACACCGTAAATTTGACTCTGCACCCACCTCATGTACTGCATAGATTTCACTGCATGTAAAGAAAGTATGTAGAAAAGTCTCTCTGGACACAGCAAGAAAGGAAGCAAAATAAGAGATTAATCTTCAGACTTGTTGTCTCAGTCTGTGCAGGTGCCAGGTTTTTTTATTAATGCAGCGAAGGTCTCTTAAGATGATGATGAATTCCATCTGGAATTTGTACATCCATATCTGTTTGTTTCTCAAAAGCTGCATGAATTCCTTTCAGAGGAACAAGTGACCTGAGGCGTTGGAAAGGCTATCTGCTCCACGGGAGGTGATCAGCTTGCTTGGAGCTTCCAACACAGGCAGTAAAACAAATGGGTGATTGAAATCCATATTGTTGCTTTAAAAATATAAATGGCAGATGAGCAGAGAGCTGAGGTTGTTTTTCTGCTGTATATTGCAATTCAACCACCATTCCCTGCACTTGATAATGCTAACATTTCCAAGGAGAAGAAATATATTGCCGATACAGCTGACAGGTATTTTAATAACCAGGTAAAAAATGGAAACCAGAAGTCTGTGAAGTGAGAAACGGTCTTTTTTTTATTAAATAGTCTGCTAAAAACAACCAGCTGGGAAATTAAGCCCTTGAAAGTCTTGATAAGTCAGCCCAGAGACAGAGAGAGAGGTTGCGCTGATACATGGCTGAATATGCAATTAATCGGATATGGTGTTGGAATAATATTTTGTAGACAGGGCAAATTCTTCACCGTCTCTGGGCACAGTGGAACAAAGTGCTCTTACACTTTTATTTGGTCATACATTTGCATCAGTATAAGGGCATTGGTTTAATCTGTCATGTGGACTACTTCGAGCAATTGGAAGTGGGGATCCCTGCCCAGTGGAACCTTTGTGCAGCATAATAGCAAGGAGCATGAGCTATGGTTATTGCGCTATCCAGGACATACTGTGATACGTTTATCAAAGGTTTGCACGGCAAATTATCACAACCCTCTGGTTCATCCCAAATGCTTCACATAAAAAGAATTACTTTGCAGCACTCTGACTCTGTTGCTAGTTTCAGAGGGGAATGTGTTGTAAATATAGAACATGATTTATTATCAGTAAAATTCTAAGTATAGCCAGACATTAGAAAAGAAATAGTCTTGAAGTCGTGGGGTTGGGAAAGTGCTTGAATGGGTACAACATTTGTATAAAAATACATCAGCCACAAATTGGAAGATATCTGGTGTGCAAAGATGTACCTAGTTGTGACAACTAAACAATTTGCATAACTTGTAGTCCTGGAATTATTCCAGAAACATGATATTGCTCAGGATACGGTATTGCTCTCCATAGATGCTGCCCGACCTCCTGAGTTCCTCCAGCATTTTATGTGTATTAATCTGAATTTCCAGCATCTGCAGAATTTCTTGTGTACATGGCATATTGCTGTAGCTCTCGTTCCTGGGATTTAGCCCGCTTTGTTTAAGGTGTGGCCTATGGCCATGAGACACACTTCAGTTCTGCATGTGTGGTCACAGTTCAGGATTAAATATTCCTGTACAGTGCAGCTTTCCGGATAATTTCTGGAATAGATATAACCCAGAGTAGGTAATGGGAAACCCTTCAAGGTGTGTTTAATCCATTTGCACCAATCCATTCCACTGATGTCAGTTAAATAAAGAGGAGCGTTCATGTAAATGGTGCTTTGGGACATAATTTCTAATTAATAGAGGGCAGTTCTGCTCACAATTGTCAATGTTTTACCTAATTAGCTGGACTGCAATTTTGGATGTTGGAGGTCTGTACCTGCACTCAGCCATTACGTTCTGGAATGCATAGTGACAAGCTATATTTCAGTAGCCGAGCCAGTATTCAGTCTCTCTGCAAGCTGGGCCAGGTGAATCTGCTGTAACCACAACAGACCTATTGATCTCATTGAACTATAGATGGAAGGGGTAGGAGATGGGTCATTTTTTTCAATTAACTATATTAAATGTACTTAATTGTTTCTAGCTTTTAAAAAATATATATACAATGTAGAACAGTACAGACCCTTCAGCCCATGATATATAAACCAACCCTCCCCTCCTACACAGCCCATAACCTCCCAATTTCTTACATCCGTGTGCCTCTCTAAAAGTCTCTTAAATGTTCTCTCTATCATCACCACTTGCAGTTTGTTCAGGCACCCACCACCCTCTGAGTAATGCAAGGGAGATTCTCCCCACTAAACCTTTCTCCTCTTGCCTTGAATGGATGTCCTTTGGTATTGGCCATTGACACCCTGGATAAAAGGTGTTGGCTCTCCATTTTATCTGTGCCTTTCACAATCTTATACACCTCCATCAAATCACCTCTCACCTTCTTTTGCTTCAAAGCAAGAAGCCCTAACTCTTTCAATCTTCCTTCATAAGGCATGTTCTCTAATCCAGGAAGCATCTTGGTATATCTTTGAATTCTCTGTGAAGATTCCGTATCCTTCCAGAATGAACACAATAGACTCCCAAGTCTTGACTAAGGGTCTTAGTTGTCTCTTAATTGCCCTCCATAGATGCTGCCTGAGTTGTTGACTTTCTCCAGCAATTTTTGTATTTTCGTCAAGATTTCCAGCACTTGCTGAACCCTTTTGTAATTATAATACTCCAAGTGCGGTCTAACCAGATTTTCATCGAGCTGCAATGTTACTTCTTCGCTCTTGAACTTAATCCCCTGACTAATGAAGGCCAGCACACCCTATGCCTTCTTAACCACCCTAAATAGATTTAGTAGTATTTTTATTTCATTAATCAGAGACATTAACATGGTGATGTGGCTGATAGAGCTGCTACCTCATGGCTCCAAAGACCCAGGTTCAAGCCTGTCAGGAAGCGGTCTAGTTGAGGGAAGTGCCTGGTGTGAAAAGTGCCAGTCTTTGGCTCGAGAGATTCTGGCAGTTTTGGCAGTTGGATAGTGCAATCAAGAATTGATTAGCAGTTGATTGACAATCAAGATTTGAATAGCTCAGACTCAGCAGAAAACAGCTGATTGGGCAATCGAGGTCAGGTGACCTTGCAGCTTGCAAAGCTCAAGCAAATAAACAGAGGGAGGGCTCCAGCGGAGCAGCCTGGTTGAGGGAAGTGGCTGGTGTGAAAAGTGCTAGTCTTTGGCTGGAGAGTCTTCGGCGAGGAGACTATGCCAGGCACAATTGGAGAGGGTGAAGACATGACTGCTAAGCTGATTCAGTGTGCTATGTGCATGATGTGGGAGGTCAGGGACACTGATGGTGCCCCCGGCTGCTACAGCTGTGGAAAGTGTGTCCAGATTCAGCTTCTGAAGGAGCATGTTGCAGCACTGAAGAAAGAACTGGATGACCTCAGGTTTATCCGCAAAAACGAGAGTTTTCTGGACAGGACCTACAGTGAGGTCGTTACACCGAGGATACCGGAAGAGAGAAAGGGGGTGACGATGAGGAAGGAAAGGATGCTTGAAGTACAGGTGACCCCAGGGGATGTACCTCTTGTCAACAGGTTCACCTTCTTGGAAGCTGTCTGGACAGAAGATACTGCCAGTCTGAGAGGCGGGCAGGTTTGCGAGCCGAAAATTGGTGCAGAAGCAGAGCCGAGGAGTCAGACATCAGGAAGAGCCATGGTAGTAGGGGACTCCATAGTAAGAGGTACGGAAAGGGGTTTCTGTGGCAACAGGCGAGATTTAAGGATAGTGTGTTGCCTCCCTGGTGCTACATCACGGACATCACGGACCGATTGCAGGGAATCCTCAAGGGTGAAGGTGAACAGCCGGAAGTGGTAGTGCATGTCGGCACAAATGACATCGGGAAGAAGAGGAAGGACATTCTGCAGTGGGACTTCAGAGAACTCAGAAGAAGGCTGAAAAGCAGGACTTCCAGGGTGGTTATCTCTGGTTTGCTTCCAGTTCCTTGCGCTGGAGAGGGCAGGAACAGGGAGATAATGGATCTGAATGTGTGGCTGAGGAACTGGTGCAGGAAGCAAGGATTTACATTCTTGGACCACTGGGATCTGTTTTGGGGTAGCGATGAATTGTACAAAAGGGACGGGTTGCACCTTAATAGGCGGGGGACCAGCATTCTGGCAGACAGGTTTGCTACTGCAACACGGATGTGTTTAAACTAAGTAGTGGGGGAGAGGGGATGAACTGGAAATATAAAGATGCAGTTAAAGGGAAAGTGAAAATAAGAAAAGTTAAAAAGGACAACAGAATCAATGGAGTAGAAAGCTCAAGAAGAGATCATACAGTATGGCCAAGTGAAGTAGGAATTGATATGAAAGGAGAGGGGAGTACCAAATTAAAAGTATTATATATGAATGCACGAAGTATAAGGAATAAAGTAGATGAGCTTGAGGCTCAGTTGGAAATTGGCAAGTACGATGTTGTGGGAATAACAGAGACATGGCTTCAAATGGACAGGGCCTGGGAAATGAATATTCAAGGATATACATCTTATCGAAAGGACAGACTGACTGGCAGAGGGAGTGGGGTGGATGATATTCAGTCCGTTGCGAGGGGGGACATAGAATCAGGGGATGTAGAGTCAGTATGGACAGAACTGAGAAATTCTAAGGGTAGAAAGACCTTAATGGGAGTTATCTACAGGCCCCCAAACAGCAGTCTGGATGTAGGGTGTACATTGAATGAAGAGTTAAAATTGGCATGTTGCAAAGGTAATGATATAGTTGTCATGGGAGATTTCAACATGCAGGTAGACTGGGAGAATCAGAATGGTACTGGACCCCAAGAAAGGGAGTTTGTGGAGTGCCTCCGAGATGGATTCTTAGAACAGCTTGTACTGGAGCCTACCAGGGAGAAGGCAATTCTAGATTTAGTGTTGTGCAATGAACCGGATTTGATCAGGGACCTCAAGGTAAAGGAACCATTAGGAGGTAGTGACCATAATATGATATGTTTTAACCTACAATTTGAGAAGAAGGGAAAATCGGATGTGTCAATATTGCAATTGAACAAAGGAAACTATGGAGCTATGAGAGAGGAGGTGGCCAAAGTTCAATGGAACAATACCCTAGCAGGGAAGACAGTGGAACAACAATGACAGATATTTCTGGGAATAATGCAGAAGGTGCAGGATTGGTTCATTCCAAAGAGGAAGAAAGATCCTAAGGGGAGTAAGGGGCAGCCGTGGCTGATGAGGAAAGTAAAGGACAGTGTAAAAATAAAAGAGAAGTATAACATAGCAAAGATGAGTGGGAAACCAGAGGACTGGGAAGCTTTCAAAGAGCGACAGAAGATAACAAAAAAGGCAATATGCCAAGAAAAAATGAGGTACCAAGGTAAACTAGCTAAGAATATAAAGGAGGATAGTAAAAGCTTCTTTAGGTATGTGAATAGCAAAAAAAATAGTTAAGACCAAAATTGGGCCATTGAAGACAGAAACGGGTGAATTTATTATGGAGAACAAGGAAATGGCAGACGAGTTGAACAGGTACTTTGGATCTGTCTTCACTAGGGAAGACCCAAACAATCTCCCAGATGTAATAGTGGCCATAGGAACTAAGGTAAAGGATGAACTGAATGATTGGGCAAGAAACGGTGTTGGATAGACTGTTGAGTCTGAAGGCTGATAAGTCCCCGGGACCTGATGGTCTGCATCCCAGGGTACTTAAAGAGGTGGCTCTAGAAATCGTGGATGCATTGGTAATCATTTTCCAATGTTCTATAGATTCAGGAACAGATCCTGCTGATTGGAGGGTGGCTAATGTTGTCCCACTTTTCAAGAAAGGAGGAAGAGAGAAAACAGGGAATTATAGACTGGTCAGTCTGATGTCAGTGGTGGGAAAGATGCTGGAGTCAATTATAAGAGAGGAAATTACGACACATTTGGATAGCAGTAGAAGGATCAGTCCGAGTCAGCATGGATTTATGAAGGGAAAATCATGCTTGACTAATCTTCTGGAGTTTTTTGAGGATGTAACTGTGAAAATGGACAAGGGAGAGCCAGTGGATGTAGTGTACCTGGACTTCCAGAAAGCTTTTGATAAAGTCCCACATAGGAGATTAGTGGGCAAAATTAGGGCACATGGTATTGGGGGCAGAGTACTGACCTGGATTGAAAATTGGCTGGCTGACAGGAAACAAAGAGTAGCGATTAACGGGTCCCTTTCAGAATGGCAGGCTGTGACTAGTGGGGTACCACAAGGTTCGGTGCTGGGACCGCAACTGTTTACAATATACATTAATGATTTAGATGAAGGGATTAAAAGTAACATAAGCAAATTTGCTGATGACACAAAGCTGGGTGGCAGTGTGAAATGTCAGGAGGATGTTATGAGAATGCAGGGGTGACTTGGACAGGTTGGGTGAGTGGGCAAATGTATGGCAAATGCAGTTTAATGTGGATAAATGTGAGGTTATCCACTTTGGTGGCAAGAACAGGAAGGCAGATTACTATCTGAATGGAGTCAAGTTAGGAAAAGGGGAAGTACAATGAGGTCTAGGTGTTCTTGTACATCAGTCAGTGAAAGCAAGCATGCAGGTACAGCAGGCAGTGAAGAAAGCTAATGGCATGCTGGCCTTTATAACAAGAGGAATTGAGTATAGGAATGAAGAGGTCCTTCTGCAGCTGTACAGGGCCCTGGTGAGACCCCACCTGGAGTATTGTGTGCAGTTTTGGTCTCCAAATTTGAGGAAGGACATTCTTGCTATTGAGGGAGTGCAACATAGGTTCACAAGGTTAATTCCCGGAATGGCTGGACTGTCATATGTTGAAAGATTGGAGCGACTGGGCTTGTATACACTGGAATTTAGAAGGATGAGAGGGGATCTGATTGAAACATATAAGATTATTAAGGGATTGGACACGCTGGAGGCAGGAAGCACGTTCCCGCTGATGGGTGAGTCCAGAACTCGAGGCCACAGTTTTAAGAATAAGGGGTAGGCCATTTAGAACAGAGATGCGGAAAAACTTTTTCACCCAGAGAATGGTGGATATGTGGAATGCTCTGTCCCAGAAGGCAGTGGAGGCCAAATCTCTGGATGCATTCAAGAGAGAGTTAGATAGAGCTCTTATAGATAGCGGGGTCAAGGGATATGGGGAGAGGGCAGGAACGGGGTACTGATTGTGTATGATCAGCCATGATCACAGTGAATGGCGGTGCTGGCTAGAAGGGCAGAATGGCCTACTCCTGCACCTACTGTCTATTGTCTGACCTCTCACACTGCGGAGGATGGAGGGGGTACAGTTGCCTTGTGACAGAATTTCCCCCAGGTGCTTGGTTGGGTTGTCTCCCACTTCTAAAAGACATGTAGGCTGGTTGGTTAATTGGCCACTGTAAATTACCCCTTGTGGGTAAGTGTGCAGTCGAATCTGGGGGCAGTTGACAGAAATGTGGGAGAACAGAATGGGATTTTTGGAGGCTCAGTGCAAAAGGATGCTCGATGGCCCATGTGGGCTGACTTGCCCATATGACATTCGATCTCACTGCCTTTGACTGCCCATGAACCAGATGCTGGGGTCTGGAGTGTTGATCAACTGAACTTGGAGAAGTCCTGTGTGGTGTTGGGCTTCACCGCTTTCCCAGGGAGCACACACTCCCTGTGAGAATGAACTTTGAGACAGGGTGACCAGTGATCTTAAAGGACTTTATTGTAAGCAATCCAATATCTTTCGGTGAGATTTTGCCACTTCACCTCATTGTCACTGCCAGTGCTGCTCACTTTCCCTCTTACATCCCCAGTGACCTATTCCCCATCCTCACCTCACCAACCTTCTTGCCACCCACTTACATTAGACACCATACACAGCCACCGATCAGTCAGCAAGTCTTTGGGGGGTGGGCCAAAACTGAAGGACTTGTGAGAGGACACGAGTGCAAGCTCTGCCCAGACAGAAACCAAGGCTGAACTTAGTTCTCTGGAGTTGAAGCAGCAGTGCCAAGCACTGTACTTCTGCGCTCCCCCGATTAAGCATAGCGTCATGTAAACACATCACTTGCCATTTTCACCTCTGCCAGCAGCATACAAGTTGTTCCATGCAAGTTACTCCTTTTAAGCTGGTTCCACTTTGTCTCTTTGTCACTCTCCACCTCCCAATTTCGCTTGCTGCTTAATCCTTTGATCTCTCTGTTGTTCTTTTGATCTGTGCTACATTTAGTCTGATTTGTGTCCCGTGTGCTAGCTTGCTCGCACCCATGGCATCAGCAGTTTTGTGTCCTTGGATTCAGCCAACACTGTGGCAAAGCAGCTAAAAATGAGAGGCAATGGGAAAAGTGAGACAGGTGGAGAAAATCTTCAGTTTGTTTTGGAATGAGGAACTATTATTGTATT
Organism: Hypanus sabinus; assembly: GCF_030144855.1. Classification (NCBI taxonomy): domain Eukaryota; kingdom Metazoa; phylum Chordata; class Chondrichthyes; order Myliobatiformes; family Dasyatidae; genus Hypanus; species Hypanus sabinus. Next base: position 131,271,297 of record NC_082713.1, read on the forward strand.
GTTTAGCTTTCAGAAACTACTTCCTTAATGTTTTGGATTGGACAGAAATGTGAAATCTGCACAGCATCATGTGATCCAGTGTAGTTTGTGATTGTATTAAGTTGGGGAAGGTTCCGGAACTCATTGTTTTGCTCCGCGATTACAATAAAGCGCTCAATCTGAATTTGCCAAGTGGAGAAGCTGATGGAGATGTGCTTGTTAGCTAGTTTTGTGTTTAATACGTGCTATTCCCTCCAACGTTAACGCAGAATAACGATCAGCAGAGGCATAAAGTTGCAAGGAATGTGTCACATCGGTTTTTTTTCTCAGTGAGCTTTTCTTCAGAGATTTTCTTTGTTTTGCATATTAAAACCTTTGGGCAAAAGATACATGAGAAATGTGTGGAAGAAGTAGTTTGGAATAATTATGAGTTAAAGTTTTGACTATAGTGGAGAGGAAAACAGTACCAGTCTTGGTTTTCGATAGGATCTTGGATGAGCACAAGGAAGAAGCACAAGGGAGAATAATTGGCAGGGCAATAGGGTACATGGTTGTGAATGGAAGAGTAAGTCAATGGGAATGCTCCCTTGGAGCAAGGGATGGGCCGAATAGCCATCTTTTCTGCATTGATAACAGGTTTTTATCTGTCCGGTGGTGGGGGGGGGGGGTGCTTGAAACAAAAATTCTTGCAGAGTATATAGTCCAAAGATGAGTAGAAAAGAGCAACACAGTTCCACAGCAGGTGACCAGTTTCAATCTTGACATTGGGTCCTGTCCATGTAGATATGAGCAGATCTCTGTGACTACATGGATTCCTCAGGTGTTCTTGTTCCTCTGACATCCCAGCGATATTGGATACATTAGCAATATGGAGGAGATCTCATTAAAATCCACTGGATGCCAAAAGACCTGAGTAGAATGGCTATAGGCAGGATGCTTCCATTTTAGAAGAGACTGGCACCCAAGGGCACGGCCTCAGGAAAAAAAAGATAGAGAAACTTCTGCTCCCAGAGGTCAACGAATCTGTGTAATTTGTTGCCATAGAGGATGTGGAGATAGTTGATTAAGGCAGAAGTTGATAGGTTCTTGAGTGGTAATGAGACTATGAGGAAAAGATGGGAGAATAGGTGGGGGGAAAAAAAATCAGCCATGATTGAATAGCAGAGCAGACTTGTTGGGTGATTCTGCTCTGGCCTGCTTTGAGTTGATTGGAAAATTGCAAATGTCATGCCACTCTTTAAGAAGAGATGAAGGCAATAAAAAGGAAATTATAGGTCAGTTAGCCTGACACTTCAGTGGAGTACATTATTGAGGATGAGATTTTAGGGTACTTAGAGACACATGATAAATAGGCCAGTCAGCATTGTTTCCTTAAGGGAAAATCTTGCCTGACTTAATAACTCTGTTGGAATTCTTTGAAGGAATACCAGGCAGGATAGACAAAAGAAAGCAAGTGGATGTGGTTTACTTGGATTTTCAGACGCCTTTGACAAGGTGTGGCAAGTGAGGCTGCTTAACAAAATAAGAGCCATAGCATTGTAGGAAAGATACTAACAAGGATAGAAGATTGGTTGACTGGCTGAAGGCAAAGGGTGGGAATAAAGGAGGCTGCCAGTGAATAATGATGTTCTACAGGGATTGGCATTGCAACCACTTCCCTTTCACTTTATATGTCAATGATTTGGATGATGGAATTAATGGCTTTGTGGCCAAGTTTGCAGATGACATTAAGATGGGTGGAGGGCCAGCAAGTGTGAGCAAGCAGAAAATCTGCAGAAGGACTTGGACAGATTGTGCGAATGGGCAAAGAAGTTGCAGATGTAATATAGTGCAGGGAAGTTTATGATCATGCATCTTGCAAAAAGGATTAAAAGGGGATAAAATTCAGAAATTAGATTTGCGAAGAGGCTTGGGAGTCCTTGTGTCGGGTTTTCTGAAAGTTAACTTGCAAGTTGAGCTGGTGGTAAGGAAGACAAATGTAATACTAGCACTCATTTAAAGGGGAGTAAAATCTAAAAAAAAAGATGTAATGCTGAGGCTTTATAAGGCATTAGTCAGACCGCACATAGAGTACCGTGGGCAGCCTTGGACCCCTTGTCTAAGAAAAGATGTGGCATTAGAGAGGGTCCTGTGAAGGTTCATGAAAATGATTCTGAGAATGAAAGGGTTAACATATGAGGAGCATTTGATCGGTCTGTACTTGCTTGGGTTTGGCAGAATCAATCAACCAATCAAAGTAATTTATTATCAAAGAATATATAAATTATACACCTTGACATCTGTTTGCTTACAGGCAGCTACAAATTAAGAACCCCAAAGAACTCAATTTTAAAAAATAAAAAGACCATAACCACTGCACGGAGAAAGAGCACAAACAAAACACACAGCATGCAAACAAAAGATGCAAATGCCAGCATTGCGAGCCAGATTGAGACCTTTGGTCTGCTCCCCGGAGTACCCTGAGCAGTAGGCCCAAGCCTCGATCTCAAGTTAATCATATTAGCAGGGCTCAAACACTCCAAAACTCACAGAGATGGCAGCCACGGGAGAGAGGAATGAATAATATGGAAGAGTGAGGGAGCAAAATCAGCCGGACCCTCACCTCCAAACTTGGACTTTCTAGGCTCACTAGACCAGTGTTTAACTTGTCTAAACATCGAGTAGTGCCTCGCTCTAGGACCCGGATTGCAGTGTAGCGCAGTGACACCCTTGGGCCGCGCAGCCCAAAGCCGTTCTTGATCTCACCAAATCAGCTTGGTGCTTGGAGCAATCCAACTTCACACCCAGGTTAGGTGGACGGGCATTGAAACTCTTCCATGTCCAAGTTGTTCACTCCAACAGTGACAGCAATGACAACTCCACCTGCAGCCGCGTCTTAAACATGCGATGCTCCAGCATGGCCCGTCCCTTCGAATCAGCTTCTGCATTGTTTGCAGTGATTATTGACCACAATGTACTTCAGAAAAGGTGTAATTAGTAATGTTCTTAGTTGTATTTCTTGCCTTCTGATCTACCAGTGAGCTGTCGCACAACTACAGTGGCGACAATGAGGGGATCTCATTGAAACGTGGTGAATATTGACAGGTTTGGATTGAGTGGATATGGAGAGGATGTTTCTTATAGTGGGTGTCTAGGGCCAGAGGGCACAGTCTCAGAATGCCCCTTTACAACAGAGATAAGGACAAATTTTTCTTTAGTTAGAGGGAGATAAATCTGTGGAATTCAATGCCACGGATGACTGTGCAGGCCAAGTCATTCAGTATACTTAAAGTGGAGTTTGATGGATTATTGATTAGTAAGGGGTCAAATTTCACGGGGAGAAGGCAGGAGATTGTGGTTGAGAGGGATAGTAACTCAGCCTTGATGGAGTGTCAGAGCATACACAATGGGCTGAAAAGCCCAATTCTGCTCCTGTGTCTTGTGATATGGTGGCTGATAGATTAAGTAGTTACTGTGCATTGCCCGTTGTGTAATAATGGTATGGGGTGTTTACGTGCTCGAGAGAATAGTTTGCAGGAAAATAAATGAGGGTTGACAAGATCGCTGTGAAAGCCAATATAGACTTAAGTGGCAGAATGGCCTCCTCCTGTATGGTAAGGAGTATATGAAAGACATTTATAAAGCACCCAACTACAATCTACTTTCTCTCTTGCACACTGTCTTGTCGCTGCTCACAGCCCTGTACGATAGATAACTCGGCTAAAATAACTTCATACCAAATTCTCCTGTTTGATAGACCATCATAATTCACATCCTCATGGCTCATCCAGTTCCACATTGCTTCTGAAAATAGATGGTATCATTATTACTGCAATTTATGTTTTTATTATAAACTGAGAATGATATTAAGGAAATGCGTGAACGTGTCCAGACTGGCTGTAGTCTTAGTCTAATTATTTTGTAAATCTTCACTTGGCTGCCCTCATCCTGTTCCTCATCACTGGGTTTGCTGAAGGTCTGTCTTGCTTGTGCTGTGCTAAGTGAGTTATTTGTGTCTGCTGAGCATTTTTGCTTATCACACGCACAGTCCATGACCAGACAGCCGCAATAGCTTAATTGCTAACCAAATTTGTAAACAACTTATTTTTCTGTGAGTTAAAGCAGCTTGGTTTAATTGGCCTGCTCAATATCTCTGTTTATTCTACTAATCAGCTAACATGGCTTTGGGGGGTGGCCGCTGAAGGCAGAGTTACCAAGTATTTCAGAGAGTCATTACGGCAATGGTCAGCTGAATTTGTCTACGTGTGTCACAGCCTCGGGAAATCCGAATTCACTTTATGACCAAGCAACACCATAGCCAAGAAAGCGCACCAGCACGAAGCTGTAAGAAACTGCAGAGTGGCAGATACAGATGAGCACATCATGGAATCCAACCCCACCTCTTGATGCACTTCTTGCTGTCTCAGAAAAGCAGCCACCATAATCAAATCCCCCTCCCACCCCGGACATTGTCTCCACCTTCCATCTGGCAGAAGATGAAAAAAGCTGAAGGAAGGTACCACCAGGGTCAAGGACAACTTCCAGCCTTCTGTTAAACAGAGGCTATTAAATGGATGTGATAAATATCCTCCTGGCCTTACAATCTATCTTGTCATGGCCTTGCACCTTATTTGTGTACTGCACTGCACTTCCATTGTAACTTTTAACACCACACTCTGTTTTCTGTTATTCTTTACCCTGTACTACCTCAATGTAATTATGGTTTTGAAGTACTCTGTGTGGGTGGCATAAAAAAAAAGTTTTTCACTGACCTTGGCAGATGTGACAGTAACACACCAATAAATAAACATTTTTGAATTGTCCTGTCGAAACTGCAAGAGCCAGTTTGTGCATTAGAAACTCCCTTAAGCAGCCGCAAGTAAATGGCAAGATGTTGTTTTGTGTTGCTGGTCCAGGGACCTGATCTAATTTGAGATAAAATGAGACAAGTGTGCAAAGCCAGTTCAGTTCTGCAGTGGAATGTCAGCATGGCCCTTTAGACAGAGACCGAAACCCGTGGCTTTCAGACCCAGTGGTATGCGTGCAGCTCTTGAGCTACACCCAACTTGCTATAAAATTCCTTGCTAGCTGACTTCACCCTGTCTGTACGAGTTATGCCAGGGACAGGAATAATTTAAAAAAGAAATAGCAGCTAGGATTCCCATCATGGTTCCAGTCATTCCACTGTGTTTGAGGGCAGGATTAGATTTGGATGTAAATTCCTAAATGGTTAAACACTGCTAGCAGCCAGAATCAATTGGAATATCAGCCAGAGTTGGTGTCTGCTTTGTGGTTATGTCTCTAACCTGAGTATCCTAGTTGAATTGTTTTCTGGTTGTAGGCATAGAGTCACTGCATTGGGCATGCTACTGCAGTTCTTTCCACGAGACTGTCATATTGGAACTGATCAGAGAGGCGGTACCTTAAATGGAGAACAAAATAAGGCAAAAAAAATCAGAGTACATTTATTATCAAAGTATGTAGAGTGCCTATAAAATGTATTCACCCCCTCCCCCTTGGAAGTTTTCATGTTTTATTGTTTTACAACATTGAATCACAGTGGCTTTTTTTGCACTGATCAACAGAAAAAGACTCTTTCATGTCAAACTGAAGACAGCTCTCTACAAAGTGATCTAAATTAATTGCAAATGTAAAACACAAAGTAATTGCATAAGTATTCACTCCCTTCAAGTCAGTATTTAAATGCATCTTGGACAGCAATTACAGTCTTGCGTCTGTGTGGATAGGTCTCTATCAGCTTGGCACATCTGGACTCTGCAATTTTTCCCCATTGTTCTTTACAAAACTGCCAAGCTCTGTCAGATTGCATGGGGATCATGAGTGAACAGCTATTTTCAAGTCCAGTCACAAATTATCAGTTGGATTGAGGTCTGAACTCTGACTTGGCCACCCCAGGACATTAACTTTGTTGTTATTAAGCCATTCCTGTGTAGCTTTGGATTTATGCTTGGTCATTGTCTTGCCAGAGAAAAAAAATCTTCACCCAAGTTGCAGTTCTCTTGCAGACTGCATTAGGTTTTCTTCCAGAATTTCCCCATATTTTGCTGCATTTTACCCTCTACCTTCCTAGGCCTTCCAGGGCCTGCTGCAGTGAAGCATCCCCATAGCATGATGTAGCCACCACCAGGCTTCACGGTAAGGATGGTGTGTTTTTGATGATGTGCAGTGTTTGGCTTGTACCAAGCGTAGCTTTTAGTCTGATGGCCAAAAAGCTCAATTTTGGTTTCATCAGACCATAGAACCTTCTTCCAGCTGACTTCAGTCTCCCACATGCCTTCTGGCAAACTCTAGGCGAGATTTCATGTGAGTATTTTTCAACAGCGGCTTTCTCTTTGTCACACTCCCATGAAGCACCTGGGCAGCAGTTGTTGTATGTGCAGTCACCCATCTCAGCCACTGAAACTTGTAACTCCTCCAGAGTTGTCATTGATCTCTTGGTGGCCTTCCTCGCTAGTCCCCTTCTTGCACAGTCACTCAGTTTTGAGGATGTCCTGCTCTAGCCAGATTTACAACTATGCCATATTCCTTCCATTTCTGGATGATTGATTTAATTGTACCCCGAGTGATATTCAGTGACTTGGAAATTTTTTTTGTATACAACTTCTGACTTGTGCTTTTCAATAATCTCTTCACGGAGTTGGTTGGAGTGTTCTTTTATCTTCATGGTGTAGTTATTGCCAGGATACTGACTCACCAGCAGTTGAACCTTCCAGATTCAGGTGTATTTTTACTACAATCAATTGCAACACCTTGACTGCATGCAGGTCTCCATTTAACTAATTATGTGACTTCTAAAACCAGCTGGCTACACTAGTGATGATTTGGTGTGTCATATTAAAGGGGAGGGGGGGGTGAATACTTATGCAATCAATTATTTTGTGTTTCATATCTGTAATTAATTTAGGTCACTTTGTGGAGATCTGCTTTCACTTTGATACGAGAAAGTCATTTTCTGTTGATCAGTATCAAAAAAGCCAAATTAAATCCACTGTGATTGAGTGTTGTAAAACAATAAAACATGAAAGCTTCAAAGGGAGGGGGAATAGTTTTTCTCGGCTCTGTATATGTCACCATATATGACTTGAGATTCATCTTCATGCAGGCATACTCAATAAATCCATAGAACAATAGCCATAACACATTCAATGAAAGACCTCATCAACTTGGGTGTTCAACCAGTGTGCAAAGAAACAACGAACAGTGCAAATACAAAAATAAATGATGATACTAGCTAAATAAATAAGTAATAAATATTGAGAATAGGAGATGAAGAGTCCTTGAAAATGAGTGCAAAGTTTGTGGGAAAATTTTAATGATGAGGCGAGGTCAATTATCCCCTTTGGTTCAAGAGGAGTAATAACTGTTCCTGAACCTGGTAGTGTTGAGTCTTGAGGCTCATGTACCTTTTTCCTGATGGCAGCAGTGAGAAGAGAGCATGTCCTGGGTGGTGGGGGTCCCTGATGATGGATGCTGCTTTCCTGCAACAAGGCTCTGTGTAGACATGCTCAATGATGGGAATGGATCTGTGCTGGACTGGGCTGTATCCACTATTTAAAAAAAAATATATTTTCCATTGAATAGGAATGAAAATACAACTGGAGCTCATCAACTTCTTTTTGTAGGATTTTCCATTCAGGAGGATCGGCAATACCATGCAAAAGTGCCGCACCAATTGGAATGTTTTGGAATGATTCAAATGTGTTTAGCTACTGGCTTGCAGTGATGGCTATGTTAGCAATGATGCTGATGTTTTTACCTAGGAGTAGCTCTGTCAATGAGGGCTTTTGATTAAGAGAGAAATATATTGGACCTGAACACTAGGTGGAATTGGAGCCCTACTTTCAGTAGAGCCTGGAGACATTGTCTGCTTGTTCTCTATAGAGCAGCATGTTGTACTGTGACAGAACGATGTGTACTGTAATGAGGTGTGAGCTCACAAATGCCTGACTGAGGAGATGCTAATACTAGACTGAACTACGAGAAAGGGAGAAAAAAACCGAGAATTGTTCAGTGGGTGAACTTGAGTGAAAGCAAGCCAGTTGACCATTATGTTGGTGCTTTGCAATTTTGCCTTCAGGGACAGAGAGAGGTTTTGCATAATATTAGGTTTCAGATCAGATTTCATATTTATCGGATGTACATCGAAACATACAATGAAATGTACCATTTGCATTAACAACCATTACACCCAAGGATATGCTGGGGCGGCATTGCCACACATTCTGGTGCCAAATAGCATGCCCACAGTGTTCCATGCAGCAATAATATAATACAACACTCAACACAGAACAATGCAAGCAGCAACAGCAATGACAGAAGGTTTCAAAGGTACATTTAATGTCAGAGAAATGTATACAATATACATCCTGAAAAGCTTTTTCTTTGCAACCATCCACGAAAACAGAGGAGTGCCCCAAAGAATGGATGACGCTTATATGGTAGGATCCCAAAGTCCCCTACCCCCAACTTCTCTCCCTCCCTCGCGTGAGCGGCAGCAAGCAACAATTGACCCTCCCCCCCACCGGCAAAAAAAGCACCCGCCAACAAGCACTCAAGCCTGAGCGAAGGAACAGTAAAGGCACAGACTTGCAGTTTTCCAAAGACTTTGCATTTCACCCGGCATTCGACATACCATGGGCTCTCTCTCTCTCCCTAATAAGGGAGAAAGTGATGTCTCTGTTTCACAATGAGAGAGGAGACATAACTAACAACTCACTGGTTTACAGTGTTAAAAGTCCATTGCGTTGCTTTTTCTGAGCTCTGTGCCCAAAGATCTTGGGTCTCTGGGCAGACAGCCGTAGATTTTCTGACTCCCTCGAAGACGCATGGATCACCTGCTGTGACAGCAACCTTTGATCCGTCCATCTTCAGAGCCACAAGACCCTAGGCCTACAAAGGTGAGCCGAACTCTTAGGCCGAGCTCTTGGCGTGCCGAACAACGGCCAGTCGTGAAACCCGAGAATGGGTCCCATTCCCGCAGAGAACCATAGTCAGTGTGTAACTCCGGTTCAGGGTCTTCAAAAGAATCCTGAAAGGGAAAAGTAGAGATTTTAAAGATGGAAGTAGAGCTGTTGCCGAAAATGCAAGCAAAGGAGTTGCCATTAAGGGCCATTAACCCTCCCTCCTAAGCTCAGAATGAGGAAAAAACAGCAGCAAAACAAACCTTTTTCACATCCTTCCTACATACATACATACATACACACACACACACACACACACCCTCCCCCTCCCTGCCTCTCGCTCTCTCTCCCCCCACCCCCAACATAGAGTGCCTCCAGGCCTCATGTCTCTCACCTGGGCTCGCAGAGTTGCAGACATTGGGCCTCCTCCTCCAGTCTCTGGCTCAGACTCTCATATTTCTCCAGCTCTTTTATGATTCCTTTTAAATGCTTATAAACACGTTGCCCTGACTGGCAATCATGCCTTTCCGCATTCCCTTCCAAATTCAAGGCCCAATTAAAGTCACAACCAAGTCAGACGAAATGTTTATACTGAGTAACAGTGCAACCTATTTCACTAAGCTGTGAAGTACTGTATATGTTTTCCATTGAAGAGAACTGCTGTCAAGTGTTTTCAGAAACCTGACTGAGGGAGCATTGTGTCTTTTGAAACAGTGAATGAAGGCAGAGAGTTTCATCATCATCCAGATCCACTGACGTGTAAGCCTTCCAGTACTATTCTTCCAGTGATTTTATAGTACCGTCAGGCAATTACAACCCTGCTAGTAATTCAGCAATCTGCTCTACAGCTATCACTAATTGCTACCTGGCTGACAGCAGACTTTGTCAAACAGTAGCACGTTGATTCTCATTGCGAGACCATTCACCCAGGCTGTAAGACTCAATAGCCCGCGGTGCTTGCTCTGAATTAGATCCTTGACTCGCATTCATGTGCCATTGATGGGTGCTTAAGGGCAGTCTCACAATATAATGTCTTGTGTAAACAGATATATTTAAACTGCATTTACATAAGGAAAATAAAGTCACTTTGAATCTCCGTGATCCAAATGAGTTTCAGCAAAAGTGAGTGGGGGACAAAGCAGAGCGAACTGCGTTCATGTCATTATGTAACACGTAAATTATTTAAAGATTTAAAATGCTTGACTGCACCTGGGGTGATTGTACTTGAAGTAACATAGTCCAATAAATTCTAGAATTTGAATCCTGACTCTCCACTGCTATCATTATCACTGTTCTGCCCAAGCAACCTGCTGTGCATTAGTTCTGCTGACCTTGCCTGTATCCCCTCCATACAAAATTCAGCAGTGATTCAATCAAGTTGCTTAAAATGCAGATTCCTTGGAGGGGAGATGTGAAACTGTTTCCACAGGTTCTGAATCAAACAGCGAGGGAATGTAGTATTTGAGGCGAGTACAGACCATGTTGGGGAAGGAAGGTTAATAACCTCCAGCGTGTTGTTAATAACAACGTGTTTTTCAGACCAAGGAGAGTGGAAATTAGTTTAAAGATACGTGGAGATGGTCAGGAGCTTTGAAAAGATTAATGAATTTTTGTGAGGAAGGATGTGTGTCCACCTATTGATGTTTGTGGAGTAAAGTTTCTTATAATGCTGTAACTGAATGGCAGAGCAGCTTCAAAAAGTACAGAAGTCTACTCTTCAAAAATGAGTAAGGTACGACTGTTTCATACAACCTCTGTCAGGTGAATTTGGATAAGTCACAGCAAAAACAAAACTGCAGATGATGGAGGTCTGAAATAAAAACAAAGAATACTCAGCAAGTCAGATCATATCCTTGGGGAGAGAGAGAGTGACTTCTAAAGGGAGATCGTCATCCTGACGATCAATGTGGACATAGTGGAGGATTACAAATACCTGGGGATACGAATGGACAATAAACTGAACTGGTCAAAGAACACTGAGACTGTCTACAAGAAGGGTCAGAGCCATCTCTATTTCCTGAGGATACTGAGGTCCTTTAACATCTGCCAGACGATGCTGAGGATGTTCTACGAGCCTGTGGTGGCCAGTGCTATCATGTTTGCCATTGTGTGCTGGGGCAGCAGGCTGAGGGTAGCAGACAGCAACAGAATCAACAAACTCATTCATAAGGCCAGTGATGTTGTGGGGGTGGAACTGGACTCTCTGATGGTGGTGTCTGAAAAGAGGATGCTGTCCAAGTTGCATGCCATCTTGGACAATGACTCCCATCCACTCCATAATGTACTGGTTAGGCACAGGAGTACATTCAGCCAGAGACTCATTCCACCGAGATGTAACATTGAGCATCACAGGAAGTCATTCCTGCCTGTGGCCATCAAACTTTACAACTCCTCCCTCGGAGTGTCAGACATCCTGAGCCAATAGGTTGGTCCTGGACTTCATTTCCACTTGGCATAATTCTTTTTAATTATTTAATTATTTATGGTTTTATATTGCTATATTTCTTCACTATTCTTGGTTGGTGTGGCTGTAATGAAACCTAATTTCCCTCAGGATCAATAAAGTATGTCTGTCTGTCTGTCTGACTGAAACGAGTCTTCCTCACACCTGCTACTCCTACTGCTGAGCATTTCTTTTGGGATACTTCACGGTTGTGGCTCCTGATATGGCTTTTTAGTTCCACTATAGGTGAGAAGAACTTGGCAAATTTTTGGTTCTCAGCTTTAGTTAGAAATAACATCTTGGTTTCAACAGACTGCTTGTTGGGATTTTGTTGAAGATTATGCACCTCATCGTCACATTCAGTAGATTGTGTCAGTTCTCAAATGAAATTTCCTAATGGACAGCCTGTCGAGAAGCGAGCTTGTGACATGATATAGTTGCCAGCTAGATTCTCATTAGCATTTCAGTAACTTAGCTAGTTAGTGTCAGTGGCAGAATTTGTGGCTCTCAACTCTTGGGGCTTTTTTCTGGCCTTCAGTTTTATAGAAGAGATGAACACAACTGCAATTATTAACTTTGCATTGACAAGCAAGACACGGAAGTAAAGCTGCAGGTGGTTACGACAAAAGGTACAACTCCCATACAAGATTATCCCACGGTCATGTTGTTTTCTCATCAGTTGTTCCCAATCAAAGGCTAATTACTGCTTTGCTCATTGTCAACACCTGAGTCTCCTTACATTTTTTATCCAATCCTTAGTGACACAAGGTTAGTTTCCATGTTGGTCATGGAACGCCAGGTTCCATCTTGAGTGGTTCATTCTGTCTCTTCTTCAAAACCTCCCTATCACCCCCCCACCTTCACTGTGGACAACATAGTCAAGCAGCCTCATCACAGTGCCAGTGACCTGTGGTCTTGTCTGTGGATTTCATTTCTTCTCCGTGGCTATCTGTTTCTTCCAGGTGCTCCCTTTTCTTCCTGAACACATGTTGGTTGGTCGGTTCATTGTACATTCTAAATTGCTCCTAGTTTGTAACTGTTAGAATCTTGGGGTGGGGGGGGGAGGGGTGGAAAGTTGATGGGCAATGTGGGGAGAACAGATGATGGCAAAAATTTAGTAGGGCATGGGATGATGCAAGGAGTTCTGTCTACTAAATCCTCCTGGAAAGTCCACCAAAATCATCCGTTGACAATTGAAGAAGCATCTGCTGTCCCGTAATGGCGGCAGTGATGAATAGCTGATGATTTAGCACCATTGTCAGCATCATGCCTCCAGGGATGCTTGAATGGATTAAAAATAGAGAAGCTTTGAGATGCACAGCGGATCAGGAAGCATCCGTTGGAGAAAGAAACAAGTAATGTTATGGCATGTGATTTATCGCCAGAACTGGAGAGGTTTTGCTTAGAAGTTATTAACCTGATCTGTTAACTCACTTTCTTCAATATCTGTTGGATTTATCTCAGATTCACAGCTTTTGCAGTATTTTGCTTTCAGATTCCTTTCCTGGATGCCAGTCAGGAATTCTGATTTGTTGGCATTTGTCCTGGTGTTGCTGGATTTCAGCTGGAATATGCAGGACACCAGACTGGACTGTACCCTCCAGCAGTGAGTAGCAAGACCTGGCTTTCATGACAGAGAGCAGGCCAGCTACAAGATTAATGAGAGCCTAGATTTTCTCAGAAATAGCCGCAGACTTGTCTGGACATATTGCAATGATAGTGATTTAATCAGCGTGCTAAATCTCCCAGGTCCAAATATTTTGAAGCCAGTTTGCTGCCAAATTCTATTGGGACCTTGTAGCTCTTTAGATCAGAGGATTGTCACAGCCACATATGTCTAAGTGGGATTCTGCTCAGCACCTGTGTTTCCCCCAAAGCTGAAGGTTATTATTTTTCAAATTCTATACTTCCACCGAAGTTCAAAGTAAATTTATCATCAGAGGACATACACGTCACTATGTACAACCGTGAGATTCATTTTCTTGTGGGCATTCACAGTAAATACAAGAAGCAAAGTAGAATCAATGAAAAACAGCACTCAACAGGATTGACAAACAACCAATGCAAAAGGCAATAAGCTGTAAATACAGAAAGAAATGAATAAAGGAAATAATAATCATAAATAAGCAATAAATATCAAAACTTGACAAGAGTGCTTGAAAGTGAGTGCACAGATTATGGAGATAGTTCAATGATGGCGAGTGAAATTATCCCCTCTGGTTCAAGACCCTGATGGCTGAGGGATAATAACTGTTCCTGAACCTGATGGTATGTGTCCTGAGGCTCCTGTATGTCCTTCGTGATGGCAGCAGTGAGAAGAGAGCATAGCCTGGCTGGTGGAGGTCCTTAATTATAGATGCTGCATTCCTGCGACATTGTTCCGTGTAGATGTGCTCATGGTGGGAAGGACTTTACCTGTGACGGACTAGGTTGTATCTACCATTGTTTATAGGCGTTACTATTCAGGTGAGTTGGGGTATTCATACCAAATCATAATGCAGCCAGGACATGATCTCCACCACACATCTATAGAAGTTTCTCAAAGTTTCAGACGACATGCCGAATCTTTGCAAACCTCTAAGGAAGTACTGTAGAAGTGCGGCCATCCTTTCCCTATAGTGGCACTTCCTTATTGGTCCCAGGACAGACCTTCTGAAAGATAACACTGAGGAATTTAAAGTTGCTGACCCTCTTCACCTCTAATCCCTCGATGAGGACTGGCTCACGGGACCTCCAGTTTCCTCTTCCTGAAGTCAGTGATCAGCTCCTTGGTCTTGCTGACATTGACTGAGAGATGGTTGTCGTGGCACCACTCAGCCAGATTTTCAATCTCCCTCCTATATGCTGATTTGTCACCACCTTTGATTCCCCCAGCAATAGTGGCATCATCAGCAAACTTCTATCCCACCATAATACAGGAATGCAAGAACAGGGATGTGATGCTGAGGCTTTATAAGGCGCTGGTGAGGCTTCACCTTGAGTCTTGTGAACAGTTTTAGACTCATCTAAGAAAAGGTGTGCTGGCAATAAAGAGGGCTCAGAGGTTCACAATGATGATTCCAGGAATGAAAGGATTATCATATGAGGAACGTCTGCGTTTGTACTCACTGGAATTTAGAAGGATGAGTGGGGATCTCATTGAAGCCTTTTGAATGTTGAAAGACAGAGTAGATGTGGAAAGGATGTTTCCCATGGTGGGAGAGTCTAGGACAAGAGGGCACAGCTTCAGGATAGAGGGGTGTCCATTTAAAACAGAGATGCGGAGAAATTTCTTTAACTAGAGGGTGGTGAACTTGTAGAATTTATTACCACAGGCAGCTGTGGAGGCCAGGTTGTTGGGTGTATTTAAGGCAGAACCTGATAGGTTCTTGCTTGGACATGGCATCAAAGGTTACGGAGAGAAGGCCAGGAAGTGGGGCTGAGAAGGGGAAAAAAGGGAACAGACATGATTGAATGGCGGAGCAGACTGGATGGGCCAAACGGCCTAATTCTGCTCCTATGTTTTATGGTCTTATAACATTCTTGCTACATCACTCTATGGCTCTTACCCTCTTTCCCAAGAGTTTCCCTATCAGAGCATTTATTTTCACCTCACCTTCTTGGACTGTAGTGAGTGGAATTAGCCCAACAAACAATTCAAATCTGTGCTCAATCACTATTCAGTTGCTGTTAATGGAGTGGCATTGCCCAAGAATTGCTCACCTCCTGAAGGGAAAGGAGCAGTCGGCCTATAATAGCCCATGGTAACATTTTCTCTCATGGAGATTGATGTGTAAGTAGTTCAGTGGGATTTGAGTGAAAAAGGAAAATGCTTTGTTTCTGTGTAATTTTGAGAACGGTATCTGCTGGTTGTAGATTAATTGAGATCTGATTTTATTTCAGTTTTATGCCTAAGACATTTCTAATAAAAGAGAAATGGGTAGTTTAATGTGCATCATTACCTCATAACCCCTTTTCAGTTATGTGTGAAACGACAGCCAGTTATACCTTCACAGCAAATTTTAATTTTTGAAAAGTGGAATCATTTTTCTAGGAGAATAGCATGTCTTGTATATCAATAATTTAAATTTGGGAATTGGATGACTCCAGAAACAACGTGATGCATAGAAGATTATATTAGTGACTTACTGCTCCCATTATATTGCTGGCCTCTCATAATGGTCAAATTAACCGTTAAAGAGTGAGGATTTAGATAGCGAGAAGGAAATAGAGGAATTGCAATTTGATTCAAATCTGGAACTTACTGCTTTTAGAACAGTTATGAGGGGAAAAGATAATCATGTTTCTTTTTTCTCATGGTGGGGTGTCTCTAACAAGAGGAATAGAGGTACGGGTTTAGAGAGAAATGAGGTGGATTTTTTCCCACAAAAAAAAATGGTTGCATGTTAAATGTTCTGCCTGAGGAATTTGCGAAGGCAGGTACTCTTACAACATTTAAAAAGCATCAATATTTATAAATTGCCAATGCATGGAAGGTTGGGGTCCAGATAGGATTAATATTGATGTACATTGTTGATGTATCTGGTGTATCTAAGAGTCTGTTTCTGTGCTTTATGACTCTATGATAAGGAGATGGTTGTAGCTGGCAGCAAAATTATTGCATTTAGTTCTCTCTCTCCATGTCGGGTTTGAGACTTGTTCAATAATTGACAGAAAGATAATAATTCGAGAGAGCTACACTACAATGAGTTCAGCAAATTATTCAGATATTGGGTCCAGAACCTAACCTTGATCATCTTCCACCAAGAATTAATGGTTCAGTAGTTCCTGCAAGGGTCATGTACAAAATCCTGGGATCAACAACTCCATTGAATTGTTTTATTTACTTTCTAATCAAGATATTGCCATTTGTAAGATTTCATCCAACTGACCACAGGAGTGACCAGACAATTAATGGCGATCCATTCATTGAAAGTCCATTGCAATGTATTGTTATTTTTCTTCCCTCTTGGATGGCTAAAGAATTGAAGCTTGACTTGGCATAGGTCTTACAATGCTAAAACAGGCCTTTCAGTCTACTGTGGTCATATCAACCATCATGTTCTCATCTATACTAATCCCATCTCTCAGCAATGTAGTCCAGAGCCTATGAAATGAAGTGCTTGCCTATTTACTTAATATTGTGACCTTGGTGCACTGCTCAGTCAGGGCATTCCAGCTTCCATTCAGTGTATAAGTGGTTTGGGTGTTTTGAATAAAGATGGCCATGAACTGCGTACTCTGGTGCTGAGATGACAGAGCAATGGGAGTGGAGGCTTGTGAAAGTTGTGGTAAGTTGTTTGGGAACATTGACATTTAAACAGAGGTGACTGAGATTAAGCAGGCAAACTGCAGATGTTTCCAGTCCGTGTCCGAGTCTCCGAGGAGGTTCCAGTCCGTGTCCGAGTCTCCGAGGTGTTTCCAGTCCGTGTCCGAGTCTCCGAGGAGGTTCCAGTCCGTGTCCGAGTCTCCGAGGTGTTTCCAGTCCGTGTCCAGCCTGGAACAGCTGTGTTAGTATGGTGCTAAAGTCTACTGGGAGCCAGGCACTTTAAGTGTGGGGAAATTATGGACAGGCAGCACTGGACGGGGGTGAGGGGGAGGAGGCCGCTAGTGCTGCTGTCTCACAGCCCCAGAACCCCAGGTTCCCTAATGACCTAAGATGCTGTTTAAGTGGAGTTTGCATGTTCTTCCTGTGACCTTACCAGTTTTCTCTGGGGGCTCCGGTTTTCCCCCCGATGCTCCAATTATTCCCTTGCTGATTGCTAAGTTAAAGGATCAATGTAAAGTGCCCCCTTTGTGTTAGTGAGCGGTTGAATTTCAGGTTAATTGATGGGAATGTGAGTTTTTAAAAAAATGGGACAACTATAGGCTAAGTGTAAATGACTGGCTGATGGTCAGTGTGGATTTGATGGGCTGAAGGGCTTGTTTCCATGTTGTATCCCTCTGTGGTACCGACTTCAAGAATTAACATAGAAGAGACTATACCATTGATTTTGCATTTGGAAATCAAAATTGCCAGTATGTATTTAAATTGAGGTAGCACAACCATAATGGCACTCCTTTTAATACCGGGGTCTTAAAACCTTGATCCCTCCCTGGCTAACAGACATAACCCCTATCATATTGCAGGCAATTGGGTCCTTAATTGGTTCTCTGCCAGATGTCCCAATTATGCCTCAACATTAGGTTGTTAATGTGTTAAAATTGGACTCCTGCAACTTTGTTCGTGTTGTGAGTTCTTTCTCAAATCATTATGTTTAAAGTAACTTAAATGGAGACTGGAGATTAATTTTACGTGGTTTAAAATGATAACAGCACATAATTCTTTGCATCTTTGAATAATAATGGCAAGATTTTAATACTGCAATCTTATTGCAGTATATTTTTCATTGCTTTCAATTAAGCCTTGTAAAATCCCATATTGTACGTAGAATATTTGTGGCTTTGGCTGAAACCTTGAACATTAGTGCCAATTATTCAAAAGTCATAAAAGTGACAGAGGCCCCATTGATTCAATTCTGACAAAATACTGATGAACTGATAGTGACTCAGGTTAGTTATCTGGTTGTTTAGCGAGACAGCTCCGTCGGACTGGTTATCGGTAAATCAGCCTTCTCACGGGCTGCCAGAACTGAAGGTTGAAACAATGAAGTCAGCTCCCGAGTAGATGTTGTCCCAGAAGCCTGCTCCTTATCGCTGACCAGGCTGGCAAAATCTGCCACTCACCCAATCCCTCACGCTTGTTTTTAAATGAATGGCTTCAGCTGTGCAGTGTGCTGATAACTCACAGATCCCCATCACTGTCTACACGTGCATATATCTATTGTCCGAGAACAGAAAAGATAAGCACAGGATAGCATGGCAGCCTCAATGATCTCTCTGTTGATGGCAGAGCTGATTGGGTAACAACTTTGTTTCTCCCACAGCCCATTAACCGTTTAATTTGAATTTGAAACTTAACCTGAATATTTGTCTTGAAAGTCATTCTGTGACTGCAGGTTGAAAGTAGTTGGTGGAAGGAAAATGATCAAGTGACTTGCCGGTTTTAAAAAAGCTTGAAGGTTATATGAAAATGGGTTGGCTAAGGAAACTTTATGTTTGAGGTTACGTGGACGTGTTTGAATAGCAGATGGTTATCGCTACTGATTTCAGCACAGACTTCTGGGGACGAGGGATGTAGGTGTAGGATGGTTGATTATCAGCTCAGTAAATGAAGAAATTTTAATGTATAATTACTATATTATCCATTCAATGCCAAGTGAGGGTTGGTGATTGACAGGAACCCATCAAGTAGCAAGCATAGTGTAACTGTAACACTTGTAGTAGAGGTCTGGGGATTATGTGTCTTTGTGAGTAGCCAGGATCAGTTATTGAAACTGGTCCACTTCTGCCCATTCCAGCATAACCTGATGTGTCAAGCTGTCACAATCCCTGGAATGCAAAAAAAAAATATTTTTTTCTCTTTAACATGCTTTCTCCGGTCTCCAAGCTCCTTACATATCCTTGAACTGCAAGCCAGGAATTGCTTGAGAATCAGGATGGCCAGTGTCAGCTTCCCTCACTTTTCCAATGTGGAAGCAGTTGAGCCGGAAGAAGCTGTGGTAAGCCACAGGAAGGCTGGAGCCTCCACCTTTCCAAATAGCAGGCAGTTTGAAACGGTGGAAATCACGACCCAGGCAAGGAAATCCCTTGGCTAATTTGGCTCCTGAAGCAGTCTTGTCACTCGACCCAGTAACAATACACACAGTAGAGGAGCTGTGTAGAATGGTTGTCATGAGTCACTTCTTGTTGGAGCACCAAACTGCATAGATTAGAAGCAAAAAAATGTGGATACTTTGCATTAGCTTGCCCCTTTCCAGGGCATGCTGGATCCCTTCCCTGCCAATCAAGTATTGTTTCAGCAGTTGAAGTTAAGCTGGAAACAGTTGAAATTTTCCACCCAGCACAGTCCTGAAAATAGCAGTGAAATAAAAAACAATATGATTTGTTCATTGTGGCGTTGATTAAGGTTTATAATTTGGAGCTTGCATGGAATATTTCCACTCTTGACAGAATTTAACCATTGAACTTCATTGTGCTTATCAGAACAGGGCGATGAGGTTCATGATTTCATCCACTACACAGCACCTCCAGCAATGGAGCTCCCCCTCCCTGCTGCAACGAGGTGCTAGTCTGGATTTTGTTCTTGTGTCTTTGAGTGAAACTTCAAACTGTGACCTTTCACCTCACAGGTGAGGGAGTGCTATTGACTGACCCACTTCTGACAATTAATCAGTATTTGCCGAGCGAGTTAGGTGAGTGAGACTTGAGGTTAAAAGACATTGCCAGGGTAAACTTTGTCAAAGAGTTGAAGCTGATATGAAAGTTGACCTTTGCAAAATACAAGGACCTGTCAGGTGAAGTATGGGCTCTGGGCCAATAACAGTGATTGAAGCACCATCAGGAAGCTTCTTACAACACATACATTGCTGCTGTGCGAGTATTCCATTGTATAACCTGCTGATGTCGGGTCTCAAAATATTACCGGAAAGTCAGGCCAAATACCGTAATTAACGTTACAATCATTTTATTTCTGTCTCTTGAGTGACACAGCAGACAGGTTCAGTCATGTTTGCCTAATGCTGGCTCATCCTACAAGTAATCTACATCTAACAACAAGTGCAATGGCTCCTCACTTTTAATCTCCTCACTCTGTCAACCTGCAACGGTTGTTTTCAATGCATCACACCACCAAAGGAGAGCGTTGAGAAGCCATGTGCTGCATCCACCTTTCAGTCTAGTGTTGATTATCACTTGGTCTTCCTGGGTGAGCTGATGCATTGCTGATCACCTCACAGTGCACTCGCATGGAATTTAGTCTGAGTTTGGCTGATAGGATCTTGCAAGCTATTTGGCCATAGAGGGGTATCAGAGTTGAGCATGATTTTTTTCAGGCCTCAGGCAGGTGTTTGTACCCACAATCCAACAGTTAACTGTCAGCCTCTTCTTATTGACCCAAGACAACTTGCATTGGTTGCCCTGCTAGTGTGGAAGAATTCAGCCTTTGGAAATTCTGAACCCTTATCCTAATAAGTCGATAAGATATAGGAGCAGAATTAGGCTATTTGGCCCACTGAGCATGCTCTGCCATTCAATCATTGCTGATTTTATTCAGCCTCATTCTCCCACCTTCTCCCCATAATCCTTAATCCCTTACCAATAAAGAACCTGTCGATCTCTGATTTAAATACATTGAATGACCGAGGCTCCACAACGATCTGTGAAAATGAATTCCCCAGGTTTATCATCCTCTGAAGAAATTCCTCCATATCTCAGTCTGAAAGGGTGTCCCTGTTTTCTAAGGCTGTGCCGCCGGAACTGAGACACTTCTACAAATGGAACTATGTCCAGGTCTTTCAATACTTGACAGATTACCATGGGGTCCACACCTCCCCCCATCTGCCAAAGGCCTCAAGTGCAGTTCATACACTAACCCTTTCATTCCCAGGATGGCAGATCCCAGAAAAAGATGACGTTTATCAGAAGCAAATTTTCATGTGTATCAGCTGTTAAATTTTTCATTGACTGAAGAGAAGGAATATTGCATAGTCCTTCAAAATGCAATCAGGTTTTAGATTATTAATGAGCATTTTCTTCTAGCTGCAGCAGTGCAGGAGGAACTTAGCAGATCAGGGACCATCTTTGGAGAGGAATAAACAGTCGCTGTTTTGGGTTCCCAGCTTCACTTCATTGCCTCTCCCCCAGCCAATTACCTTCCCCCTCACCCGGCTTCACCTATCATCTACCACCTTGTACTTCCCCTTCTTAGTCCGAAACGTCAACTGTTTATTCCTCTCCATAGATGCTGCCTGACCTGCTGAGTTCCTCCAGCATTTTGTCTGTGTTACTCTGTATTTCCAGCATCTGCAGAATGTGTGTATGATTTGCAACCAGTAAGTCCAGGATGGATGGAGACAGCACAGAAGTGTCTGAGGTATGCCCTGTGTACCACTCGGGGATCTTGGCACGTGCCATATCGACTGCTGGTTTATTTGGATAGACTTTAGCCCAGTGATCATAAAGATCTCAGAGTGTCATAAAAAAAAACAAAAGATTTGTAATTTTGCTGTGCCTTTTTTAACCCAGGGATATCCTAAGATATTGGCTGAAGATGGGGTTTTGAGTTTGGTACCTGACCAGAAGTGTTTAATTTGTTTCACTGACCTTGTCCAGGGAGAATCCACCTGTTCCTTTTGGAAAAGTGAATCTTTCGTATCCACCTAAGGCGGTGGTTCCCAGCCTGGGGTCCATGTGCCCCTCGGTTAATGGTAGGGGTCCAATGGCATAACAAAGATTGGGAACCCCCTTACCTAAGGGGAGATGAGGCTTCTCATGGGACCCCTGCATTGGAATGCTCCCTGCGTATTGTCAGGCCAGAATATACGCACATCTTTCTAGTGAAATGTTTACACTGGCACACTCTCTCTGCTTCCGGGCATAGAATGTGGCCATGCAGATCAGCAGCTGGGTTCCATTTTGTCCCTTTATGCCTCTGCATAGACTGAGTGTTCCATGCTTTGAACAGATGTGTGTCTCTAACCTGTATGGTGTGACACCTCATGAGTGTGAGTGCAGGGGGGACTTGCTCAGACAGTTGGCAGAGCAGCTAAGTGAGTGATGTATCTGAGCTGTTTTAACAGCCGTTAGTTCAAAACAAATGCCCTGAATTTGAAGTAAGGCCAGGAAAGTATGCATGTTGTAAGTTACCACACTCGTTGCTAAGTTAGCCCTGTTTTCCAGTGTCTTCCTCTTTTTAAGAACTTATATACAAAAAGATTAAATAATTTATCAGAAATATGATCGTGAATGTGGGTTCAATAAACAGAGAATCTGATCTTGATAAGCAATCTTGCAAATCTATTGAAAGGTTTTCTGTATTAAACATCGGGTCCCTTATAATTTCAGTATATTCGAGGCAGCAATGATACCATATTACTGAGAACCAAATATCCAATTTTATACTATGATAGTGGAGGGAAAAAAATTGAAGGTAATATCTTTGCAACGAATATAAATTCTTCATGGATGGAATTCTCCGAATAAATGGTAAAAGCTGATTATTCTGCTTTTGATCACATGCAACACAGTTTAGTGACCAAACTGGCTGGGTTTATTGCAGTAATCTCCGCCTAAGAGGTATGATATGGCAGAGAGGAGGAAGTGCTTACTACTGCTGCAAGAGAAGCCTATTGAGGTTATTATTGCCACAGCTGTCTCCACAGTCTAGAGGGCTGGATCAGGCTCATGCCCGTCACACATGTCAGGACAGTTAGTGTGTGATTGATGCCATATTAATTCGCAGCACAGGCCCATTCCTTTGTTGCCACATATTAGATAAATTAGCTCTTACAAATTCATGTCCCACCTCCCCCCACCCCCAAGTGAAACTTTAGCACTCCTCTGGTTAATATCACTAATAACCTTCATTTAAAGTGGATGAAGGCACTGGGGGAGGGAGAGCTGCTAAAGGAAGGGGCTGGATCAGGCCTCGATCGATGGGCTTCGCAATATATCACCAGGCAGCAACCATTTTCCATTTGTTGGTGATGACAAATGAGCTTTTCATCGTATTCTCCCGTCCTCTTCTCCCCCTCCTTTCCCCCACACATTCAGATTCATTTTCTCAGCTCTGCTTCATCTGGCTTCATTCGTCTTCCCAATTACGTTGCCTTTTCTTTTGCCTCTGATGAAGGCAGGAGAATCTTCAGGAAAATGTGTATTTTCTGACACTTGTCGGTGCAGGAAGATGCACGGTGGGGCAAGAGCGGGAAACCTGGGCTCCCATTGCACACCTTGGGCACAGGGGTCAGCGTAATCCCTGTCAGATTACCTGTCTGTCAGGAGTGCTCAGTATGTGTTCCATGCCGATAAAGCCTGCACTACAATCTCTTTCCACAAAATTAGTTCCAAGCAAAAGACAGTTTTTATTTTCAGAAATGGAATCTCATGTCACAGATTTACATTGCTCCTGTGTGCCTTGTCAGCAATTTGTTGCATTTGCCCAAGAGGAGATTTTGAGATTGGCCCAGTTTTGTGATTTATGTGTTCATTCAGCCTGTCCAGTTTGTGGCTGACTTTTAATCCACACTCGTCTTTCCTTCTCCCTGTCTGTTCCAGTTTCTGCATGGAGCTTCTTCCCCTCTGCCATCCAATTCCAAACTGGACATTAAACCCGTGAATACTACCTCACTTTTTAAAATATATATTGTGGTAACTTCTATTTTACAAAAAAGACCACTCGACAATTTGATGGCCAAAAGAACACCTTTATCTGGGACGGCAAGTGATATTTACAGTACAGAAGCTTCCAGGTACCTCATGCAGCATGGGTGGAGGAACTATATACAATGCATACTGGGAGTAAAAAGAGCAGAAGTAAAGACCCCAACAACCCCAGATCCCTCCTCTCGTTACCAACAGCTTCCCGATTAGTATTAACTTATTTCTAATAATACTCACATTACAACACTTCTCCCCCTTTAAAATCCAACATTCCCCAAATATAGAAGAACTGGGAAAAATAAAAACAGTGGTATCGTTAGCAACAGGTTACCAATACAAAAACAATTTTAAAAAACGAGGCAAATTCAACATTCAATCTAGCAACAAAAGAAACTATCCAATCAAAGATTCTGTCTGTCAGGAGGTTTGCAAGGGTGCTGCGATCTACGCACTGCCCCCGATGACCCAGCAGGCACCGCTGGTGAGAATGTTTTGGGTGGATCTGGTGTTGGGGATATGAGAGGGGTCTGTGTGTCCACATGAGAATGTCCATCCTCTTCAGGGGACTCTGCCCCCTCTACCAGTGTCTCTCCCTCTAGTAAAGTCACTGGTGGACATGCTTCCCCAGTAGTCTGTCACACCATTGGTCTACTTCTGAACCGGAATCATGACACAGGCGCACATGGTCCTGATGTCTGCGGAAAACACACCCATCAGTCAGCTTTACAACGTAGGAGACTGGACCACTCTGCTTAAGAATAAAATCAGGTAGCCATTGCTGATTGTTGCCATCCGGTTCTAACTGTCTCTCTCGCGTATGTTGATCATGTCCCTCCTTCTGCTTTTCCTGCTTTCTCTCCACTTTTGCCTTCATGTCCGGGTGCAGCAGGTCCAATCTCGACTTGGGCCTACGCCCCATCAGCATCTCTGCTGGAGTGCGTGCAGTCGTAGTCTGTAGAGTGAGGCGGTATTTAAACAGGAAACGTGAAAGCCGGGTACTAAGAGAGTTCCCTGTCATACGCTTCAGGCCTTCCTTTACTGTCTAAACAGCCCGCTCAGCCAAACCATTTGAGGCTGGGTGTAAAGGAGCTGTCTGAATGTGACGAATGCCAATCTGCCGCATGAACTCACTGGACAGCTCACTGGTGAATGTCGGGCCATTATTAGTGACCAGCGTGTCAGGCAACCCGTGGACTGCAAACACTTGCCTGAGTTTGCCTGTGGTTGAGGGGGTTGTGATGTTGCTCGTGACGTGAGCTTCGATCCATTTGGAGTGTGCATCTACCATTACAAGAAACATCTGCCCCATAAAGGGGCCAGCCAAGTCCAAATGTAGCCTAGACTAGGGGTAGACTGGCCACTCCCATGGGTGCAAAGGAGCTGGTGGTGGCATGTTCTGATTGGTCTGACATTGCGTGCATGATTTTACCTTGTTCTCCAGACCCTGATCAATTCTTGGTCACCAGACGTAGGATCTTGCAAAGCTTTTCATTCGAGACACCCCTGGATGAGACTCATGAATTTCCTCCACAATCTGTGAATGGCCAGGGGGAGGTACGATGACCCTCTCCCCCCCCCCCCCAGAATATGCAACCATTCTGCAGACTCAGTTCGGTCTTGCGTTTGGCATAAGGCCTCAGTTCCTCTCCTTCCACAACTCTGGGCTAACCTTGTAAAAGAAAAGTCTTGACTTGAGACAGGACTGGGTCCCTCTCTGTCCATTGCTTGATCTGGGTCGCCTTTACAGGTGTCTCTGACAGCCTCTCCAATGAAAACAAAGTCTTTGAAAGCTTCCTCCTGCTCTTCACCCCATCACCACTTAGTGTCATTGTGAAGCAGCTTATACAGTGGGGCCAAAACCTTTGAGAGGTCTGGAAGAAACTTGCTATAATAATTCACCATGCTCAAAGATGATCTGAGTTCAGTGACGTTCTTGGGGCTTGAGGCCTCCTTGATAGCTCTCACTTTGTCCTCCACTGGGCAAAGCCCCTCTGCTGTAATCTTGTGTCCCAGGTAAGTCACACTCAGATCCAGGAACACACATTTTCCACGTTTCAGCCGCAGCCCTGCATCTGAGAGTCTCTTCAGCACCTGCTCTAAGTTAGCCAGATGCTCCCCCTCCGTGGCCCCCGTGATCGAAATATCATCAAGATGCACTGCTACATGCAGAATCCCCTGCAGCAAGGAGTCCATTGTCCTTTGGAAAATGGCGGGTCTAGATGCCACTCTAAAAACCAGGCAATTGTATTTGAATAATCCCTTGTGCGTATTGATTGTGACATGCTCCTTTGAATCCTCGTCGAGCAGTAGGTGTTGGTAGGCGTGGCTCATGTCCAGTTTTGTAAACAGGGTTGCAAACAGGTTATCCACCAATGGCAATGGGTACTCCTCCAGCTTAGAGACCTGTTTCACCGTAAGCTTGTAGTCCCCACTTATCCTCACCGTTTTATCTACCTTCAAAACTGGAACAATAGGAGAATCCCATTCTCGTCGCCAAAGATATGTGATAACTTCTACTTTACAAAAAAGACCACTCGAGAATTTGATGGCCAAAAGAACATCTTTCTCTGGGACGGCAAATGATATTTACAGTACAGAAGCTTCCAGGTACCTCATGCAGCATGGGTGGAGGAACTATATACAATGCATACTGGGAGTAAAAAGAGCAGAAGTAAAGACCCCGACAACCCCAGATCCCGCCTCTCGTTACCAACAGCTTCCCGATTAGTATTAACTTACTTTTAATAATACTCACATTACAATATATTATTTCAATTTCTGCACAGTTTTTAATCTAGTCAATATACACATACTGTAACTGATTTATTTATTTAGTTTCTTCTGTGTTATTTATTGCATTGAACTGCTGCTTCTTGGTTAACAAATTTCACGACACATGCTGGTGATAATAAGCCTGAATCTGATTCTGAGGATGGGCACTAGGGTTCAAGTACAATAGTTTTTCAGTGCTATCCCAACAGAGCCATTAACGTCCATTAATAACCTATCCCCAGACCCCCAACCTGTCACCTGTTCCCTTTGCCTCATCGTTCCAGCTACCCCGCATCGTCTAGTTGTAATGGTTCCAACAATAAGGCTGTACCTTGTACATTTGATTTGCTGTTTTAATGCTAGTAAGTCCATAGCTCCCTGAAAATGGCATCACAGTTGGTTAAGGTTACTTTAAAAGGGATTTTGTACACTTGCCTTCATAGACCAAGGAGTTTGAGTTGGGATGTCATGTTGTTAGACTGTATTTACGATATTCTGCACAGTTCTGGATCACCAGTGATGCATCGGAAGGATATGGTACCGTTAACAAGAGTGCGGAAAAGATTCACTTGGTCGTTGCCTGGAATAAAGGGCTGTAATAGATTGGACTGTGAAGATTGGATATCCTAGATTTATTCTTAGTGGAATGTACAGACGTTGTTAGAGTCTTTTAGTTAGTGAGAGAGGAGAAATTGAAAGATCTGAAGGGTTTTTTTTCCACATGGAGGGTGGTGGTTACGAGAAGATTTGAAAGGCAAGTTTTTCACACAGATGGTGGTGGTTATGAGGAGCAAAATGCCAGAGGAGGTGGTGAAGTGCATGCAGTTGCAAAGTATAAAAGGCTTTTGGGCAGATGCTTGGATTGGAAAGGCATAGAGGGACACAGGCGTAAAGCAGGCAAGAAGGATTAGTGTTGACAGACACAACTGTTGACATGGTCCAGGTGGACGCAAGGGGACATGTTCTGTGCTGTACAGTTCTCTAATCCTGAAGTCTTGTGTGTTTATTTTGACACTGGAAGGTTTATTGTCCAAGAATCCGGAATTAAGTTTCAAAATGAGTCCCAGTTGCCTCTGCACCCCAACCTTACGCCACAGGAGTCATCAACGTTTGGTAATGTTTACGCTAGCTTGCCCAGGTTGAGTTTTTGCTCCAAGTCACATCACCCATTCGCTCTGTATTGAGATAATGACATAATTGTCCCTCCAAAGAGAGAGTCCACACACTGAACCTCTTTATACTGTGAAAAGTAAGGCAGTCCGAGTGATTTGCTGTGTTTCCAGCACTGCCGGTGAAGAGACACCAGGTCAGCACTGCCATCTGAAGCTTGTGCTACAACTTGCAGTTGCTGGTGTAGATCAGCTGCAGACTGTTTAAACAAGTCAATGATTAGTCAGCCCTCCTTCCAGATAACTGAAGCTGGCTTGTAATGAAATAAAAAGAAACAGCGACACATGATTTGGGCTGGCAGAAGTGAGTGAGGCAGAGCCTCTTTGGGATGAGTTTGGCTGTGCTCAGACGAGGTATAGCCAGAGTGCTGGTACAAATGCACTTGTGACAGAATGTGGTTCCGTCTCCCTGGATGTTTCACTCCATGGCTCAGCTGGAGTGTGCCTGAGTGGGCACAGATCGGAAGCTGCCAGGTTTAACTGCCACTGAGTTGGTCTCTCTCACTGAGCCTGCCCTGACTCAGAGCTCCTGGTTTAAGACAAGAGGATATCTTGTTCACTGTCGTGGTTACATTGCTGACTTGGGGATGTCAGGTGCCTTATTTACCATGACACAGCAGGAGGCCATTCAGTCTGCTGGATCTGTGCTGGCTCCCAACAGGACAATCTTAGTGACACAAGTATTGCTGGAATCTTGAGGAACACACAAATGCTGGAGGAACTCAGCAGGTCAGGGAACATCTGCAGAAAGAAATGGACAGTTGATGTTTCGGGTCAAGATCCTTTGTCTGGAGTGAGCAGTCCTATCTCAAAAGAGCTCTGGCTGCCTCATTGACAACCTCATCTGCACAGCAACCTGCCACAGATATTGATTCTACCCATCCCTCCCATCTTTGCCTCCACCCCACCTGAGACCAGAATGCATCAATGTAAGCTGAGGAATAAGAGATTTGGAGAGAATCTCAGGAAGTACATTTTCCCCTTCAGTGGAAAGCAGCGACTCGGACAGTAGTAGAGACAGGCGTTCTTGCAATATTT
The DNA here is from genome assembly GCF_030144855.1 of Hypanus sabinus. Taxonomy (NCBI): domain Eukaryota; kingdom Metazoa; phylum Chordata; class Chondrichthyes; order Myliobatiformes; family Dasyatidae; genus Hypanus; species Hypanus sabinus. Next base: position 131,299,838 of record NC_082713.1, read on the forward strand.
AAGAAGGATCTGGGTGTACACATGAACCTTGCTATGGACCAAGTGCTGTTCTATGGGTTTATTGTAGATAGTACCCGATGGTCACATAGATACTCAATGACCACATGATGCACCATCAATAACTCACTCTGAGACATAAGGCGAGATATCGGCTTTTATTGACTGAAGAAAGAACCAGCAGTAAGTGACCATCATATTACATCCTGGAGAATGAGGCAGAGGATCAGACCTCGATCGCCTTTATACAGGGGCCTGTGGGAGGAGCCACAGGAGCAGTCAGAATGGGGCGTGTCCAGACAGGCACATAGTTCACCACACCACATAGATATAATGGGCTGAAGGATCTGTTTCTGCACTCCGACTTCATGATCTTCTCTGCAAACTAAAACCTTTCTCCTTCTCAGTGTCGTTGACCTGAAGCATTAACTCAGTTTCTCTGTTATTGGTGCTGAATGAGCTGTTGAGAATTTCCAGCATTTCCTTTGGTTTCAGATTTTTTATATCTACAGTTTTTTAAATTAGATTTTTCATTTACTGAGCAATAAATCTGTCACTTTCACCATCTCTGAGATCCTGCAGTTATGTCTCTCCCACAAATGCCGTCAGGAGGGTCTCTTTGCCACTGACTTCACTGAGGGGTAATTTGTAGCTGCCAGTTAACTTACCAGCACCTTAGGGTATGGGAGGAAACCAGAGCACTTGGGTAAAAAGCACCTCATCAGGGTGGAGCACGCAAATAGCGCATTCTGTGTCCATGGTCAGAATTGAACCTGGGTCCCAGGAGCTGTGAGACAGCAGCACTAACAAAGGTTCTGCTGGATCACAAGCTTGTGTCCATGCCACCTGTCTGACTTGAAACAGTGCTCTTCTCTCATCAAAGCCCAACTTACACAGGTTTCTACAATGAGGGACCAGAGACAGGAAAGGGAAATTACATCACCCAATGGTGCATCACTCAATCACTGCAATGGAAACAGGAGGCTCCACTCTCGCTCCCTCCTCCCTCGCTCCCCTCTCATTCCCCCTCACATTTCCCCTCCCTCTCGTTCTCCCTCCCTCTCATTCCCCCTTCCTCTTGTTCCTCCTCCTCTCATTCCCCTCCCTCTCGATCCCTCACCCTCTTGCACTGTTCTCTAAGGACGTCTTATCCCCACTCTCCCTGGAGAGAAGGCTCGTGATGTCCAGTGGAGGCCGTCTGGAGCGAGTGGACACTGCATGAGCTGGATGGAATACTGGAAATGGAGAACTGCATTTAAAATTAAAATGTTGGAAACATTGTTAATTTGTAAATAGTTTTGTTTTTTAAAAAAATAAAAGGGAAACCAAAATTGGGGATTTGTGTATAAATACCATAAAACTCATGAACTGTTTTCTATCACTGATAGTCAAGGGAGGATTTGGAACTGGATTACTCCCAGTATCACGTGCTAGTCAGGGCTGAAATATGATGACAGCACAGATAGATTACTGGCTGAGGAAGTGGTGGAGGGAGCAGGGTTTCAGGTCTGGATCTTTGGGATCTCTTCTGGGGGTGGCTTGATCTGTACAAAAAGGACTGGTTACACCTGAACCTCAGGGGGACCAATTCCTAATTCCTTTAGGGCAGGCTTGCTAGAGCTGTTGGGGGGCCGGCAGTGGATTAGGAGCCGGAGTGTTAGGGCTGAGGATGGGGCAATTGGTATACAAGTCAATGCATTGTGTAGTGAGACTATAAGGAAGGACAGGCAGATAATAGAGCAAAATTTCAGTCAGTGGGATCGTGGGATGAGTTGAAGTGTATCGGGGACAAAATTGAAAAGGGCGATGAACACAGGACTGAAGGTGTTATATTTGCACGCACGCAGTATATGGAATAAATAGATGATCTTGAAGCACAGTTAGAGATTGACAGGTACAACGTTGCGGGCATCACTGAGTCATGGCTGAAATTAAGCTAGCCAATAATATTAAAGAGGATACCAAAAGATTTTTCACATGTATAAAGAGTAAAAGAGGGGCAAGAGAGGACATTGGACAGCTGGAAAATGACGCTGGAGAGGTAGTATTGGGAGACAAAGAAATGATAGATGAGCTTAAGAATTCTTTCTCAGTCTTTGCTGTAGAAGACACGAGCTGAACACCAGAAATTCAGGAGCAGAAGTGAGTGTGGTTGCTATTACTAAAAAGAAAGTGTCTTGGGAAGCTGAAAGGTCTGAAGGTTGATAAGGAGACTGCACCCCAGAGTTCTGAGAGGTAGCTGAAGAGATTATGAAGTTATTAGTAATGATTTTTTTAAGAATATCTAGATTCTGGAATGGTTCTAGAGGGCTAGAAAATTCCAAATGTCACTCCACTCTTTAAGAAAGTGGGGATGCAGAAGAAAGGAAATTATAAGCTTGATAACTTGACTTCAGTGATTGGCAGGATATTGGAGTCGATTTTTATAGATGAGTTTTCAGGGTACTTGGAGGCACATGATAAAATGGGGCCAAAGTCAACATGGTTTCCTTAGGGGAAAATCTTGCCTGAGAAGTCTTTTGGAATTCTTTGAGGAGGTAATAGGACGAATAGATAAAGGAGAGTCAGTGTAGTTTTTTATGCTGAAATGTCTCGGCCCGAAATGCCAACTGTACTTGTTTCCATAGATGTTGCCTGGCCTGCTGAGTTCCTCCAGCATTTTGTGTATTTTCATGGATTTCCAGCATCTGCAGATTTTCTCTTGTTTGTCAGTGAATGTTGTTTACTTGGTTTTTCATAAGGACTTTGACAAGGTGCCACACATGAGGCTGCTTAACAGGATAAGAGTCCATGCTATCACAGGAAAGATACTAGCATGGATAGAAGATTGTTGACTGGCTGGAGGCAAAGAATGGGAATAAAGTGGGGCCGGTTAGTTGCCGGTGACTAGTAGTGTCTGCAGTGGTCGGTATTTGGACTGCCTTTTTCATGTTATATGTCAATGGAATGGACGGCTTTGTGGCCAAGTTTGCATGTGATACAAAGATAGGTGGATGGGCAGATAGTACTCAGACAGCAGAAAGTCTGCAAAAGAATTAGAGTGATTAGGAGAATGGGCAAAGAAGAGGCAGGTAGAGTGTAGTGCAGAGGGGTGTATGGTCGTGCACTTTGGTAGACTATTTTCCAGATGGGGAGCAAATTTAAAAACCTCATGTAGTAAGACTTGGGAGTCCTTGTGCAGGATTCCCTAAAGGTTAACTTGCAAATTGAGTTGATGGTAAGGAAGGCAAATACAATGTTAGCATTCATTTTGAGTGGGCTGGAACATAAGAGCAAGGATGTGATGCTGAGGCTTTATAATGCATCGACATGAGAATGATTCCGGGAATGAAAGGGGTAGCATATGAGGAGTGCTTGATGACTCTGGCCGTGTACTCACTGGAGTTTAGAAGAGTGAGTGGAGATCTCGTTGAAACCTAGTGAATATTGAAAGTCCTAGATAGAATGAATGTGGATAGAACGTGGAATGGTGCAACACATTACAGGCCCTTCGGCCCACAGTGTTGTGCCGACCCTCAAACTCTGCCTCCCATATATCCCCCCCCCACCTTAAATTCCTCCATATACCTGTCTAGTAGTCTCTTAAACTTCACTAGTGTATCTGCCTCCACCACTGACTGAGGCAGTGCATTCCACGCTCCAACCACTCTGAGTGAAAAACCTTCCTCTAATATCCCCCTTGAACTTCCCTCCCCTTACCTTAAAGCCATGTCCTCTTGTACTGAGCAGTGGCGTCCTGGCCTGGGGAAGAGGTGCTGGCTGTCCACTCTGTCTGTTCCTCTTAATATCTTGTACACCTCTATCATGTCTCCTCTCATCCTCCTCCTCTCCAAAGAGTAAAGCCCTAGCTCCCCTAATCTCTGATCATAATGCATACTCTCTAAACCAGGCAGCATCCTGGTAAATCTCCTCTGTACCCTTTCCAATGCTTCCACATCCTTCCTATACTGAGGCGACCAGAACTGGACACAGTACTCCAAGTGTAGCCTAGCTAGAGTTTTACAGAGCTGCATCATTATATCGCGTCTCTTAAACTCTATCCCTTGACTTATGAAAGCTAACACCCTATAAGCTTTCTTAACTACCCTATCTACCTGTGAGGCAACTTTCAGAGATCTGTGGACATGTACCCTCAGATCCCTCTGCTCCTCCACACTACCAAGTATCCTGCCATTTACTTTGTACTCTGCCTTGGAGTTTGTCCTTCCAAAGTGTACCACCTCACACTTCTCCGGGTTGAACTCCATCTGCCACTTCTCAGCCCACTTCTGCATCCTATTAATGTCTCTCTGCAATCTTCGACAATCCGCTACACTATCTACATCACCAACTTTTGTGTTGTCTGCAAACTTGTTTGAAAGGATGTTTCCTTTCACAAATCAATCTAGTATCAAAGGGTGCAGCATCAGAATAGTGGGTGGAGAATCTGTGGAATTCATTGCCATGGATAGCTGTGGAGGCTAAGTCATTGAGTATATTTAAAGCAAAGATTGATAGCTTCTTGATTAGTCAGGACATCAAAGGTTACAGGGAGAAGGCAGAAGAATGGGGTTGAGAGGGATAATAAATCAGCCATGATCAAATGGCAGAACAGACTGGATGGGCTTAGTGGTGTAATTCTCCTTATGTCTTTTGGCCTTTTGCATTTAGGAGTTGATTTTTATGTAACTATAAAAGGAATACTGTCAATGTTAACCAGTTAGGCATGTTTATGTCGCTGCCTCGGACCTCATTGTCTGCCATCAGCCCTCCACTTCGAGGGTCTGTCTCCCACAGGGCTCATTTGCTTTGCTCGAGCCCATACAGCAGTTAAAAATTCAGGACATCCTTGCAATCAACCATCAGCAAGTGCAAGAGAGAGAGAGAGAGTGAAAAAACAATTGCAGTCCTGCTTTTACATGCAAGAGTCAGACTCATGTTTCACTCTTGCCTCAGCACCCAGCTTCAGTGAAACCCCTCTCACTGTCCTCCGGTTAACCAGCTGACTGGCTTTTAAGTTTGCAGAGCCAGGGCAGCTGGGCTCAGTACATTTCAGCCAAAAGCTGAATGATCAACAGGGTTACCGTTCCAATTTTAGTGGGGAGGCTCACATGACTGATCTTATTTATTTTTGGCACTGTGACTTTGAATTAATAAAGTTCAATATTAACAGGTGAGCTGTGTCAACAACTCAAGTGATGCTAAGCTGGTAGGCAGTAGGCTTTCTTCAAGGCATGTACTGAGGTAATTTTTTTTCTTCTCACAAAGGGTGATGAATCGTACTGTCTGTTGGCGAGGCCACACCTGGAGTTCTGCTCGCTGTTCTGGTCTTGTTTTATCTAAAAGAAAGGATATTGCAGTAATGCAGGTAGTCTGTGGGCTAATCCCTGTGATGAGACGATTGCTTTGTCAAGAGGGGTTAACCAGGTTGGGTCTGAATTCTTTGGAGTTTAGAAGAATATGGGGTGATCTCATTGAAACACATGAGATCCTAACAGGTATGACAGGATAGGTGTTAAGATAATTTCACTGGTGAGCTTTAAGTTAAGAGCCCGGAATTTAAAAACTGAGTTAAATACAAAACTTCTTTTGTTGTAGAGTGTGGTGAATCTGTGGAATTCTTTACCCCAGCGGACTGTGGTGACTAGAACACGAGCAATGATTAAAGTGGTGGTAACTATCTTTTTGAAAGATCGGGCTGTGTAGAACTGGCGTAGAAGAGAGTTTGAGGCCCGGGGTAGGTTCAAAAGGCCAGGTAGCCTACTCCAGCTCCTGTTTTCTTAAATTATTTATTAATCTGCGCTGGATTTATAGTTGGTAACTTGCATTTATTTAGCATCCCAAACAAAGGAGAATTTCTTGACAAACATGTACACAGACAAATAGAGACGTAAGAAAGCGGATGCTGGAATCTGGTTTATTGATGTTGTTCTGCCTGACACAGCTTTCCCTCTACTTTTATTAGCTCCTGCAAAACAAGATTTGGGTTTCTTGCTGTGTCCTTCCAAAGATCCAAGAATATAATTCACAGTGCGACAAACTAGAATGGTCATGTAGGCCGGTTCATTATTCACGTTTTTCAGGAGTAGCTCGCTTGAGCACTGTAATGCACAGACAGAGCTGGAATATTGTGAAGAAATGCATAACTTATTAAACTTTCATTAAGTTTTTACCTTCTCTTATATTTGATTTATGATGTTTAGCTTCTGACTGGTTATAAAAACACTTGAAGGTCATAGAGATGTTTCACGTGTATTTGGATTTGACGTACGCTTTTCATGAGGACTAATGCATGCACATCACAAATATTTGAAACTTGTATGTTGAATTATCTTTTTTCACTAGTTGACAGGTTCTTATGATTTGGTTATGTTGGAAGGTTTTCAGCTTAGAAGATTTTATCTCTGTAGCTCATGTTCTCCTCAAGAGTTCCAGGTTCTCATTGTTGACTGTAACACAATCCTACATTATACTTGACTGATGTTTTGCCACAGGAACGATGCTGCAGTTTCAAGCCAAGTTTTCTGTGCAAATTTGAGGAGCACCTGAAGGCAACAATATTCCACTGTAGGCAGCGCTTCTTGGCCTCAAGGGAGTGGGTGGGTCCTGGGCTGGGGAGGTGCTGCTGGAGGAGATCTGGTGGGTCATTGAACTGTGTCCTGTGGACAAGGACAACACTGTGGTTAAAGGGAGCTGATGGCAGAAGGGTAGTACTGTGGAATTGTACAGCATGTAGGAGGCCCATTGGCCTGTAAAAACCATGCTAGCTCCAATCATTCTCCCTTGGCCCTTAAAATCTTTCCGTTTGTACACTTATCCTTCTTCCTTATGATCATTACGATTGTATCTTCTTCCACTGCTGTGCCAAGCAGTGTATTTCTAGAAGCTAACCAATTGCTGGGCGTAAAAAGAAATTGTTGAGTTTTGTGGTTGTTTTACCAAGGATCTTCATTTTAAGCCCCTCAGTCAATGATTGTTCTTTAGTTTATTATTGTCACATGCTGATATACAGTGACAACGTTTTGCCATCCAGACAGGTCAGTCTGTGCATTAGAACATCAAGATGGAAAACAAAGAATGCAGAAAATGGTATTACATTTACAGTGTGTGATCCAGATAGACAAAAAACGGCTGTGATGAGGTAGACTGAGAGGTGGAGAGTTGATTGTTAACATATGAGGGACCTCTATTATAACGGGTAAAAGCTGTCCTTAAGTCTGGTGTTGCATGTTCTCAAGTTTTTGTATCTCCTGCCTGATGGAAGAGAGAATGACCTTGGTAGGAGGTTAGTTACTACCCGTGCTACCACTAGCATTTAGGGCAGTAATGAAGGTCCTCGATCTCTGTCTGTCCCTGGCCATATACTGTCGCACACCGACGGAAAAGGATTCTTCACCCCTGTCCCCCATAACAATTTTATTTTGATTTGCCAGGGTTGTTAGCCCTGAAGTGAACTCCCAACCTAGAGGACCAGCAGACCACTCTTAGTCTGGCCTCTACTCTTTAATTTGTTTGGCATGTGTGACCCGACTAAGTGCCAAGTGTAAAGCCTTGACTCCAGCCAACATAACTCTCCGGGTCATTGAGGTCAGCAAGCCTCCAAACCCGATGACATGTTCCTGGTCCTCTTGGAGGCCAGGTAGGAGAGGCCTTTGATTTTTTTTTGCCTGCCTTCCCATGACTGCGCAGAATGTGTAAACAGCATCAGTGGGGAGGAGGAGGATGTCTTTTGTGATAGATTGTAAACTTCTGTAATTTGTGGTGGTCTTGGGCAGAGGAGTTGCCATGCCAAGCCAACTTCCAATGAGAATGGTTTGTTTTACTTCACGCTCTTTGTAATTTTTGAAACCATTTCCATTCCTAAATGAACAACACAGCTTCTCGAGTATATCCAAGCAGCTGGAGTCCTTCAGTTCTTGAACCATCTTAGCAAACTTATTCTGCAAGCTGATTAACTCCTTTCTTAAATCTACTCTTTAATCTTTAAAGTGCAGATCCTATAAAAGGATGCAATACCCCAGTGGTGGCTGAGCCACTGTTTTCATAAAGGTACATCAATTCTTGCTTGAATTGTATGCCAGTGAATGGTACATAAGAAAAGTAAATGTATCACTTCAGAAAAGATTTGCTCAATTTAATACTAAATGCTTTGTTGGAGAGGATGAGCTGTCTATCCATCAGTGTTTGTCAAATGTGAGCTTTATCTGAAAATTTTTTTGACTTTGTACATAAAATATACATCAGTTAATATTCTAAACTTTTACACATGTCTAGCTGGGCCAAGGTTCTCTCCAAGAAACCTGTTTAAGGGGCTCTCTTGGTCATGATCTTTCTGTTCTGCCTTTCTCCTCAACTAGACCCTTCACTTCACTAGGTCCCACTTCTTAAGATATTCGAACTTCTACAGCACACTTCCACTGTCTTCTCTTATACCAGGTAGGATATTATGCATCTCGTAGTATTTCTTAGCATTAAATGAAGACTTGCATTAAATGAAAATAAAAGAAACCGTAAATACTGGGAAGCTGAAATGCAGAAAGACCTGGGAATAATCAGAGGTCAGTCAGCATCTGTAGGAAGAGAAACATTTAATGTTTCAGAAAACGGTTTGCATTCATTTTGGATTTTAAAAGTCTATGTTGAGAGTTAATCCAACACAATAAACGTGAATTTTGCTAAGAGGGCTAGGAATCTTAAAAACAAGACAGAGAGTTGTTTCAAAACTACATTACAGAGCACACCTGACTGGTGGTGATGCTAAGGCTCCTAGCTTTTTTTTCCTTTAATAGGACTTAACTCGGCAGTGTAGTTATCAGGGCACAGTCATGACGGTGTTTCTGTCGCAAGCTATTCTTGTTTTTACAAGGCCGAGTTGCTTGCTTGACGTCAACCCAACTTGGATTCGAACTTGGGAACCTTCACTCTGGAGTCCGGTGCTGAAAATTATTGCGCCATCAAGCAGGACAGGCTGCTAGCTAGTCTTGAGCAATTAGTGTATCCTTCTCAGCAACACATACAAAATGCTGGAGGAACTCAGCAGGCCAGATAGCATCTATGGGAAAAAAGTACAGTTGATGTTTCTGGCTGAAATTCTTCGGCAGGGAGCATATCTTTTTCCTCCTTTCCCCCAAGAAGAGATTTCTGCCTGCATAGATAGGGAATTTGATTCTGTACCAAGGCTATGGGTTTTTTTGTTCACTAATTTACCCACCAGGAGCTCATGCCAGCTATCAGACTTGATCAATGACCACTGCAAGTTCAAGGTGTTGGTGTCAATGGTAAACAGACCGTGGGGCTCCATTTTGAGAGGCACACTCAGAACAATTTGTGCCTGGATGTTGAAATCCCATGGAAGAATTAATAGGGGGGTTGCTCTGAGCATTGAAAACACATTCAACTCTCTGTTTATCCCATGACCTCAACCCTTGAGACATTCAGGCCTGTGATTTCCTGCTTTATATCTACTTTCTCCTACTTGTTTATATTCCTTATCATTCAAAACAAAAATGAAAGGAAGATTCCTGGTGGAATATGATGTGTCCTTCTAAGAGAATTTCAGTTCCACTTATTTATTCATTTATCTCAAATGTGACACAGTGAAATTGCTTTGTTTGTGTTAACAGCCCACAAGACCCAAGAATATTCTGGGGGCAGCCCACATGTGTTGTCACACATTCCGGTGCCAGCGTAGCATGTCCACTGTGTAGAGCAGAACAACACAAACACCACCAACAGCAAAGGGAACCTAAAACAAAGTTTTCCCCACAAACACACCTTTGCATCAGTGTGTGAAAAACTTTTGATTGTTATTTCCAAGTGCCCTTCGTTCCTGCACTGATTACTGTCCTGGCAACAGTAGAGAGAAAGTACGTGGGTTGGAATAGAATGGGGCTGATTGACAATCTGAAGTACAATCCGAGGCCTTGTTGCCCACTTCCCTCCCCACCTCCGAAAACGGCCGTAAATTGATTTGAGTCCAGTTATTTTTACAGTCAGCACTGGTGTCTGTAATAGCTGGAGCAAATAACAGAGTTGAAAGGCTGCTTCACTTCCTTGCTCTTGATGCAATTCAAATGAAAGGTGCAGGGAGAGGGCATGACCATAGGCCGCAATTGCTGCCTGTCGGTTTATCATGTACAACCTTTGTACATGTTCACCAAATTGAGGTCAAGCCCAGGACCAATTTCCCTTTAATCTTGGAACAATTATTGTCCCTGGATTTACAGTAGTTTATTTGAGGCTGGTGTGAGCGCCAAGCAGGGAGAAGCATGTGTCTTTCCTTCACATAGCAGAGCTTCTGATGAAACTGTCAACGTGGAAAATTAGCAGGCGCATTCACACCGCAGATCAGAAATGTTCTTTCTTTCTGGAATTCACAAACACTGCCTGCCTCACCCACCTACCCACGCAACCTTCTCAACCTTTGGCACCAGTTTAGGGCTTCTGGGTTTAGCTCCTGCATTTGAAGGCAGTGTTAATGTGGCCAGTGTTAGCAGCCGACAGACTGCTCTGCTTCTGAATGGCAGCTCGTAAGGGAGAATGACTCATTGGTAGTTATTCTCACTGCACTGTGGGTAAAGTGGTGCCTTGTGGGAAAGTGTCCTCTCATCTGTCAGTGGACATCTTACTGTCTCAGACTCTCATCAGGGTGCTCTGCCCAGCAATGTCTTTAACTAAGTTTTAAAATCACACAGTCTAATTTGACTTAGTGTGATGGAAGGAGACAATTTAGCACATCAAGTCCATCAGTTCTTTGAGAAATCACATCAACCCCAGTCTCCCATTTATGTCCTCCTAACCTAACTTCTCTCACTTGTGCTTGGATTTTGCTTTAGACTTCCTGTCATTCACCTACATCCAGGGTAATTTTACTGTGTCCATTTTACCTACTGGTCTGCATATCTTTGGTATGTGGGACTTAACCAGAGCAAGCTTGTAGTTGGAGGGAGAACATGCAAGCTTCACAGACGGTACCAAAGGCTGGGATGGGACCCAGGTAACTGAAGCTGTATGGGAACAGCACGAACTGATGCTGTGTAAATGCAAGCAATGGTTGTAGTGAAGCAACTTGCATCACTTTATTTGAATGCTGCACTGTGGTTTGAAAACTACATGACTTTACTCACTAAAATCCTTTATTAAAATTACAAAGGCATTCCTCTTCCAATGTCGGCCTATTTATTTTGAAATCTTGTCTTTGCCATTGATGCTGAAATGTAGCTTACTTATCTTTGTGAGATCCAGACTGTACTGTTGGATAGCTGTGTACTTTGTCCTGAATATGGGAGATTTCAACTGGACCTACAATAATCATTCGAGATTGATTTGCAGAAGCCCACACAGGTCTCTGAGCCATCTGTCTCTGTTTTTCTCCTGAAATGCTAGACGTGCCCCGTGATGGCTCAGTAATCTTACCCACTCAGTAACTGATGTTAAATGTTTGCAGAATAGTCAGGAGTTGGGGGCAGGCAGTTTCATTTGCCTGTGGCAAGTCTGGCTCATTGAAGAAGATATGGTCAAGGCAATTGCTCAACCCACTGTCCTTGGAGCTCTGCAGCAAATGTACGGGTGATTATGTAGAGCGCGCATGTCACTATTAATACTCCTGTGCTCTCAAGCTTGCATTTGAAAAAAATGGTCACTTGAACAAGTCCCAAGTGGGTGGCAAGTAGTATCCTGACCCAGCAACAATTACTAATTGACGTCAAGCGGTCTAGGACAGATAGATGTTTTAAACAAGTGAAATTTCTAAGCAGCAGAAAAAAAATTGGGATTTTATTATCAAAACATTGTTCTGAGCATGTTTCTCCCTATAACTTACCTTCCCTCTCTCCACGATATATTTTAAAAAGTGTACATTGACCTTTTCCCAAAAGCAGCCGATTCTAATGACAAATGCATGCCTGTTGGGTCCATAATAACTGAGCCAGATGGATTTCTGAAGGGCATGATATTGAAGGAGATTTCGAAACCCTCCCCCTGTTTGAAAGCCAGTGATTTTTCCATTTCAAGGATGATTTTCAAGAGTTCGGCTGAGTTCAGCTCGCAGAAGAGACGCTATCTTCTTTTTAAAATTGATCAAATTTTTTTTTCCTGAGCTGAAACCTTACCCAAAAAGATGAAATGCAAATAAGTATCAAGCTTGTGCTGCCAATGCAAATGGAAATAGCCTGCAGATATTTAGCAGTGACATTCATGTTGGCCTGTAACTAACGAAAAATCTGCAGATTTAATAATTGCATTCATCTGGGTTTTGAATGTTGTTTGACAGTGGATGAGTATGTAGTATCTGCTCAATAAGGAGCTTTTACAACGTATTTCAGCAGTCTGTCAGCTCAGTTTTGGGTGGGACTTCATTTCTGTTGTAATTGGATAGACCTGATTCTGTATTTTTTACCTTGATAAATTGATCTTCAATCTCATGCCACAATTGAGAAGGGTGGTGAGGTGGAAGGGATTGGGAATTGTACTTTTTAGTACCCTTCAGTTTTGTATTCAAACAGATGCTTAGCTGTAATTAAGATCATTCTCATAATTTGTGTGGTTGGACCCGTTCCATTTTACTGCCGTGTTTTAGCATTTTTGAACTAAATAAACTTGCATTGCAGTGCATCTGAGGCAGTCAGAGCCAATTAATTGTATGACACAAACTGACACCTCAGCAAAACTGGCAGCATAAAGCACCACGTTAACACAGCTAAATACTGGAGGAAATTGTACACAATTACGCAGCCCTAATGCGCATTAAATTGCAGCGTGATTTCCAATAACAATGATAACTGTTAGCGTAGGTGTTCTGGGGCTATATTTTATTTTCCAGACAGCTTTGGGCCATGTTTGATGTCTGTTTTCTCTCTCCTCACATTTACAGCAGGCTTTGGGTGTGGTTTAAATTTAAAATTTTTTTTTAAAAAGCTTGTGTGAAATCTCCATTTGTTGCCTTGAAATAGGTCGATACTTGTAAGGGATACTTTTGGAAATTTTGAGCTCAACTTTAACTTGTGGCCATGAGATTGATTGTGCACAAGTTTGTAAGAGGCAGGAAGGCTTGCACAGTGCTCACAGCGTGCATACAGATTTCTTCAGTGCAAATTTGCAGCTTAGGTTTCAATGTCATTTTCAGCAATGACGTTCAGCTTGAGTCTCAAATAAGACAGATAATGGGACCAAAAGCATTGTTAAAGGATCTGGTTCGACAGAGCATCCTCAAGAACAAAAGAGAAGTAATGAACTGGAGAGGTTTGGGGCTGGAAATTCACAGCTCAAGGTAAAATCATGATTCAATTAGCTGATGCAAATCTTAAAATCCAGAATCAAGGAAGCCTTACGTGGCAAAGTTCTGAGACTTGGGGAAGAATGGAAGTTTGCTAAAACATGTTATAGGAAGTTCATAGTCATAGAAATTTGTAACAAATATGGAAAGTTGTTGAAACATCGGAATTATTCAGGGCAAACAAAGATCTTTGGCTTATTCCACTTTCCCACAGTCGGTCCACAGACCTGCAAGTTCTGGGTGGTGCCTTTCACAGCTGGAGGTGCTGCCTTGGAGCTTGCATGACCTGGGTTCAGAGTTGAGCTCTGATGCTGCCTGTGTGCAGTTCCCACACTTGCATTGAAACTACACGGATGACCTCCGGGCACTCTGGATTCCACCTGTGGCAGGTAAATTTACCCCTGTACGTGAGCGGTAGAATCTGGGAGTGTTGAGGGAAATGAAGGTTACAGGATAAAGTAATGGAGAATAGGGATTGGAATATTTTGTGAGCTGATATAGACTTGATGGAAGAAATGGTGATTTCCTTTGTTGAAGGAAATATGGAATGTAAAAGTATCTCCAGACTGAATGATGGCCTTTATTGGTGCATAATCAACCATTGTTTGCTTGGTCATACAAGATTGTACTGACGGCTGTGACACCAGGTCTCAGTGATGTTTGATCCCATTTTTAATGCTTATCCTTTAGCCTTGTGTGTACTAGGTGGAAGCCCTGCCCATAACCATCCATTTGAGAATCTCTAGCAGCTTTGAGCACCTACGCTCCCATTTGCAGTCCATGACATGATAATATCAGGAGGGATTTTTGATACTCTAGTGTGGTCTGGATTGGTTTGTCCAAGATGTCCGTTGTCATGATGACATTTTCTGTTGAAGCTTATTCGTGGCTGTTACCAATTACAACCATCATAGAAGAATCAATTCAGATTTATTTATTACATGTACGTTGAAACTTACAGCAAAATGTGCGTTAAAGACCAGCACACCCAATGATGCCCACAAGTGTCGTCACACATTCCAGCACCAATGTGGCATGCTCACACTGTTCCACAGAACAAGGCATCAGGGGCAAAACAAACTTCTTCCCTGTCACTCCTGACCTCCCAAGCCACCTGCCCACTCATGCACCCCGACAGGCCTCCAGTCCTTGATCCTGGATTCTCAGACTCGCAGACCTCACCCCTCCAAATTCAGCCTATACCCCAGGACGCTGATCATGGGTTTGACATTTTGGCCTCGACTTCTGGGCTTGCATGGATCTAGACCGCCGTGACACATACCCTTGCAACGTCAGCATATTTAAGGTAGTTTAGGACAGGAAAAGGGAAGGTAGATAGGGGATTGATGGAGCAGCTAGAATGTGAAAGCAACTGTTGTACTTACGAAAAGGCTGATTTGTGGAAATGACTTCGCAAAATACAAAGTGTGGTTGCTTCTGATAATCCAGTAATTAATTCTTGGGAAGCAGAAGCAAGGACCAGAGAGATATCCCAGTGGCAAAGGCTGCACCTCAGCCCACGTCCAATGGATCTGCTTGAACTTGATTGGAAAGTAAAAAAGAGATCAGTGGGATGAAAAGCTCGAATGATAAATGACTGTTCTACAGTGATTCAGAGATGATATTTCATTCAGTTAGTGTCTAATAGGGACAGAAAACGCTGCTGTCACTGTTTAATTTGAGACCTGTTCCACTGCTTGAAATGACAAAGTGGTTTTGTGGGTTTTTTTGCAGTTTGGTTAAAGTAATCTCAGCTTGTTGGTTACTACTTCTCAGAAATGGAATTTATTTTGGAGCATATGTGTTACAGTTTTATTGCAAGTTTGTGGAGAGATGATATTAACCTAAGGGTACAATTCTGAAAGGGGAACGAGAAATGAGAGCTCTGCTAGTAAGTGCACACAGCTCATTTGAGGTGGTGGGGAAGGTTGTGAAAATGTGTTGGATCCTGGGCTTCATAAACAGAGATGAAAAACTGCAAGGAAGTAACAGTGAACCTTTATAAAACACTGGGTTTCACCACAGTTGGAGTATTGTGTTCAGATCTGGGCACCAAGCATTAGAAAAAATGTGCAGGCTTTCGAGAGGGTGCTATTCCATGGATGGACTTCAGTTATTTGAACAGATCAGAGAGACTGGTGTTGACGACCCTTGTGGCAGTGAAGGCTAGGAGAGAGGTATTTAAATAAAGTCATGAAAGGTGTAAACAGAGTTAATGGAGAATAAATATTTCCATTGATGGTAGGACCAAGTATAAGGGGACATAGACCGAATAGAACATGAGATGATTTAAGAAAACGTTGTTTTTACACGATGAATAGCTGGGGCAAGAAAACACTTCCTGGGAAGGCATGTGGAGGCAGATTTAACGGTAGCGTAAGTGCTCTAATGACAATTTGCAGAAATATGGAGGCATGGCAGGGTAGTTGGATAAACTGGATTGCTTCCATGGAATAGGTATGGATACAATTGACCAAGTCTCCATCAATTGCTTACCCACTCTCTCTGCCTCTGCAATGGGTCAGCTTGGTTCCTTCGTAACATTAGAAGATGGACAAGACCATTACAGCATGTCTCTATCAGTTTGATCACTAATGGAGATTCCAGATGTACAAAGGAGGCCATTCTCATTGCAACAGCTTCTGTGCGACATAGAGATAATTGAAACCCTGTGTTGGAAGATCCTAACCCATCTGCAAGCTCGACCAAACCCTATTTTTCTAGCTTAATCCACCATTTGTGAAAAGGTCACAGGAAGAAGACCATATGGTAAATAATTTTATCATGAAACAAGCCTTTGAATATTAAAACCCTTGAAAATAAAACCCACAATGTGGGTCATTAACATCTACTTAAGTTTGTGAAAAGCTTCAAGGAGTACTTATGCAAATTATCCTTTGTTAAATAAAATCAGCGTTTTTGGTTTAGGCTTAAGTGATAACACCAAACAAGTCCATCTCCCCCTTGTTCCCACCAGTGAATGAAAAATCCTGATGGCAAACTTCGTTTTCCGAGGCACTAATAAAGCACAAAAGGAAAAGAAACAAATAACATTTTATATTAGACGTCACTGATGTTGTCCACGTTGGGTCTAACTAGCTACTGACCAGAGGAGCAATTATGAAATACCTTGTAATTTTTAAAGTTAATTTTACTCTTTCTTAAAAAAATTAAAAAACAGCAACGCAACTGAATCAGTTGCGTCAAGAAGAGGTAAAAATGAGCACCAATCCAGGCTTGATGATGTTATAGACCATTTGCTCGAAAAATGCTTAATGTGCTTTGAGAACAGATAACAAGAGACAGGAGATGGGATGAAATATGGCCAGCTCCAAACTGGGCAAAACGGGGCAATAGAACAAAATTGGGGTTTTGTAATCTCCCTTTGAGCAAGAATTCTATGTAAAATTGACCCTATAACTTTAATTCTTCAACCTGCATATTGTGGCAATGGAGGCATTGGTCTGGAAAATGAAAAGAATGATGTTTCGTTGGCCTTCCATGCTTGCAAAGTGACCTTTTTGGTGAGATGAGAAAGGCATCAAATGAAATAATTGTAATTGAAACTTTATGGAAATGATTTTGGGGTAAATAAATTGGATCTTTAAAGATATAAATACATATTCTCTATTTTTCCCCTTTAACTCTCCACGAGGAAGTTTAAACTGGACCTTTATTATGGGCCATATTTGGACGTCTTCTAACAAATGCTGTGAGAAGAAAAGCTAATGGTTTTGCTGTCAAGTGCAGCTGGGTGCAGGAAAGATAGTGGACACTTCAACCCAACACACTATGTGCTCCCGTGGTCTATTTGGTATCTGATGTCTGACTTTTGATACCTACTCTACTTTTCGTTGAGTTGAATCATGTGCACTTTGGCCTGTCTCCTTCGTGTCTTTAATTATGGATCATTCAAGCAACAAATCATTTCTTTATTTCCTGAAGAAGGGTCTTGGCCTGAGACGTTGACTGTTTACTCATTTCCGTAGATGCTGCCTGACCTGCTGAGGTCCCCTGGCATTCTCTGTGTGTTTCTTTGGATTCCCAGCACCTGCGGTATTTTTCGTGCTTTTGATTTCTCATTTTCAGTCCCTTCCTTGATGTTTGAATCCTTTTCTAGGCCTCCAGCATTCATCTCTGCCACAGGGGCAGAGCAGGGTACTTGAAGAGCATTGCTGAAAGGGTTTTGGATTAGTTGTTGGGGGAGGGGATGGGGGGGGCAAGTGATTGTGACAACTGCTCAAAGCAGATTGCTTTTCTAGCAGAAGTGACAGCCAGAACTGTCAACATTGGATGAATCGTAGGTGCAAGATTTTTATTCACACGGCTTATGTCTTGTGCCAAAAAGATAAATGTAGTTAAAGTAACAAGCTAACCCTGTCACATCGACTGTAGATAATAATAACCAAGTGGCATTAATATATTCTTCATATTATCCTTAGCCTCTCTTCAGACTGTCTGTCTGCCTCTCCAATTCTTTCACGCTGCAAAGTCTCGTTAGAGCTTGCTGAGGTGATATGGAATTGCTGACGATATTCTATCTCAGCCGCGAAGGGAAGGCAATCCAGAGAGCTTATGGAGGCCACATTGTGAGACCATAAACCAATGAGCCAATGTTAAAGGCAGTGCAGCCTGTAAGGATGGTGCAGTAGGGCAACTGTGGCAATTTTGCATCACATCTCCATGCAGTCAACCCCGATGCTATGAGGAAATTGCGTGTGGTCGCGTGGGTTTCTGTCCATGTCCGAAAAGCACACAGGCTAATTGGCCACTCTTTGTTTTTTAAAAACAAAATCCCCAATGTGTAGATGAGGACAGGCATAGATGGCAATTTCTGGAGGACAGGTGTTAATGGGGGATGTGGGGAGAATAAAATGGTTAGGATAGGGTTAGTGTAAAATATTTTGCCTTGATTGTTAGCACAGGCCCAGTGGGCTGAACGGCCTGTTTCCGAGCTGTATTCCTGTATGACATAAATCAGGCAGAAGATCTAAGAGAATGATTGATGATTCTATATCTCCTCGGGGAAGGTTAAGGAGGAAGAATGCAGCTCTGAGAACTGCAGAGGACTTGCCCATTTGTGAGTGGTGACTAACCCTGTCCCCCTGGCCCAGAGATTGCTAGTATTGCCCTCAAGTCTGTGTGACATGCAAGTGTTCATGGCCGGTCACCACTTTCAAGTTGCCTCTGGGTCTCAGCTATGACAGTGATAGGAGCCTTTTTCTCTCTGACAGGGTACTGCACTGAGAAGATACAGAAGTGCTTCCTATTGGGCAAGATGTTTAACTGAATGTCCCACCTGCTCTCTTAGATGGTTGTAAACAATCCTGTGACATAATCTGGAGTAAGACCAAGAGACTGTATAATGTAGGAATAAGTGAAGTTGCCGATTTTATCAGGGTGAGAACAGAGAAGCTTATTATCGGAAAGTGAAAGATTGTAGAACTGAGATGCAAAGAGATCTTACCAGTGCAGGAGTCACAAAAGGTGAAATTGTAGGGAAAGCAAGTAACAAGGGAAGAAACTGAATGTTTCTGTTCATGACTAGAGGGAATTGAATCCAAACTAAGGAGATAATGCTTCAGTTAAACAGAACATTGGTGGAGTGCTGTGTACACTACTGTCTTTTCTTTATTTGAAAAAGGACACAAATACACTGGAAGCAGTTCAGATGTGATTTACAAAGCTAATACCTAAAAGATGCAATTTGTCTTCTGACGAACGATTCAATAGGCTTAACTTCTGAAATTATCCTCTGAAATTCAGAAATGTGAGCAGTGATGTGATTGAAATAGTGAAGATCATAAAAAGGTCTTGGATATTTCCTCTTGTGACAGAATCTAGTACCGGGGCCACCTTTTAAAACAAAGGATCAACCATTTAAGACAAATAAAAGGGTATTTATTTTCTCTTTGTGGGTTATGACTTTTTGGAACTCTTTTTCAAGTGGCCTGGTCTTGTTCCTAATTTGTATGTCAGTATATGAATGCACTTATTTGGCTCAGTACCAGTCAATATTATTCCCTGTGTCAACATTATTTAAGTAAGTTTCATGCAGATTGTTCAAGCCCTTGTTATACAGATTTTTGTTTTTGAATCCTTATATAGTAGCAGTAACAGCACTTGGCTTTGAAGTGCTTTGGCACATAAGAAATGTTGCATAAATGCCAGTGCCCACACCACCTCACATCTCTTTCAGTGATGCTGCACACAAAGGGTTTAAGCACCTTGGGGTTTCTTTCACGGGGACTCTCCCATCCGGTGGCAGGAGAGCTTGGTGACCGGTTTCCTCGACTGCTTTAAAGCGTGCTTGCCGCTGACTTCTACACTCTCCACTGCCAAATGGACAGTCTGTTTGCCTGGAGAGCTTTTGGCTCGCACACCAACAAAAACCCTTGTGATAATCCTCTGAAAAGTCATTTTATGGTATTTGAGCACCAGTCTCTGTAAATTTCACATGCCGATATTGCTTTCCCCACACCTGCTATTAAACTGTATATTGATGTTTAAGACTCCATTGTTCTCAATCCTGCTTCTTTAATTGCAATGAAATTTCCCTTCAGCCAGCTTCACAGTATTATCTTAAAATCAAACTGCAATCTGCGATCCAGTCAGAAATTTTTCCTGATAAATTTGGAAAAATTAAAAAACGCAGATGTTCATGTTTTCTATTTTCTTGCCTGCACTTTTTTTTTAAAAAGGCCTTTAAGATGCTACTTAACGTGACGGTTGTAAAAGCATTAATGGAAGGAGATTGGTTTCTTTATTCCAGCAGCTGAACCACAACTTGCTGGATCATTAATACGTGTGGTACTAAAATCAAGCCTTCTGATTGCCCTTCACACTTTTCCGACAGCTTCAGAATAGATGTGCTGTACTGAGTCCATTAGCTCTGTGCTGATTAATCCAGCGGATGTGACTCTGGGCCCAGGGACTGTCGTGCCCTGCAAATTATTCCTGTACTGCATTGTTGGGAAGGAACCGGAAAGCGTTATTTCTTGCCCGTAGTATGCCAGGAGGTGGTTAATGCTGGCTGGCTTGAAAGGAGTGTCAAATTTAAGTTAGTAATTATGGTGAAGCATATAATAACAATACTGGCTGAGGTTCCTCAGTTGATTCTAAACTAATTACAATCTATTGCCAAAGAGGGCCACGTATAAATAATGGATGAATAACGCAGATAGGGTTTTAACACTCGGGAGCTTGACAGATTACTTAGTGATGTATTACAATTAGATATGCTCTAGTGTCATTTAATTTATTCAACTAGTGAATGAATTTCTCTTGAGTTTGTTACAAGTGGGAAGGTTTCACGAGGGGTCATTGTTGTCAAATGCTTTGCCCCTCTTCCTCTGTTATGTTTTCAGCTGGGACTACAGCCTGTCAGATATTTTTACTGTATGGCTCTTCCTGTCTCCCTCTTAACATCTCAGCATGGAGTTGGTTCTGGTTTTCAAGGCAATGCAGCTGACGTGGTCTTTGCGTATCCCGGAGGCCAGTGCCAGATGATAAATTGGCATGTCATTTAACTTGTCAATATATCCAAATGGACCAGCAAGAAGAAACGAGCAAACAGCGGCCTTGTGGTGACAATAGCAAAATGCTCATAGTCATGTTTTGGTAGAAACTTAACAAAAGACTGCCTCCCAAGAACATCTACAGTGGACTGACGTAGTTCAGCTGCAGTTCAAATTGGAGCCCAAAAAGCTTTGAAGTGAAGCACAAAATGAATTTCCTAAAACTTTAAAAATTACACTTGAACCTTCTGATAAAAAGCACATGAAACTCAGAAAGAAACAACTGGAGGCTTCCCAAATCTTGTGAACCAGCTAGTCACAAAGGTTGTGGAGATACCTGAGCACCTGTATATCTCTGAGTGAGAAATGAAGCAGGCTCCAATTGATTTCCTGTCACAATTTGAAATATAAACTGAATTCTCCTCTTCTGTCTTTGCCAATCCCCTTCCTGTATCATTCAGAAGCTCCAAACATTAATAAACTGTTTTAACAGATGCTAGAAATACTCAGCAGAGACACCTGTGAAGAGAACAACAGAATTAGTGTTACAAGCTGACAAATTTTTATCAGTGCTGTCTATAATTACGATATAAACTGAAAGACTAGTTATCTGAAATTGGTGAAATCACTCGGGTCCTGAAACTACATCGTACTGCGTAGGAAGATATGATACTATTCCTTGAGTTTCTGTTGGTCTGTTTTTTGAAACAATCCAAGAAGCAAAATAAATATAAGATTCCCAAGATCTTTCTTTGACTTTCTTTGTTACTTAGCAACAAAAGGTAGCTAAGGATATCTTCTGCAGGTCAAATAGTGTGCTTCAATTCAAAGTCTCTGATATATTTTAAGGTGCAATTCAAGTATTTCGAAGTTCAAAGTACATTTATTATCAACGTACATATTTGTCACCACATACAACTCTGAGGTTTATTTTCTTGTGAGCATACTCAATAATTCTGTAACAGAATAATAACCATAATAGAATCAATGAAAGACTGCAACCAACCTGGTTCATAGGGCAGCTGTTGTCCAAATACAATAATAATAAATAAATAAGCAATAAATATCGAGAACATGAGATGAAGAGTCCTTGAAAGTGAGTCCATAGATTGTGGGAACATTTCAGTAGTGGGGCAAGTGAGGCTGACTGAAGTAACCCCTTTGGTTCAAGAGCTTGATGGTTGAGGGGTAATAACTGTTCTTGTACCTGGTGGTGTGAGTCTTGAGGCTCCTGTACCACCTTCCTGATGGCAGCAGTGAGAAGAGAGGATGTTCGAGGTGGTGGGGGTCCCTGATGATGGATGCTGCTTTCCTGAAACAATGCTTTATACAGATGCGCTCAATGATGGGAAGCCTTTACCCGTGATGGACGTATCTCTTTGGTGTCTTGGCTGGAGTTGTGAGTGATGGCAAGTTAGAGCTGGATTAGTGTAGGACTGACTGGAGAGTTCCCTTAGCTTAAAGTGCCCCCTGTAAAAAGTTTCTCAATATCATCTGAACACCACCTAATGATGATAGACCTGAAATGTAGTATCATCACTAATGCCAATGTTGGGTGCTCATAACAGGAATATTTTCTTACTCAGCACAATGAGCACCATATACTTCAAGTGGAATTGTTTCTTTTACTTTTGATACACAGCCCAAATTATACTGCTGGCTGCATTTCTCATCTTGCCTATCCTTACGTACGCAAGCAAATATACCCCTGCTGCTCTGACATCCATTTCTTGTAATATTGAAAGCTCAGTTGTGTTTGTTTAAAGTACAGGGTACATTCTACAGATGTAGCGAGGTGACCTTGCACTACCTCGCTTCACTGTGGTCAGAATTTGGTTGTAGTGCTGTCTTTGTAATGTTCCCCAATGAAATCGTGCTTTAATTTGAGATACAATGTAAAGAGTGCAGTGGAAATTTCTGCCACGCATGGTATGGTGATCAAATTTGCTGAATTGTGCAAAGTTTTGAAAAGCAACATTTGCAGATTAAGATGTAACTGAAGGGACTCTGTGAGAAACAAAAGTGCCAGAATATAGGTCATGACTTTCTTTCATAATGGCCCTGCTGTCCATGCGGAGTTTTGACACGAGTATTTCCTCCCACATTCTCGAAACCTGTATCGGTAGGCTGTTGTAATGAGTGGGAGAGTCAACGTGTTTGGAAGTGTGGGGCAAGCAAAATGGGTCAGCATTTTCTTGGTGGACCGAATGGCCAATTTCTCCGCTGTATCTTTCTGACTCTGTTTTCTTCTTTGCGGCAATTACTGAAAGGAGACTTTACCAGCCACTTGTTTATCTTAAATAAAACGAGGAAGAGTGTGTGGGCCACAGCTCTGGTTCCAAATGCAGGGCTGGAAATAATTGGCAAAGGCTCTGACGGACAGCTGGTGTTGTACGGATGCTAATAGCAGCTTGGGGAACCCCCAGAGATCCTGAGGTATGATCAGTCTCCTGTGCCAGGTTACAAACAGGCTGGACAATGCAGGCTCGATTCTGAGGTTTTCCTCTTTTCCCTTTTTGCATGAATTTTGACGGGCCCGGCAAGAAATTTAACAAAGCCTGACAAATGAGCCGTGCCCAGGATTCACTCGGTCTTGCTGAAAGCTGATAATAATTTGATGAACGACTGAGTTGTTGGTCCCTGACAGGCTGGTCGTGTGGCCTTTGCACTCTGCCAGTTCAACCCTTACAAGTGTGAAATAGCCAATTACTGGGATAGCTATTGAAAGTAATAGGCCAATGAGCAAATTGCTACTGTGGGACACGGAGCTACTGTAGATGGAAAGAGGCCAAGATAAAGTTCTGCTTCAAACAGCTGCTCCCTGGGTTATCAAATAATGCCATTGGACAACTGAGAGATGACAGCAAGGTATTTTTTCCATCTTTTAGCTGGGAGCCTGGTGACTTGTATTGACTGCAAGTTTATGATCCATGCTGCTATTGTAGCATGCTGCTAATTTCTGAAAAGTAAGTGTCCTTTTAAGAGCCTGCTAATGGCCAAATGGAAGAGCCACCCTGCAGCCTTCCTTTATTATCAGTGAGTTCAACTTTTTATTTGAATTGAAGACCAGGAAAAAAAGCTCAGACTTCTCCACAGAAGAAACATATTAATGCTCGCCAGCCATTTGCTGTTGACAGATCAATTTATCTTGATAAAGGACACAGAGAAATTCCAATCTATTCACAGACATCATATTATCAGCAGTAATATATGATGGAATATAAATATAACGCATTGGGTGGACACAGGAGACTGATTTTTGTCCATTTTGGAGGTAATCAGATCGGTGCTGGGCAGTGAACAGATTAGACTTTGTGCACTTAATAGGCAAACCCATTTTACATTACATTTTCAAGTTTCTATTACCTTTTTAATGTAATGTTGCTTTTCTGCTTAATCGCCCTGTTTTATAAGGCTCTGGTGATGGTCAGTGGGATTGGAAGGAATGAGCGGAATCAATACATTGCAGCAAAATTGAAGTGAAAGGCAACGAAATGATTTGTGATCCAGAATAGAAAAGAATCAATGGGGAGGATCAATGGCAAAACAAGGGATTTGCAAGTAATATTAGCAATGATATTTAAGATGCAATTTCAGGAACACCAAATAACCATTTATCTTTTTTTTTTGTCCATATCCATTATTTTCAATGGCCATGTATCGCAATGAAACTTGTACTGGGGCAATTCTGAGATTCGATGGTGGAAATGTTTAAATCAATCCTCGTTCATGCCTCTTGATTGCTGTCAGAATAATCTTCACCGTTTGTATGAAATCGAGCTTTAACAGAAAATATTGCATGTCATCATGAATTTGATTAATCATTGATTTGGGGAAATTTGGTGCTGACCCTGTCAGAATGTTTAGGTTCCCATTTGAAGAACTGATTCTGTTCAGTTCCTTCAGCTGTGACCAATAGTTTCACTGGCAGTTTTAAAGTTTTCCCAGCTTATTTCATAGATTTGTGGACAGCGGCCAACAAAGATGGAAAGGCAGGTGACCAAGCACTTAATCAAAGTGATAGGTTCAAGGAGGAAAGAGAAGTGGGGGTTAAGGTTAAGGAGCTCAGGGCCTTGACCACTCTTGACCCAGTGGCCAACAACATGAGTGGGATGAAGAAAATCAAGGATGTTCCCAGGGCCTGAATTAGAAGAAAGCAGAACTCATGTGATTTAATAAGGAGAATCTGAATCAGGTGTTTTTTGGCTCATGGACCATTCAGAAATCTAATGACAGAGGGGAGGAAGCAGTTCCTAAAACACGGAGCTTCAGGCTCCTGTACCTCCTCTCTGATGGTAGTAATAAGAAGAGGGCTTGCCCTGGGTGATAGGGGTCCTTAATGATGGATGCCCCTTTCTGAGGCCATACCTTTTGATGACGTCCTCGACGGTGGGGGAGTCTAGTTCCCATGATGGAGCTGGCTGATCTTGCAACCCTCTGCAGCTTTTTTCTAATTATGTTCATTGGCCTATGGTAAATCCACAGTGAGGTCACTTGAGTGGACTGGGAGCACTTGAATTTTGGTTCATTCAGAATTGGTGGAGTTGTAAAGGATGTAGTAACGCAGACAGTGAAGAGGTCGAGAGCTGGTGGTGAGGTTAACCAGGCTTCCATTAGCATTGTGGGGCTATGAGAGGACTATGGCTTGTGAGTAGGCTGTCTTCCTTGTGTGTGACTCGCTCCTTTACAGCACTGAAATCCTCTGGGTGACCTTTGATTTTCACAGCTAATGCTTCTCAGCAAAATTATTGTTACTTTAACCTTGGGTGACACAGAATGGGATTCTACCCAGCTTCCATTTCCAGTTTGTATATTGCATGGAAAGGCTCAATTTTTTCATTTATGCACCTTTATCCATAGGTGATTGTAGTCTTTTCTCAATGGATTTGGCTCAAGTGTGCCCTCTGGGGCGCATTTCATGGTATAGTGGAGCATGTGCTTAGTGATAGGCATTAAATACCCAGCATGTCAGCACTGTCTACATCCTGAGAGAAAATAACAGATCTCTGCAGTTATAATTACTGTGTATCAGTTCAACATCCACTAGGACCAGTGTGGTTCCAAGCCTTCCACCAGTCCTTGGAATTACATGCAAATGTCCCTTTGCATGTGAAATAAAGACAAAATTTGCGTGAAACACTCAGCAGGCCTGTCAGCATCTGCAGGAAGGGAAACAGTTTAAGTTTCAGACCTGGGTCTGACAGTCAGACTAGGATTGAGAGAAAACAAGTTGGTTTTCTATTGAAGGTGGGGCGAGGAATGGGCAGGATAATAGTGGGGGAGCAGGAAACTCCAGTAATTCCTCCACTCCACTCCTCACCCATCCCCAAGAGTTTCAGGAGCAGCTGGGCTGACAGACTAATTTACAGCTGAGTTAGGACCCATGGACTGTTCCTATTTTTGGGGACTTGTCTTAAAGCTGAGCAGCAAGTCCTTGTTTATGTATTGCTTTGCCATCTTAGATGAATGGAGAAATCCATCATCTGTTCTTTACACCTGATCCACATGGGATGAGCTTAGGAAAAAAGGTTTCAGAGATTTAAGAAATAGTCTACAATATAAAGTGTTTGTTCTAAAAGATGACGGCTGATTATTTATTTATTGGACTGGATTTTAAATCATGTAATCTCACAGATGGTACAGGTATGTAACAAAAGCAAAGTCTTTCAATATACACACTCATCCCTTTAAAACTATTGTATGAGACTGTTTATTAACCTGCTAATCACCTGAAGTGTGTATAAAAGCAATGCATGAAAGTGGAAGAGGGCTGACCAGTGCATTTTACTGGGACTTTGAGTATATTGCTGAAGGATCTTACCACAGTGTAGTGTTGGTCCCCAGACCCCAAATGCTGCACAGGTCATTAACTCTTTATCAATGGAAAATCACCTCACACGCAGGCAGAATTCCTGCGCACTCATTTGTTTGTGTCAGTATGCTTCAGTGAGTAGCTCTGTATTTAAAAATATGGTGGATGTCCTTTCTCTCATCTTTCAAATTTTTTCTTAAGAAATTGCTTGGAACGAGGAAAAAATAAATATTTTTTAATTACTGAGACGACGACCAGAATGAGAGAGAAATGGAAGGGGGGGGGGAGGGAGGTGCTTGAAGGGATCTTAGTTTTGAGCATCTTCCCAGCATTAACTGCTGATATCAACCCAGCTGCTTCTCGTAGTGAGGGGGTTAAAAAATCTAAGGAAGCAAGCTGTGCTGATTAGAACCGAACTTCACATTTCAGGTGAGGTTCTGTTTTATTCAAGGTCATGTGCTTCTATTACTGTTTTTAAAAAGAAAACTAACAGCATGTAAAATAAAAAGATAGTCACTAAATTAGTCAAATTCAAGAGGATGCTTTAACTTCTTTGTATCAGTAGAAACTAGCACATAGGCGCACGTATGTACGCTCATTTGGTCGCCTCAGTAAGCCTCAGGGAACTGGTCTTCATCACCAACTCTGTATTTAACATTAGGATGGATGTATTTTGATTGAACTTTCAATGTTTTTTTTTAAGTCCTTTTATTCAAGTTCCTGTTACAGCTATTTAAAAAAATTAACTGCACATAAATAAAAAGAGGTATTCAATAACTTAGTCAAATTAACTAGGATGTAATGCCTGCACAGATTGCGTCTGTGCATTTTAGAAAAATCTGGGGTGATTCAGCAGAGACACCAATGATCATGTTTAGTATGTTGTAAACAGCAAACACAGTGACAGAGATTGGATGGTGATTGCTCAGAGTGGCGATCTCTTATTGCCAAATAATTCACACTGAAAATTGAAATGAACTGTGGAAGGAGGAGTGATATGGAGAAAGAGAAGAAGAGTGAAGAACGGGAACTAGAGAGAGCTGAGGGAGAGGTCAAAAGAAGCAGCACGCTTTCTGCTTTTGTGGTGCTGGAGCTGAATTTCAGATTGAGAAGGAAGAGGGAAGTAGTACAGGTGAAACTAAAACAGTGTGGGAAAGACAGACAGGCAGAAGAAACACCACTACGTCTTTCCATCTGCCTCTCATTTTTTTTTCTTTCTTGCCTGCCTCCATCTATTATTCACCTGCTGCTGCCAACTCCAACCCTGGCACAAGCTGCCTGTCATATTTCACCCCTCCTTAGTCTACCAATCATCCTTGACTCCTGTCTCACCACTCACCTGCCCCACCCCTGGTCTGATTATTATAACGTTTTTCTGGATCGTCTTGCTTCTCAGTCCTGCTGCGGAGTTTCAACCTTCTCACCCCCCTCACCCCCAATCAGATGCTGCCCAGCCTGCTTAGTTCCTCCAGAAAATTATTTGTTGCAGAGCAAAGGAACATTTGCCCAGGCGAAGGAGGCTCAGTCAGGTGGGCGAGGCAAAAGAACAAGAGTGCAAACTGGATGCGGTGAATACTTAGTGACGGGGGAGTGAGATCAGCTGATGCTGAGACAGGATTTGGGGTGGCCAAGTGGAGGAGCCAAGGTGGGAGCTTTCAAGTGACACATGCCCATTCGCCACAGGGAAAGCCTCAAAACCTTGTGCAGGCTTCCCACATTTCTCATCTTGATGCAAGTGCACCCAGTGACATTGTTTCTGAGAGATTGCCCGGTGTGGCTATGAGACGCTGCCGATTAATTTCCTGCTGCTCTTTGATTTCGCCATTTTGCAGCGAAACCTGCAGTGGTTTTCACAGACAGAATGCCATGTCATATTGGGTGTTGATTAATTCCATACCATTTCCAACAGTTTTGAAGTGGAAATGTGCTACAGTCAGCGATTGAAGTTGTGGCTGAATTTCATCAGCAGAGATGAACTGTGGTTGCTGTGGATCAGTGTGTAACAGGCAAAGTGACGGACTGATCACAGAGGTAGTTACAGTTCAATGAGCTCCAACAGTCACCGTATGTAAAAGCATGATATGAATTAGGCCATTCAGCTCATCATGTCTGTTCTGCCATTCTGTTACATTCGGCACCGCTTTCTCCTCTTCAATCCCTTTCCTTGTTGTTTAAATATTTATTCGCCTTTTGCATGAACATATTCAATAACTGGATCCTTGGGTAGAAAATTCCTGAGGGTCACTACCCACTGAGAGGACATTTTCCCTCATTTCGGCTGGAAGTAAATGACCCTTATTCAGAAATCATTTCCAGTAGTTTTTTTTTAAGAGATTCAACATGGTATCACACCCTTCAAATCCAACAAGCTTGTGATGCCCGATTACACACGTGACTGACTAACCCGCTAACCCAAACGTCTTTGGAATGTGGGAGGAAACTGGAACACCTGGGGAAACTTGTGTGGCCACAGGGAAAACGTGCAAGCTCCTTACTGACAGCAGAGGGACTTGAAACGGGGTCGCTGCTGCTGTAATTACATTACACTGACTACCGTGCTACTGTGCCACCCTGTCTGGTACCTCACCAGACAGAAATATTCTCTCAGCAACCACCTTGAGATAACAGCAGCAACCAGTGCCTTTGGAATCAGAGTGTTGAAGTTGAGGTGCCTCGGCCTTTCTTTTCCTAAAACATAAAATGCAATTATTACCCTTGACCTTTATCTGTTCTGCAGTTCTGTGTGGACTGGAATTTTCTAATAATCCCAAATGATATGGATTCATTTCACGATGCACATTCACTGAAATGAGTCTGCAGCAATAACTCCTTGCCAATGATAGATTTAAACACTATAATAAAAATGCTTATTTTGTTTAAAATAGCATCCCTCGTATCAAATCTCCACCTGGTCCCCTTGGTAAGTGTATAAAGTCCATTTGATTGAACTTATAAAACATAGCTTAGTTTGATGAAGCTGCGTTGCCAGGCCAATTCGTTAGGAACTTTCTTTCAGCAGAAGGTACGTCAGTACAATCGATGACCATGCGCATGTAGTAGGACAGAAACACGTTTGTCACCTTTGGTTGTTTTTATTTGGTTCTTTTAAAAAAAACTGTCATCCAGCAAGAGGATGGCTGGATGAAAGAAAGATGCATTTACTGGCTTTTTTCCCTAAGCCCCATGTGCTTCTCAGCCTATGAGATAGTTTATAAGAGTACAGTGGTGGTAGTGCTGTGGTTAAATTTACACCCCCAGAGGCCTGGACTAGCAATCTAGAGAATCAAGTTCAGATCCCACACTGGCAGTTCAGAATTTCAAATTCATTTTCAATCTGGAACAATAACAAGAATGTAGAGTTTTTGATCTTAAAATATCACCTCTGTTTCTCTTTCCAAGTATGCTGTCTGACCTATTGAGTGTTTCCAGC
The DNA here is from genome assembly GCF_030144855.1 of Hypanus sabinus. Classification (NCBI taxonomy): domain Eukaryota; kingdom Metazoa; phylum Chordata; class Chondrichthyes; order Myliobatiformes; family Dasyatidae; genus Hypanus; species Hypanus sabinus. The sequence continues at coordinate 131,329,846 of NC_082713.1, forward strand.
ATTTTCAGCTTTTATAACAAAAAAAACCTGGCTGTAATTGAGGTAAAAATGCATCTGATTAATTGCTGTCCTTCAGGAGAGAAAGTTTGCCATCTGTATCATGTCTAGCCAGTGTGTGACTCCAGATTCTTAAAATGACCTCTGAACAGACCTTGTTGCCACTTTGTTCAGGGGCAATGAGAGAGGGGTGGGTAATAAATTGTCTTGTTCATAATGCCTAGAATGTGAAAAATTATTAAATCAAAAAAGTAATCACTTTTACAGCATAGGATTTACAACGGCAAAACAACTACAGGAAACAAAAGAGGGGTAACCAGTAAATATACTTTGCTCTTCAGATAGTTAATTTTTTAAATGTTTTCCTGAGAGGCAGATGGGGTTGAGTCATTTGAGTGAGAGCACTTTCCGTAATGTGTAATTCTGAGAGATTACCTTGTTTTCCCTGGAGCAAGGAGGGGTGACCTGATAGGGTGGATGGTCAGAATCACTTGGTAGGAGCATTAAAGAGGGACTGAACAGAGATTCAGGCAACCGGAGGAGTAAATTTTCCTTATGCTCAGAGTGGGTGATATCTGGAACTCACTGCCAAATGAGATGGTGAAATTAAATACAATTAATACTGTATATTTAAAGAGACATTTAGATAGACACTTAAAAAGGCGACATGATCTAACACTGGCAAATTGAAAATGATCTTGTTATTGTCACATACTGAAATACAGAGAAAACTTTCCTATCCATGCCGATCATGTCAGAGCATAAGGATGTGGAGGTAGTCCGAAGGGAAGAGGGAAAAACAATAACATTGCAGAACAGTGAGATCTAAAGTTCATCTTTATTGTACAAGAAGTCCTTCCAAGAGTCATAACAGTGGAATAGAAGCTGTCCTTGAACCTGATGGTGTCTGTTTTCAGGCTTTTGTATCTCCTGCCCAGTGGAGAGGGGGAGAAGCACAAATGACCAAGGTGGGAGACCTCTTTGATTATGTTGGCTGCTTTCCCCTGTGTAGATGGAGTCACAGGAGGGAGAGGCACTTGTGTACGTGGGACAAAGGTCAGCGTGGATGTCGTGCTAGGTAAAGTTGTTTTTGTACCGTCCAGCTCTGCATCCCCATGAACTTCCAACCCTTTAGATTTCACAAGTGGAATCACCATTTAATGCTTGCAATAAGAAAAACAATGGAGCGTAGTCTTTCAAAGATGCATCATTGATGTGCTGATCAGGAGTATATGCCAGTTTGATCAGGGCAGAGAAGACAAAGGACTCCTCCCTGGTGAGCAGTGATTTGTTACTGTCAACCAATTTGGTTTTCAGGAGTAAATGTCACCGACAAAACGCAGAGAAGAGGGAAAGTTTTTTATTTCAGAATGCATATTATTAAAGGAACAGAGTGTGACAATAACCTCTACATTATTAGATTAACATGTAAATTAGTTGATTAATTGGCTGCTAAAACATATTGGTTGGCTGTTATTAGTAGGTGGTAGGTTAAGTGGGAAAACTAACTGGGAATGGGCAAATGAGATTGAGTTTACATGGTGTTGCTAGCAGGCTGTCTCATTATACCTCTACTTCTTCATAGTTTTGCATATGACAGTGGACTTGATGGTAGGTATGCTCAGTGGTGGAGAGGGCTTTACCAATGATGAACAGGGCTCTATCCGCTACTTAATGGGGGCTTTTCCGTTCAAGGGCGTTGGTGTTTCCATATCAGGCCGTGATACAACCAGTCAATGTACTCTCCACCGCACATCGATAGAGGTTTGACAAAGTTTTAGATGACATACCAAATATTTGCAAGCTTATAAGAAAGTGGGGGTGCTGCCTTGTTTTCTGCATAATGGTAGTTATGTGCTGGAACCAGGGCAGTTCCTTTTGGATGATAACCCAATGAGGACTGGCCCATGGACCCCCGATTTCTTCTTCCTGCAGCCAATAATCAGGTCCTTGTGAGAGGTGGTTGTTGTGGCAATCTCTCTCCAAAATCTCTCTCCAATATGCCAATACTCAGTGACTAAGGATTTGCTGAGTTCTGGGTCAGCGAATTCCAAAGATGGTGTGTGACTGTCTCCTTATTCACCCTGTGAGGAAATTCTTTACCCAGAGGATAATGAATCTGCGGAATTCATTGCCATAGATGGCTGTGGAGGCCAAATCGTTAGGTATATTTTAAGCAGAGGTTGTTAGGTTCTTGAGCGGTAAAGGTGTCGAAGGGTTATGGGGAGAAGCTTGGAGAATGGGGGTTGAGAAATAACAAATTGGCTATGATTAAATGGTGGGGCAGACTTGATGGGCCTAATGGCCACATTCTGCTCCAATGTCTGTGGTCTTTTGGTCTCAATCACTCCCATATGGCCAACATTTTGTTCAGTGCTTCATCTACCTTGGCCCTTTAAAGCTTTGTTAACGGCAAACTCAAGGGAAATAACACTTGAATAATTGTGTGTGGACTGACAGGTGCTTGTAAATTTCTGGGTTGTGGCTTGAAGAAATCAGCATGAAATGACTGACTTTCTTTCTCATGGTACCCGACATTTGGAGCCATGTCACACTCATACTAACATATAAATTACACCAGGCTGTTCCACTTTCCTGTCTTTAGTTCTAATCCAGGAAAAAGAAATCACATGTTTGCAGAAAGTGCTTCCTTCAAAACGTCGCTCCTTGCCGAATACCGAGCAGCTCCTTATCTGGACAGTAAAGCCCTGTTAATTTCTGAGCACGCCACTGGATTTAGAAGCTAGATGAGGAGCTGTCACAGCAGCTTCAATGAAGATATTTACCCATTAAATATCTGGCTGCTAGCCAAGCCCGTGGTGTCCGTCGGCATAATTCTGCGAATGATACTTGACAATTCTAACACGTTGTCTTCTCCCAGGCTGGGCTTGTGTCAGACAGTCGCAGCAGCTTGTGTGGCTCCCTACATGTGCTCTCAAAAGAGCTGATATTAAGAAGCAGTTGGTGCTTTCTGCCACAGCTAAAGTGAGATGTTTGCAAGTAATCCCTGCCACACTAATTGGATTAAGAAAATCAGCTATACTGTGGCAGTATTGGCCTCCCCTCTGCATTCCTCCCCCGTTGATTATGACATTGCATATATTATCTCCAGCTAAATGGATAATAAATAAAGGAGGAATTCCTTTCTTCAGTTTGCTTCCTATTGTGATGTCCTTCAAGGGGAGTTGCGCTTTGAAAACTAACTGCAGTTGTGCCTTGCTGCTCCTTGGCGTCTCTCTCTACTCTCATACCCTGCTCCCTCATCAAACCCTCCTCCACCCCAAATCCATTTTGACGTAACTAATATAATTAGTCGGCAATGTTAGCAGATACACTTCTTCGTCTTGTACCGATCCAGCTGTCACCCCACCCGCTCCTCCTCCAGTGTGGTTGTCAACTTGGCTTTGAGTAAATTGCCAAAAAAATTGAGACAAGTGAGAGGAGTAAAAATCTGGTTTAGTAAGAAAGGCTCCATCCGATCCTGTATCTCTGATGTTCCCTCTGCCACGCTAATATTTCACAGCATATGAGGAAAGAGTCTAGCTCTACCATGCGCACCCTCTCCTTGGTTTTACTTGTGGCCTAGTGATGGTGACCACTGACACCATCCCTCTCCAGAGACTGAAAGCAAGAGCTTGCCCGAGTGAGTCAGCTCCGTCTGTGGGCAAGATGTTAATCAGAAGCCACTCCTGTCCTCTGAAGGAAAGTAAAAGATCACAAGCCACTATTTGACAAGGGAGTTCCCTCCAGTGGCCAGGCCAGTATTTATCCCATAACTGACAAGTAGATTTGGCCCTCTTAGTGAGAGTTTAATGTCCACAATTCTGACAGTTTATTAGTGACATCCGTTCAAAAGTACATTGCTGGCAGTCAAGTGTTTTTGAAAGAAAAACCGTAGGAGAGAAAACACAGTTTTTTGAGGTTGTAACCAATAGAATAGTGAAAGGAATCTCTTGGTATGCGTTTGAAAAAAGGGATTTATAGTGTAAATGGAGAGTTGATGGCCAGGATGGACTCTGCAGACCAAGGGGCCTGTTGCTATGCTGTAACTCTGCAGCTCTATTAATTTAGATTTGTAGAATGCCTACAATAAAGTCCCACACAAGAAATTATTAAAAACTGTTGGAGCACATGAGATGAGGGGATAATATACTGGTGGGAATTGAACTTTGGCCCACGGAGACAACAGATTGGGGATAAGGGGATGATTTTGGGCTGGAGAGCCTGTGACTAATGGGCTGCTACAGAGATCAATAGTGGGGCCCCACCTACGATTGTGTTGGACAAGAGAGCGTGGGCAGGAGCTGCAGAGCCAACTCTTTGTTTCTGTGTGCTTTGTTTGGTCTTCACGTGGCGCTAACCCAGAAACAGCAGAGAAAGAATTGCCAGAACCGTGGTTGAGGCGGTGCTGAGGAGGTTGAGCTAGTTGGCTGACTTGAGGATGTTGGACAGGATTGGGCCCCATGCTTCCTAATTCTCGACAGTTCCAAGAAAAATATTGTAATGGGGACTGGGCCATCTTAAGTGAGTTTTTAATGGTCACCCTCCAGAGGTGTGGGTGATATGCTGTCCTCTCAGACCGCTGCACTCTGACCATGTCATCAGATGGGATATTCTAGGGTTTTGACTTAGGGACGCAAGTAGACGTTTCCAAGTCAGGATGGTATGTGGCACAGTAAAGTTTATCAATAGTATTTTCATCCACAGTCAGCTGCCCTTGTTTGTAACAGGTTAATGAAGGATCATGAGAAGCTCTGGGTTGTTGTGCTGCTGCCCATCTTGTTGGTACCACAGTTTCCCATCAGAGTGCAGTGGTGATGGTGGGGAGAGGGGAGGGTCACGTTTGGGGTGTTGAATACACAACACATTAATCACGCTCCAAGTTGGTGATGAGCTTCTTGATTGATCATGACTGTGGCACATAATGATTAGCATAACGTTTTGCACTGCCAGCAGCCCGGGTTCAATTCTCACCACTCTCTGTGAGGGGTTTGTACGTCTTCCACATGAGTTTCCCTCCTGGTGCTCCAGTTTCCTGCCACATACCAGAGACCGACAGGGTAAACATAAGTTGTGGGCCTGCTACGTTGGCGCTGGAAGCATGGCAACACTTAATGGCTGCCTCCGGCATGTCCTTGTGTTGGCTGTTGGCACAAATGTACTTCACTGTATGTTTTAATGAACATGAGGCAAATAAAGTGAATCTTCATCTTTTAGACAGACTCAGTAAGAGGTGTTTGTTGCTATTAGTGATGGGTTGAGGATTAAGAAGAACTGATTTGTATATACATGGGAACCTTGTGTTTCGGTAACCAGTCATTTACTGAGTTTCTGATAAGACATGGCGATTGGTCTTCCAATACTGGAATTAAACATATGACTGTAGCAGGGGAGCCCACTTGGTCCCTCGAGCCTGCCCCGCCCTCCTGTAAGATCATGGCTGATCTACTTTCCCCTCACTCTACTATCTGACTGCTCTCCATATCCTTCAATTTCCCTATAGATCAAAAATCTGTCAATCTGGACTTGGGAATATATTCAATAATCATCTATCATAGGGCTCCAGGACTGAGAAATCCATGTCCTCAGAAGAAAATTCTCCTGACCTCTGGACAATTCCTATTTCCACACCTATACCCACTAGATGCTTATGCTCAGAAGAAGGGTCACATCCTCTAAATCTCTGCCTTGTCAAGCCAACCCCCCACCCCCACCCCCCAGAATCGTAAATATTTCAGAAAGATCACTTCTCATTTTCCAAAACAACAATGAGTTTAGGACAATCTGCTTTGCAGTTGCTCATAAGTCAACCCTGTCTTCTTGGGAATCAACTTGATGAATTGTCTCTGAAGTACCTTCAAGCCAATCAAATCTCCTTGACTAAGGAGACCTGGTATCAATTGCTTGCTGTTTTCTCTATTTGGCAGATCGGTGCTGTCCTATGTTGTTCTTTCGCTTGGTTATCTCATTTTCAGACTGCCCCTGGCAATGTTCACGGATGAAATTTGCATCTGCATGCTTAATTTTGAGAGACATTTTAAACATTTAAAACCTGTTGAAGTCATTAGTGTAGCTCCTGGAACTTGCCTGAAGTTATTTCCACATTTAATGAGCAGAATCAACATGTCTTAAAGCCCGTTGAAGGATTTTAAAAGGTGAGGTGAACAAAATGTTTGCTTGTAAAGGGCATGGCTTGTGTTGTAGTCTATGCAGGCTTTTGAGTGTTCTTCCTGAAGATTGTGTGAGGGGACTATATCGTTCACAGCACTCTGGTTATGTTCAGCTGAAGTGGCCAGCAGGAGGACATTGGGCCAGGGAAAGGCCAGTGACTGAAGCCAGGGCAGACTTTTCAGAAAGAAACTAATTTGCCTGTAGTCCTCCCAATCCTGTTTCAAGCTTCTAGAAACTGAACACACACACACACACACACACACACACACACACACACACACACACACACACACACACACACACACACACACACACACACTCACTCACTCACTCACTCACTCACTCACTCACTCACTCACTCACTCACTCACTCACTCACTCACTCACTCACTCACTCACTCACTCACTCACTCACTCACTCACTCACTCACACACACACACACACAAAAACACACAAAAATAAGCAGGGGCTGTACTCTGAAACGACTACATCTGAATGAAAGAAGTTACCAAAGGTTAGATACCAAAAATAAAGCATCCTGACCCATCCATCATTCCAATGTGCAAGGTTCCACCTTGTCGCTCTGTCACTGCTTCTTGTTGAACGCGTTGGACCAAAAGCAGGAAGCACTGCCGTTTTATCCCACTGACTGTCTTGAATTCAACTGTGTCTTTGATGCATATAAAAATTTGATTACTCAGCACTGATAGCAAGCTGTGAGGCAATCATTATTCTATCATTTATATAATTACAACCGCCTGCGCTATTGCCCAATGCAAGCTTCTGTGTGGCAAACATCAGCAACGCGTATGTTAACGATTTAGGATAGTTCTGTAATCAGTCGTTTTTGAAGGATTTTCTACTTTTGTCCCAAATTTTCCCCTCAGTGTTTGCTCACTAGCTTCGATGTTAGCTTAGCATAAACATTGTCTTTCTTCGTGGTCACAACAAAATTTCTCCCAGTCCTGTTCTATTCTCAGCAGCATGCTTCAGATGGAATTATAGGGTGATGTGTGAGCAGCAATGAGAAGATGGGCCCTTTTTATTTTGTCACTTTGGCTTTTGTAACCAAGGGGAGTCAACTAATTCCAGCTAGTCCCCAAGTCTGATAATTCAATACTGGCCAGAGATTGAAACTGTGGCATTGTATATAGTTCTTCAACCATCGACTGCAGATGTCCATTAATAACAGAACCTATACTGACGGCTTATTCCATCACTGAAGACAAACTGTTGTAATGGAAAAGACATTTACTTTCCCCTTTGTGTTGCGAAAGTAAAAATGGATTGCGAAAGATAAAGAGGCAATTCAGTTCAGCAATGTAAGCAAAAGGGTATTTTACTTAAAACAGCTAGTATTTAAAAGTGACCAGTAACTGCAGTTCTTTGGATGTTTGCATCAGCTGTGTGCCATTAATAATGAGAGCTGCTTTATAGAGAATAAGATAAAGTGTTCAATTTAAAATACGGACTGTTAAGCTTAGCTTTTCCACATTAGCTTTCTCTATATAAGGTTGAACATGATTTTGTTCAGAAGGCACATACACCTTTCTGAATACATCTGCAAAGGAGTGTGGGAAAACCACAGCTCTCTCATTCCCTTACTTGGTTACCAGCAGTAACCCATACAAGTGTGTAAGATCTTCAGATAGGAGCAAGAATGGGTCACTCAATCCCTTGATGGCTGATCTTCCCCAGGCCTCGTCTCCTCCCCTTTACCAGTTCCTGATAACCATCAGGTTCCTCACTTATCAAAAATGTATCTACTTCTTCTTTCCGTGCAATATTCTGACCTCCAAAATGGGGGATAGCAAATTTCAGAGATTCACTGTCATCCTTTATGAGAAGTTGCTATGTACCTAATTTTAAAATGTATGCCCACTAACCTTGTAACTGAATTGGTAAATTGGTTTATTATTGTCCCATCTAGCAAGGTGTGGCAAGAAAAAATTGATTTGATGCTATCCATATAGGTAATTTCACCATGTCATTGCATTGAGGAAGGACAAGGGAATAACAGAATGGAGAATAATGTGTTACAATAAGTGCAGTGCAGGTTGTAACAAGGTAGATTGTGCAGTAGGTCAAGAACCTATTTTATCAATTTAGGGCACCATTCAATAGTCTTGTAATATTATGACTGACCCTATCTACCTGTGACGTTACTTTCAAGGAATTATGGATCTCTATTCCCAGATCCCTCTGATCTAGCGCACTCCTCAATGCCCTACTACTCATCGTGTCATTCCTACCTTGGTTTGTCCTCCAAAAATGCAACACTTCACACTTATCTGCATTAAATTCCATCCTCCATTTTTCAGCACATTTTTCCAGCTGGTCCAATTCCTACTGCAAGCTTTGATAGTCTTCCTTGCTGTCCACTATGCCCCCAATCTTGGTATCATCTGCAAATTTATTGATCCAATTTACTACATTATCATCCAGATTGGTGATATCGATGACAAACAACAAAGGACCCAGCACTTATCTCTGTGGCACACTATTAGTCACAGGCCCCCTGTCAGAGAGGCAACCATCTACTCTCTGGCTTCTTCTGCAAAGACAATCCAATTTACTACCTCATCCTGAATACCTGTGTCCCATTTCAAAGGCCTTGCTCAAGTCCATGAAGACAAAATCCACTACCTTGCGTTCATCCGCTTTCCTGGTAACTTCCTCAAAAAACTCTATAGGATTGTTTAGACATGACCTACCATGCACAAAGCCATGTTGACTATCCCTAATCAGTCCCTGTCTATCCAAGTACTTATATATCTGGTCCCTTAGAATACCTTACAATAACTTATCCATTACTGATGCCAGGCTCACCAGCCTATAACTTCTCAGTTTATTTGTAGAGCCTTTCTTAAACAACGGAACAGCACTAATTATTCTTCAGTCCTGCAGCATATCACCTGTTGCTAAGGGTGTTTTAAGTATCTCTGCCAGGGCCCCTGCAATTTCTGCACTAGTTTCCTACAATATCCGAGTAATGAACACCTTGTCAGGTCTTGGGGATTTATCCAAACCAGTTTACCTCAAAACAACAAACACCTTATACTGTACTCTGTAATATGTATATGGTCCATGACCTTGCTGTTTTGCCTCATTTCTGTTGACTCCCTCTCTGTGTCCTGAATAAATACAGATGCAAACATCCTATTTAAAGTTTCCCACATCTCTTTCAGCTCCATATGTAGAGGACCACTCAAATCTTCAAGAGTTACAATTTTGTCCCTTGCTATCCTTTTGCTCTTAAAATATCTGTAGAAGCCCTTGGGATTTTCCTTCACCTTGTCTGCTGGAGCAACCTCATGCCTTCTCTTAGCCCTCCTGATTTCCTTCTTAAGTGTTCTCTTGCATTTCTTATACTCCTTAAGTACCTCATCTGTTCCCTCCTGTCTATACCTGCTATGCATCTTCTTCTTAACCAGGGCCTCAATATCACAAAAAAGTCTAAGGTTTCTTAAACCTGTTATCCTTGCCTTTTACTTTGACAGTAACATACAAACACTATACTCTCAAAATTTCACCTTTTGAAGGCCTCCCATATACTAAGCGCACTTTTGACGGCAAATAACCCATCCCAGTCCACACTTGCCAGGTCCTTTCTGATGCCATCCTGATTGGCCTTTCTGCATAATTAACCTGAGGACCAGATCTATTCTTTTTCATAATTATCTTGAAGCTAATGGCATTATGATCACTAGATGCAAAGTTGTTCCTCCACACAAACTCTTGTCAAACGCCCTGTCACATTCCCTAATAAGAGATCCGGTATCGCATTCTGTTTAGTGGGAAGTTCTATGTACCAATTAAGGAAACATTCCTGAACTCATTTGACCAGCTCTATCCTATCTAGCTCTTCTACAATGTGGTAAGTTAAAATCGCCTGCTATCACAACCTTATTTTTCTTGCAACAGTCTTTGATCTTTCAACAAATTTGCATCTCTAAATCTCACAGACTGATGGTTGGTCTATAATATAATCTCATTAATGTGGTTATCCCTTTCTTACTCCTTAGTTCCACCCACATTGCCTCAGTAGACAAGCTGTCCAGTCTGTCCTGACTGAGCACTGCTGTGACATTTTCCATGAATAGTAATGCCACCCTCCCCCACTCTATCATGTGTAAAACCAAGGAACCTCAGAACATTGAGCTGCCAGTACTGCCCCTCCTGCTCACAAATGGCTAGTTTCATAATATCACGTGCTTATCCATGCTGAAGCTTATCTCCTTTCCTATAATATTCCTTGCATTGAAATATCCACAACTCAGGACATTTGTCCCACCACACTCAACCTTTTCATTCGTGACTTTGTAGGTTTAACATTTTTCCCCTCTACCACTTCACTCTCTGTTCTGTTGCTATGGTTCCCATTCCCCTGCAACTCTTGATTAAAACCCTCCCATGCAGCATGAACAAACTTTCCTGTAAGGTCATTGGTCCCCTCTAACTTGGGTGCAAGCTGTCATGTCTGTACAGGTCCCACCTTCCATGGATAAGACCCCAGTGCTCCAAAAATCTGTAGCCCTAGCTTCTGCACCATCTCCTTTGCATCACGTTAAACTGAATTATCTTCCTTTTTCCAGCCTCACTAGCACATGGCACAGGTGGCAATCCTAAGATCACAATCCTGGAATTCCTGTCCTTCAACTTAGCACTTAACTCCCTGAACTCACTTGTTAAGACCTCATCACCCTTTTAATCCATGTCGTTGGTATTGATGTGGACCACAATTTATGGTTGCTCACCCTCCTACTTAATAATGCTGTGGACCTGATCCTAGATGTCCCTGACTCTAGTCCTGGGAGACAACATACTATCCAGGATTCTGGTTCTTGTCCACAGAATCTCCTGTCTGTTAGCCAAAGCTTAGAACAGCTCCCCTCTTCTCCCTGTTTCTGTTTTGAATCACAGAGCCAGACTCCGTCCCAAAGACCTAAATCCTGTTGCTTTCTCTGCTAGGTCATTTCCACCAACAACATCTGAAGTGGTGTACCTGTTACTAGCTGCCTATCCCCTATTCCCCTCCTGATGGTCACCCAGTTACCTGTGTCCTGCAGCTTGGATGTAAGTACGTTCCTGTATGCCCTGTTGATCAACCCTTCAGCCTCCCAAATGATGCAGAGTTCATCCAGCTCCAGCTTCAGTTCCTTAACACGGTCTGTAATAAGCTGCAGCAGGATACACTTCTTGGAGGTGTAGTCGTCAGGGACTCTAGAGGTCTCCCTGCCTTCCTACATCCCACAAGTGGAGCATTCTCCTATCCAATGTGGCATTCCCATTGCTTTGACTGTGCACTGAGAGAGAAAGAAAGAAAATTATACACAAATCTACAGCCTTCACTCATCCTCACTGAAGCCTCAACTCCCCACTCCAACACTGGCCCACTCACACAATGGCTACTCCACTTAAAGCTAACTACTTTTTATTGGCCCTTGCCAAATGCCTAATTATGCATAATCAAATATCTTTTTTGAGAACTGTAGTACACAGAATGTGCCGACAGACCTGCTCGTTTCTTTTGCAATTCCTCTTCAATATCGCTCTCCACAATCTAACATATCCTTGGGAACTATGGCATGCAGAATGTCCCAGCTGCCCCAGTTCTTCATAGATAAATAAACATCAGAAAGTCCTTTGCTTGCAGAGATATGTGTACAGGCTGGATCACTGTTTGAGAAGAGCTACTGACAGCACAGAGAACAGGGCCTTGCCTTCAGATACTTGTCCCAGATGAATTTGCTAAGTCTTATTACTTGGGACTGTGGATCCAGAACAGCTTTCACTTTTGATCTATGGCAATGATAGCTGAAACAGCCCGTGTCAGGCTGCAGTGAGTGCTGGCAAATCTCAAAGCCTGTCAACAAAGCATCTGAGTTTGAAGCAGATGGCAGTAATCAGTTCCCATTCTGCCTTGGGTGCAAGAGCAAATGTCATGCTTTAACCTGATATGCTCTGCCTGTCTAATACTCAGACCAGGGGTTAGAGCAGACACCAGGGAGATTGAACTTCAAGTAGATCAATATCTGTCAACGCCCGACAGTGTAAATAGAACTTACTCCAAAATACCACTATCATTACAGCAAAGGATGAGTATTCCGATAGGGCTCGGTCTATCACTGAGGGAGTATTCATCCACTACTGGGGAGAGATGGGATGGAGCACCAAACATAAAGTCAGGAATAAGCTATTTGACCCCTGACCACTTGCACGATTCCTAAAGATCAAGGCTGATTCTCTGCCCTTCCACCATTTTGTCTGATCCCCATATGTTCTGATTCCCTAGTGTTTTAAAAATCCATCAAGCCCAGCGTGAGTATCAACAATGGAGTGGCCCCTGCTCTCTATGATAGGAAGTGCCCTGAATTACTTCTGCCTGCCTGAAGAAATTTCTCCTCACTTTAGTTCCAGGTTCACTGACTTCCTAGAGTTTCGATTGTGCTCTGTTCCAGATTCTGGCCAGAGGACAGTATCTATCCTGTCAATCTACAAAATCTTGTGCTTCTCAATGAGATCACTTCTTCCAAATTCCAGAGAGCTTGGATCTACTGTATTTACTATGCCCTCCTTGGATAATACCCTCATTAACTAATTGAAGCAGTGAAGTTGCACTGCCATAAGCACCAGGGAAAATGCAGTAAAGCTCCAGTCACCTGTTTGAAGATTCAGAAATCTGGTTGGTTTGCACCTGGTTCAAAGGTCGATGTTTCCCTGTGCCTCATCCCAAGCTCACTGAGGCTCCAATTCCTGTGTATCCGTGAAACTTACAGGGTTCACTGAAGCAGCATTTATTGCAATATGGTGTAACATCTTTTTAAAAACTGAGAGTGTTGGGGAGAATCCAGAAAATCTCCCTGTCCGGCAGCACCAGAGTTAAAGCGGATGGGCTATGGGAATTTAGCTACATATTATTCCTTGTGTGTAGCTACCAAATGTGGTTTGACCAAAACATTCTGCAATCTCAGTCTGTTTTCCTGTACCCCAGACTCCTTCCCTAAAGGCTAAAAGACCAATTTTCTTCCATTAGCTCAGTTTCTCAACTTCGCATTAGCAATAAACTTCAATGGATGACACTTTTCATCCAAGTGGTTAATGTGAATAGTGAGTAGGTTGGAGCCCAAAATAACCGTCCACCCTCTCCACCCTGTAGCTCCCACTAGTGAGAGACTGTCAACCTGAAAAACCAGTGGTTGTCTTCTCTAATCCTCCATCCAAGAGAATATGATTTGTATGCAAGAGATTCTAGAAATCACACACAAAATATTGGAGAAATTCAGCAGCTCAGGCAGCGTCTATGGAGGGGAATAAAGAGTAGATGTTTCTAGCCAAGATGCTTCATCAGGACTGGAAAAGAAGGGCGAAGAAGCCAGAATAAGAAGTTGAGGGGGGGGTGGGAAGGGGATAGGTGAAGCCAGGCAAGGGGTATTGGTTGTTTATTTAGAATATGATCTGGTCTTCCCGCTTTATCTACAGATCTGCAGGAAGCTTTCAGGTTCATCAAACTAATTCTTCCCTTCGTAACACCATATTGACTCAACTTAATCAAAATATTTTCCAGTAGTCCTATTAACAATGCATTCCAGAATTTTACTGACATTAGATCTCAGGTTGGTCCGACCACCTCCTACTCCCCTTCTCCCTTCCCAAATAGCCTGTTACTACTTTCCTGTCTGCTGGGTTGAGTCAGGATCTGGCAAACCTCTGGAGATCATGTCTAGTGCACTTACTATTTCAATGGTCACCATGATGGTGCAGCTAGTGGAGACATTTCATCAGGCCGCAGAGACCCAGGTGCTCTCTGTGTGGAGTTTACATCTCGGTGCTCTGGTTTCTTCCATGGCAAAAACAAATTGTGGGTTGCAAGGTTAATTGGCCACCATAAATTATCACTAGTTTATAAGTGAGTGGTAGATTCTGGAGGCGCATAATGGGTATATGGAGAAAATACAATGTGTTAGGGTAGGATTAGTGTGGATAGGGCAGCTTGATAGTTAGTATGGATTCGGTAGATCAAAGGGCTTGTTTCTAGATGGTCTCTTTTCAACTCCTTTAGAATCCTGTAATGCAGGCAATCAGCTCCGTTTAGTGATATTAATTACTTTAAATTCTTTGCTATAATTAGATGCATTTTTTCTGCATTTTTCACCTACAGCGAAGGCAGATAAAAGCTGTTTGATGCCTCAGTTGCTTCATTTTTTCCTATGATTTTCTCAATGGGATCCTCATTAATTTCCTTTGAAAGATTAAAGAGAGATTAAAAATTGGCCTTATATTGCACATGTACATGGAACATGCAGTGAAATGTGACATTTGTGTCAAATCATATCAGTGAGGATTATGCTGGGCAGCCTGGAAGTGTCACCGTGCGTCCGGTGCCAACAGAGCATGCCCACAACTCACTAACCCTAACTGTAAGTCTTTGGAAGGTTGGAGGAGACCGGAGCACCCATAGGAAACCCACGCAATCATGGGAGAATGTACAAAGTCCTTACAGACAGCGTTAGGAACCAAACCCTGATCAGTGATTGCTGCCACTGCAAGTGTTCTGTTTACTGCTACTGCATGCCACCCCAATAACAACAGCACAGATATGGATGGCTAGAAGGCACAACCAAGATCCATCTGGGCTCTCCCAAACCATTCCAACTGTCCTCCATTCTAAACCCATGGAATTGAAGTGCCATCACTTTGAAGGATACATGTGTAGTATTTCCACACATGTGATCTGAAATATTGTCATCACAGAAATCTCTGCGTACTGCTGCTTTGCAGTGCCAGAGTCATTCGAGGAAAGTTCAAAATTTCCCAAGCTAGATCACATTCCCTTGTCTCCACTCGGTGTTCAGATAAGGGTTGGTGATTTGTGCCTTGGAAGTTTATAAGACCAGATATCCAGTGATGATGAAAAGCCAAAAGCTCCAGATGCTAAACTTGCACTGCAGGTAAGACCACTTCTGAGAAGGAGAAACAGGATGAAGGCTTTGGGTCAACAACCTTTCACCAGAACTGAGCAAATTTCGGCAATGAAGGGAGAAGGATGGGGAAAAAAATGAAATGGAATGTCTGGGGTCACCCACTGGTACTGAATCTTAAACCTCTTCCACCCTTCCACCACATGTTCAAAATTCTGACTCTGTTGTAGTTATGCTACAGTTTGCAATAGTTTGCATTCTGCTCCAAAGTGAATGGATGGAATTTCTGTTGCAACTATTTCCAGCAATACCTTTCCCATTCCTCAACTGTAACAAGAATTCTGATCTTTTTTCCCTTTTAGTTTTTGATGTTCCATAAAAAAGGTTACAAAGAGAAATTATACTTTGTATGTGTCTGAAAAAGTCTTTCTGCAGTGTAGTTTCAGTAATGTAGAATGTATAACAAAAAATAAGTATTAAACACAAAGTATACTGCAGATGCTGTGGTCAAATCAAGATGTACAAACAAGCTGGATGAACTCAGCAGGTCCAACATCCGTTGAAATGAGCAGTCAATGTTTCGGGCCGAGACACTTTATCAGGACTCAGTCCAGGTGAGTCCTGACGAAGGGTCTCAGCCCGAACCGTTGACTGCTCATTTCAATGGATGCTGCCCAACCTGCTGAGTTCACCCAGCTTGTTTGTACGTCTTGAAAAAATAAGTATAACTGGCATCCACTGAATAGAATTATGCTGGAATCATTTGTTTCTTAGTCCTGTTGGCTAGGACATGGGGAGAATGCCCCTAATCCATCATCAAATGTGCCTTGGGATCCTAAGGTTTGCAAAATTAGTGCTTGATTGGTCAGCCAAAACGGGAATAAAAACTGGAGCTGTGGCACCAGTGAGGACAGGGCACATGCAGGACGTCTTTTGGCTTGTCAACATTGAGCTGAGAGGGAAAAAAAAGTTCTGGCTGGTCCACAAATTCATGTCAGTCAGACAGTCTGACGACAGCACAGGGAGAGCAAGTCATTAAAAATCTCTGGCTCTATAATGACTATTGCTGACCTCTGCACTGAGACACTGGGTCTCATGGGTCATATGCTATTGTTCTGCAAAATGCCAGGCCATAAGGGGGTCCACTGGGGTCCTGTTCCCTCACGAAAGGACAGTAAATCACAGTAGTGTAGATTCTGCTTTTGCCATAAAATTGGCCAAAGCAATGAAAAAATCATTAGATGAAGTTCAAAAGGCGAGCACAGAACAAAATTTTAACTTGGTCGGTTAGATTAAATTTGTGACTGACTGATTTGCTTTGATTAAAATGGTTATTGACAAATGGAAGTATGCGAGTAACGTTTCAAAGTAGATTTATTATCAAAGTATGTGTACAGTATACAACTCTGAGATTCGTCTTCCTGCAAAGAAACACCACAGAACCTGTTTAAAGGAAAACCCCACACAACAAAGAGCGTCAAACACCTAATGCACAAAGAAAAGAACAAGTCATGCAAATAACGCACAGAACATTAAATGTCAAACCGCAGATTCTCTGAAAGTGAGTCCACATCCATGAGCACCCGAGGTGAGGGTCTATTCCCAGGTCTATCTGATTTTGTACCTGTTTTATAACAGTACCTTGAAGGCAGAGCTTAAGAGGATTAATGGTGCCTAACGGGAACTCCTTTGCTTGTATCTTCAGAAACAGCTCTACTCCATCTTTAATATCTGAATTTTGTTCCTTTCAGGGTTCTTTTGAAGACCCTGACCTGGAGTTACACGTTGACTATGGTTCTTTACTAGAATGGGACCCACTCTCGGGTTTCCATAACTGGCCATTGTTTGGCACATCAAAGGCTCGGCCTAAGAGTCCGGCTGGAATTCAGAAACCTAGGATCTCAGGGCTCTGGAGATGGGTGGATCGAGGGTCGGTGTCACAACAGGAGACCCGTGTGTCTTCAGGGGAGTCAGAATATCTGCTGTGTGCCTGGAGACCTGGGATCTTTGCGATCTTCAGGCACAGCTCGATAAAAGCAACGTAACAGACTTTTAACATCGTAAACCAGCAAGTTGTTTGTTATGTCTCCCCGCTCGCTGGGAAAATAGGAAATGGAGATACCCCTTTCTCCCTTATTAGGGAGAGAGAGAACCTGTGGTATGTCAAATACTGGGTGAAATGCAAAGTCTTTGGGGTAACTGCCAGTCTGTGTCTTTGCTGCTGCTTTGCTCACATTTGAGTGCTCGGTGGCGGGTGCCGATGCTTTTTTTTTGCTGGTGGGGGGGCGGGAGATTGTTCGCTTCCTCATACGTGTAGGGGGGTGCTTTGGGGTTCTAACACTTAACTGTCGTTCATTCTTTGTGGCAGTCCTCTGTTTTTGTGGATGGCTGTGAAGAAAAAGCATTTCAGAATGTATACTGTATACATTTCTCTGACATTAAATTGTACCTTTGAACTTTTCATTCCATCGTCTCACTTTAATCCGCATTAATTTTCATCTGCGTGTAGTGAGGTCTTTTCATTGAGATTTGAATGCACCTTTGGTATTCAGGAGATGGGTGATAGAGTATCTGATGCTTGTGGCTGAGAAAACTTGGAAGGAAGGTTTGGTTGTTTTCAGATTGTTCTTGTAAGTGGAGCCAAAAAGACAGTTATCTCTTAACCTGTCAGGGAAGCCTGTTCTGCTATCTATTTTCCCTGCCGCTTGTGTGTGTGTGTGTCAAGTTGGTTGGCCTGTAATGTTTACCTCTCTGAGGGATGGGATTCACCCCCATTTACTTCCCCACCGACGTGTTCAGCAGTCTGTTGGGCTTATTAAAAATGGCTATTTGGTGCCAGTGGAAAGGCACCTCAACAAGGAGACTATTTGGTACAGAGACAGTCAGGGAGGTTCGCACAGCTTCGGTCATGTGTGAATCTCCTTTCACGTGTGTTGATGAAACCCTAAGACAGAAAATGGGGATTGTTGAAGATGCAAAGAGGTTTCAGGGAACTATGGACAGAATGAATGAGTGAGCAGCAATGTGGCAGAATGGAGTACTACATCAAAAATCATTGCAATGCTATTCACTTTGGTTAAAAAATAGATATGCTATACGTATATATGGTGACGAGAGATTGTTGACGCTTGATGTTCAAAGGGCCATGGGCACCGAAAACTGACATGCAGATTTAGAGAGCACGTGGTGTATTGGCCTTCATTGGCAAAGCAGTGATGTCTTATAATAATAATATAGAATGTAGGTGAGATGACAGATGGAGCATTGGTTAGAGTTCTAGTGTCCTTATTAAAAAAGCATATACTTGGAATAGTGAAATTTGGCAAACATTCAACAGACTGGTTTCAAGGGTAACATATCTGTCCTCTAAGTGGAGATTGAATAGCTAGTTTGTATAAGAAGTGATCTCACTGAAGCGTAAGAGGAACCAACAGGGGAAATGCAAGGAGGGTGACTGAGGAGTGCAAAACTAGTGGTTGCAGTCGTTATAAGGGCAGCCATTTGTAATTGAAATGAGAAATTTCTTCACTGAGAGCAAGGTGAATCTTTGGAATGCTGCCTGGAAGTGTAGGCGCAGATATTGATTGCACTCAGAACTGACATTGATAGATTTCTGGCTATTAAAGAAATCGAGACATCTGAGGAGAGGGCAGCAAAATGGTTTTGAGGTAGATTATCAGTCACAATCTTGTGGAATGGAGGTGAAGGCACACCCTCCCATTTCTTACATTCTTTGTGATCTCTTCAACGTGATGAGTCAGCAGACGTAGCGGTCTGGTTGCACTCTTGATCTCTCAAATTGGAACATCTAATGAGTAAGTGCCTACTGAGTTACCAAGAGAGTTCTCCTCCATGATCCTGACAGTGTTGTACATAACGCCAAAGGCCAATGTTAAGCAGGCACTCGAGGTATTGAGTGCTGCGATCAGCAAATAAGCATCAACCTACTCCTTTCAAATCATTGCTGGGGAGTTCAAGCAAGTTTGTTTGAAGAAATATCTGCCCAGTTATCATCAAAGTATCACCTGCAGTACAATGACTCCCAACACACTTGACCATTGTGACACCACAGTTAGGAATGCCTACCGTTCCATCTCGAGTCCGCATTTCAGGAAATTTGATCATCTTGCCTACTTGCATGCAGACAGAGGTTAAAGAGCAAGATTCCAGAGGTAAGGACAACAAAGAGGAGGTCTCAGGAGGCAGAGGATCAGCTGCAGGATTGCTTCAAGCCACTGGATTGGGCTGTGTTCAAGGACTCATCAGAAGATCTGAACAAATACACCAGGGTTAACTTGGACTTCATGAAAACACTCATAGTGTTCCCACAAAATCTTTCAAAGTCTTCCCCAACCAGAAGACCTGGATGAACCATGAAATCCACAGGCTGCTAAAAACCAGATCAGTGGTGTTCAGATCTGGGGGGGCCAGTCTGGGATACAAGAGGTCCAGGTTGTGACCTCCAGAAAGCCATCTGACTTGCGAAGTGGCGATTCTGGACCGAACTTGAAACACTGAGGGATGCTCAACAGCTGTGGCAGGGTTTGAATGCTATCACTTTCTAAAAGTGAAACCAAGTGCCGTAGGTGCCAGCAAGGTCTCGCTCCCAGATGAGTTCAATGCCCTTTATGCTTGATTTGACTTTCACAACAGGGAGACAGCTTCATAGATTCTCACAGCCCCTGATGACTGTGTGCTTTCAGTCTCTGAGGCCAGTGTGAGACCATCCTTCAGGAGGGTAAACCCACAGAAAGCATTCAGCCCAGATGGGGTACCTGGCTGAGTATTAAATACCAGTGCTGACCAGCTGGCTGAGCAGTCACTGATATCTTTACCCTGTTGCTTCAGCAATCCGAGATACTCACATGCTTCAAGCAGGCTTCAACTATACCAGTGCCCAAGAACATGATAACCTTCCTCAATGACTATCATTCTGCGCACTTCCAACCACTGTGACAAAGTGCTTTGAGAGGTTGGTGATGAAGTGTTTCATCTACTGCCTGAGGAGTGACTTAGATCCGTTCCAATTTGCCTACCATCACATTCAGGCCAACGGCAGATGCCAATTCATTGGCTCTTCACTCAACCCTGAAATATCTGGACAACAAAGATGTATACATGAACTTGCTCTTCATTGGCTGCAGCTTGGCATTCAATTTATTATCCCCTCAATACTGATTAATTTGCTCCAAGACCTTGGCTTCAAAACCACCTTGTGCAACAGTATTCTCAATTTCCTCACTTGCAGACCCTAGTCAGTTTGGATTGGCAACAACATCTCCTCCACAATCTCCATCAATTGAAGGATGTGTGCTTAGCCCCCTGCTCTACTCACGTTACAGTATACCTATGTGAGGCCAAGCACAGCTCCAATGCCACATTTAAGTTCAACAACAACACCATTGTTGTTGGCTGAATCAAAGATGGTGGCAAATTTGCATATAGGAGGGAGATTGAAAGTCCAGCTGAGTGTTGCCACGACACAACCTCTTGCTCAATGTCAGCAAAACTAAGAGGCTGATTATTGACTATGGGAGGAGGAAGCTACAGGTCCACGAGCCAGTCTATTGGGGGAATCAAAAGTGGAGCAACTGCAGCAACTTTAAATTTTCTGGTATTATCATTTCAGTGGATCTGTCCTGGGTCCAACATGTAAGTGTCATTACAAAGAAAGCAGTGCAGTGCCTCTACTTTCTTAGAAGTTTGGATCGGTTCAGCATGCCATCCAAAACTTTGACAAGCTTGTAAAGAAGTGCAGTGGAGAGTATATTGACTGGCTGTATCACAGCCTGGTATGGAAACACCCAAGCCCTTGATGAAAAAGCCTACAAAAAGGAGTGGATACAGCCCAGTGCATCACAAGTAAAACACATCTACATGGAGTGTTGTTGCAGGAAAGCAGCATCCATCATCAAGGATCCCCACCACCCAGGTCATGCTGCCTTCAGGAAGGAGGTACAGGAGTATCAGGACCTACACCACCAGGTTTAGGAACACTTATTACCCCTCAACCAGAGGGGATAACTTCACTCACCCCAACTCTCAGCTGTTCCCGAACCAATGGACTTACTTTCAAGAACTCTTCATCAGATGTTCTTAATTTTTATTGCTCATTTATTTATTCTAGCAATTATTTTTATTTTTTTCTCAGCTCAAGCTGGTAAAGCCTGAGGTAAGGGCATACCCAAGCACACTCATTTCTCAATTGCTAGGAACTTCCGGACTATTCTACTGGTCTTTAGGTTTGTGGCTTTCTGAAGATTTAAATAAATATTGCTGTGGAGATCTAATTGCTTCATGCTATTGTGTAGTGACTTTGGGATGATGCTGCTTGTAAATATTTCTATTGGGACAATGTATACCCTGTTCATGTTCCATAATCTTTCAATTTCCTCTTTTAATTCAGCTTATTTCTGGTGTTTTCCACCTATTGATTTTTGTGTGTCAAGTGTATTTAGAATGGCTATATCTATTAGGTAAGTTGTTTTTGCTTGTTTATCCTACAATATTATATCTGAATGGTTATTATGGATTGTCCTTTCTATAATAATGGATCAGTTGTAATATAATTTGTAGCTCGCTGACTCTAAATCTGGATCAGGCTTGTATTAGAGTAAGGTATGTTGTCTTATATGAGTTTGTATTTTAAAGCAAGATCTTGGTAAATGATATTCACTACTTGGTTGTGCCTGTGTAAGTAATCAGATTGAGTTAAATTACTGCAGGATCCTGTGAGGTGTTTGATTGTTTCTGGTTTCTCTTGGCATTTATTCTGTAGAGATAATTTCTCCATTTTTCTAGGTTGTGCTTTCATTTAAGTTTATTGGTGTGCACTTCTTATCAGAATTACATATGCTCGCATGGAGTGCTGAATCCTATTTCCATTGATGAAAATATACATATCCTTAGGCATAAAACTCCTTAGAAGTTTTGTCTGACTGTTGTGTAAATTTTTATGTCTAGTTATTCCTCTTCCTTCTTTCCTTAGCAGCATTAATCTAAGTGTTCAAATGTACATAGTGGTTTCAAAGATTTGTCATTTCAGTCCTTATTTTTCTTTGTAAATTTTCTAGAACAGTTTCAGACAAAGATATTATGCCAAAAGAATATGTTATTATGGGTGTAGCAAAAGTGTCTATTGCCTTTGTTGTATTTTTACTATAGAGCTCTCTTTGGCAGGTTTTCTTAGGCCTTGAAGTAAGTTCTGTCAAAAGTTTTCCTCTTCATCGCACTATGATCTATTTTCTTTGCTTGTTGATATCCCAGATAGTTATACAGTATGTTTCATATTCATCCATCAGTTGTATTGTATCCTGCTGCTCTGTTTTACATTCTTACTAACTCTTTATGTTTAATATCTGCACTTGGCTTGTCCAAAGTTCATTTTTATATCTTTAGAAACTAGTTCTACTGTTTCAATTTATTGCTTTAGCTTTACTGATGGAGCATATTTATTTCAAATTGCCTATGTATTGAAGGTGTGCAAAGGTATAATTTGTTTGGTTGTCTTTGATTTGATATCATATTTTCATCCGATCCATTAAATTAGAGAGTAGGTTTAAAGCTAGACAAAACGATAGTAGGCTTACAGAGTCACTCTGGAAAATGCCTCAGTTTATTTTGATAACGGTGGTGGTTCTTTTTTGGTTGTTAATAAATAGGGTGATTATAGTGCGCCAATGCTTCATCAGAAGTTGTAGGAATTTCACAAGTTTTGGCTGTAGTTTACACATATCAAAAGCTTTTATTAACCATGAGTGGGGAACAGAATCAAATGTATTGTGGTAGTCAGTATAACGACATGAAAGATACCTATTTTCCACTGGATTTACAATTACGGAATCTATTATCAGTTGTTCTTTACTTCCTTTCATACCTTTATGGCATCCTTTCTGCTCTTCTGTAAATATGTTGTGGTTATCTAAGTGAGAGGTGATCAGTTGTGAGATGTATCATGTTACAATTTTATATGTAGTTTGTAACCAAGTTAAAGGATGATATTTTGATGGGTCATTTGTGATTTCTCCTTTAGGTAAGAGATGTGTTTTACCTTCTATCAAAAATTCGGACACTTTTTCAAGATTTTTAAGAAAATTGTTGATATTTATTGATAAGTATGAATGAAGGCAAGTACATTTTTTATACCAATAATTGTGAATATTATCACTGTCAGTATTTTTCCAGTTGTGGGTATTTTTTATAACTGGTTTTAGCATATTCATTGTAACTTCAGGTGTTTGCATGTTTTCAGTTGTGTGCATGTGTTCTTTTTCCTCTCTAGTTCAATCTGGGCTATCAAATCTATTTAGTTTGTCTCTGTATGCACTGATCTTTTGTTTATGTATGTCTATAAATTTTGCAGTCCTTTTGTTGGCTTGATCTTGTATTCTATGGACCTTATATTTCTCTTAACATTCTTGCTCAGTTTATCCATTTTAGACTTAATTAGACGGGCTATTTTCTGCTCTTAAGATTTCAATTTTATTACTATTTTATATAATATTATTTGTCTATTTGCAGTTTATATTTACATGTTGTTCGTGTGTCCATCTTGTGTGTGGTCTTATTGATTCTATTGTGTTTCTTTGTACTTACTGTGAATACCCACAAGAAAATGAAACCCAGGGTTACATGTAGTGACATATATGCACTTTGATAACAGATTTACTTTGAACTTTGAGCTTCAGATCATAATTACCAAGAGTTTTATAGTCAAATCTGTTGGAACCTATCATGATTTGCTTACAGAATGTTAACCCAAAACGTTGACTGTTTATTCCTCTCTATAGATGCTGCCTGACTTGTTATGGTCCCCCACCACTTTGTGTGTGTGTGTAGTTTAGGCATATGAATGCTTCTCTTAGCTGCAGCCTGTACTCACATAGAAGCACTTGGGAGATTATGTGAAGTATTTGTCTGCTGTTGCAAGGCCACAGCCACCTTCTGTTGTGTGGGAGCAGAATGGGGCTTTTTCGAGTGCTATCTCCCTATCACTCATCTCTCCCCTAAACCAAACTGGGTGGAGCCAAGCAGAGCGGGGAATACTGTGAAGGACTCATTCACTCCTTGAGTCATGAGGCCAGCTGCTGCCTGCTTGTTCTCCCACCCTGGTTGTTTCCGTGCTCCTTTGCCACAGACACTTTTTTAAATTCACTTCCAACTTACGAATGGTTTTAGGGAATGGAACCTATCATAGCCTGGGTACTGCCTGTATTTTCACAGAAGAGGCAGTATTAGGGGATAGATGTGGTGGACAATCCCCAGTACTTGACAGCACCAGTTGCTGTCTGTTTTTCCCTGGCAAAGTAAGACTGGTCCCACACAGCAACAGCAGAGAGTTAAGTGCTGTGCTGGCCAGGCCTCAGTCCAAACACCTTTGGAGTATTTTAAACCAAATAAATACAGATGCTGAAAATCTGAAATGAAAACAGAAAATGCCAGAATTTTTACTAGAATCCTGTCTGTGTCATCTTCTGTGAAAATGAGACAAAACGTTTGTTGAATTTCTCCAATGTTTATATTCATGTCACGGTGGCATAACAGGCAGAGATGCTGCTTCACAGCTCCAGCGATGCGGGTTCAATCCTGACCTCAGATGTCTGTGTGGAGTTTGCACATTGTCCCAATAATCGTGTCATAAGATCCGTTTCAATGTAGGGTCATTGACCCAAAACATTGCCTAAATTTTTCCTTTCACAGACCCTGCCCAACTTGCTGAACCTTCCTGATCCTCTCTGTTTTTGTTGGAATATTTTACTGCATTGAATACAGTTTATCAGTGCAAATGGTTGTTAGGGAATCAGAGCTGTGGAGCAAAATGAGGCCAGACAGTTGATCCACAATTCTGCTTTTTTTTCTTTTAAACACTCCATATTTTGTAGCCAATAAGACTGGGTGAAAGGACTTTTTATTCGCTGTCAATGCTATTGTGGTCCACAATTTTTTTTTTTGGCAAAAGCCTCTTGGACCCAGCTGCAGTCAAGATCAGTTTGCACAATGCTGGAATTTATTTTATTTAAGTTCTATGGGAATGACAGAGGAATGACACTTAACCTCTCAGTGCTGCCGCCATCGCTGCCCTCACTCTGTTAATGGGAATACGACAGCACGCTGCCTCATTAAAATATAATTGGGATATTTTTTAAATGGCATAATTTGAGTATGAAGATCAATCAAGTGCGGCTGCACTGTACACCACAGCCGGATGTGAAAATGCAGCTTATTAAGATCAGTTACACACTTGTAGAGGTTAGACCTTCATGTATTGCTAGCGAGCTACATAATTGCTAAAGCATTTGGACACTGGTAGAGAGAAATGTTTGTGCTGAATTCCCAAATGGAACTGGAACAAAGCGTTAGATACTATTAGATGTACGTATAGTCAGACAGCAGAGGAGCAGATCCTTTTATTCATGAAGTCCATGCCAAACCATTTATACTAATCGTGTCATGCCCACATGCATTATTAAATCCCCTCCCCCAGATTCTAACACTCACCGACACACTAGAGGCAATTTACAGTGGCCCCTTAATCTACCAACCATTTGGCATGTGGGAGGAAACTAGAGCAGGTAGGAGAACCCCACAGAGAGTACATGCAAACTCCGCGTAGAGAGCTGTAGCTGAGGTGAAAATAACAGAAGTTAAACAAATATTTTTGTATCATCTTTGCAGGAAAATGCACAGAAAGTCTTCTTGAGAGATTGGGTGATTCCGGTGTCCAGGAATTCCTCAAGAGACTGCAGATGCCGGAATCTGGAGTAACTATCTGCCAGAAGAACTCAGCAGGCTGAGCAGCATCTGTAGGAGGAACTGAATTGCTGATATTTCAGATTGAAGTGCTGAAGCAGGGTTTTTCAGCCAGAAGTGTCCACAATTCTTTCCTTCCCACAGGTGCTGCTTGACCCACTGAGTTCTTCCACCAGATTGGTTGTTGCTGCCGGTTCCAGGTAAATGAAGTCAAATAAACTGGGATTAGAGAAAAATTGGTATTAGAGAAATTAATGGGCCATAAGGCAATGAACTCCAAAGACTAGGTTCCATTTATTGTAAGTCACCTCTCAGAGGCTGGATGTAACCTTGGTAGTTAAGAGAGGAGGGAGACAGAAAACAGGGATATGTTAGGCTTATAAAGAAAAAATGCTGCGATCACCCATTAAGGAAGTGGTAACAGAGCAAGATCACTGGGCAGAGTTGATATGCATTTATAAAAAGGAAATCATTTGACAAATCAACACACACACACACACACATACACACACACACACACCCCGCCACCACCCCCCCCCCCCCCCGGAGGAACGTAGCAGGTTAGGCGCAATCTATGAAAGGGAATAGGCAGTCAAAGTTTTTGGCCAAGACCCTGTTGAATCCTGCCTCACCTGCTGAGTTCCTCCAGGTCTGTGTGTGTTGCTCCAGATTTCCAGCATCTGCAGAATCCCTTGTGTTTCAGATCCTTTTAATATATTTTTAGGTTGGAGCTATCAGAATCACTGAGACCTGAATTAATTGATGTGGAGTATTTGGACTTTTTAGAACATCTGCGAGAAACCATGACTAACGATTGTTCAGTAAAATTAGAAAAGATGGCAGGGATTGAAGATGGCTAACAAACAGAAAGCAAAGAGTAGGAATAATTGATCGTTTTCTGGATGGGAGTCTGTAACTTGTGGGAAGCTGCAGGGACTGGTTCAGGGGCTCCAGCTGTTCCCAGTCTACAGATATCCAAGGTGCTGATGATTCAAAGCTGGGTGGGTGTATGAGTGGGGAGAAGGATTCAGAAAGGCACCTGGAACATGCAGGATGGGTAAGAATATGGCAGATGGAGCATGGAATGGAAAAATGTGAGACCATCCAACTTTGGTAGTAAAAATAAAAAGGCAGAGAATTTTTTTTTTGATTCTGTGAGGTTGAAATAGGCAGCAAGGTGATACATCAGCTATTGCTGTGGCCACCTGCTGCAGGGAGCTGAGTTTGATGCTGAATTTGGGTGCTTTTGGTGTGGAGTGTGCGACCGTGTAGGTTTCCACTAGATACTCCAGTTCCCCTCATCTCAAAGGATGTATTGCTAATAGTTGGTTAGCATAAACTATCCTTAATGTAGCTACCTGGCAGAATAATCAAAGGGACATTGATGAAAGTGTGTGAGGAAGCATGTACCACATGCTTATGGTGGAAATAACAGTGGGGAAAATGGACTGATGGGGTTGCTTTGTCACAAGCTAGCATGTACCTCCTGTGTTTTTTTAAAGCTTTGACCTCTGTGTGCCACATCATATCAATTTGCCTTCAGAGTACAAGTTTAATTCATGGCGGGTGTAGGTGAGGTTGCAAACCCAGTTGCAGAATCCCTTGTGTTTCAGTGTAGAAGAACCACTGTTCATCAGCACAATGACCAGTGTCGGAGACTAACAAGCTTAAACAAGGCCAGCTGCCCAAAGCAAATGTGGCCACCCGTGGCTTGGGTGTGTGGCTTTTGCACTATTATGGAGATTTAGCAACTACATTTGTACATATGGATATGCATAACAAAGCCTTGGCTTTACCTCTTGTACTTACTTACCTGAAGCGCACCACAGAGTTAGTAAGACGGCTGCCTTGTTTATCTCAGCAGCCACTGCAGCTTGCCGTCAATTAAGTCTGTGCTGCGTGGAGGGATGGACTTTTCTCCAGCTGCCTGGTGAATGTTGGTTGTGCGTCGTCATGCTCTGATGGAGAGCGCAGTAGAATTTACTGTGAGCTGCAGTATCCCCACCAGTGGCAGCTTACAGCACCATCCTTTGGTAAATTTCTGGCTTTAGGTTTACATTGAACAATAAAACCATCATTTACAATTATCCTTGCTGTATTCCAAGTAATTCTGAATAGGTTTCAGTTAATTTTCATGTAATCTTTGACATGTAAACAATGAATAAAAATCTCGATGCCTTCATTACCTATTATAAAAAGGATTATGAAAGCATTTTAACAATGCAAGTCATTGTTGAATGTGGTACATGGAGGTCTTTGGCATTGACGAGAGATCACTGTAATTATCTTATTCAACCCTGGGTTGGCAAGGTTCTGCTTGTCAGAATCACTCAAGGCCAGAAAGATTCCATTCATCCCATTGAATCCAAGCCCACCCCTTTTACACCACCCATCCCTCAATACCATTCTCAAATTGCCTTGCATATTTTCTTTCCCAAATTCCCTTTTGGAAAGCCTTGATCATTATGGCCCCTGCATAATATACTCCTCTGACTTGCATGTCCTTTGGTCCTTGAACCATCTCACTTCAGTCTGCTAACTTCTTGTCTTCTGATTGAAAATTTCATAACAATTTTCGTTGCTCCATGCAGAACAGTACCAGCTTTTCCACTATGATCTTGTAGCCAAAACCCTTCAGCCTGAAAATCATTGCAGTCAAACTCTTCTCCATCTACTCTAGATCTTCATGTCCTTTCTAAGGTGAGGAAGCCAGAATTCAAAACAATACTTTCGACTTGGGTGCATTCCTCACAGTGCTGTACTCTGCACTGAACTCGTGGAATTCAGCACTCAGTGAAGAGCGGAGAGAGGGAGGTATTAAAAGAGCAGATCGAATTTGTGGAACTGGCATCCCAATGATATCAGAAAAGCTAGGCAAGAAGAAAATGAAAGGATGAAGTGAATACTAGGAGCTTATCTTCTCCCAGAAACTTTATAATCCTGCTGCTGAGCAGAGGTCAGTAATTAATGGCAAAATCCCTGTGCACAGTGCTGTTATACAAGTCATAATACAGTGCAGAATCAGGCCTTTCTGCCCATTGAGTCCATGCTGACCATTTACCTGAATGCTATTTTTCCTCAAATTTTCATCATGTTAAATCATTGACAATAAAGATATCAATGCGCATGTAGCAGAGTGATATAATGGGAGCAGAAGGAGCTCTGAGGAAATTCAGCCTAATGTACACACTTTACTAATGGAAATTTTAACTTATGTGTCAGTTTTTCTTTTGATTTTTCCCACAGTTCTGCACTTACAGTCTTAAAACTTTATTTTCAGGGGAATTAGAACTGTTTCTGTAACAGCAAGTAGCTTAATAGTGTCTTTATTGCAAGTATTAATGTCTTTATTGCAAGTATTGGTGCAAAAACCTAGGTACACTGCCGCCAAGTACAGCAACTTAAATTAATAGCAGTCACCATGCATCACTGGGCTATTGATCAATAGCCTAATCTGATCAGGATTGCCTAAATATCTTAGCACTCATCAAAGGTGGCCATGGGCATGTTTTCCTTGATTATGGAGGTTAATATCCATTGTTAAAGTTCCACTGCTTTGCAGACCAACTTTTTAAACCTGACAATGTGTTTCATCTCAATGTACCAATTAGTTATGTTTTGACCTTGCTGGAACAGAGAATAAACAGCAACTCTGAAGCACAAGCATTGATTGTTTTATTCCAAATCTTCCAACGGCAAAAAAAAATCAATCTAAGTTACCAACATGCTTGTGTATTTAACCCTTTCACAAGCTCATTCAAAATATGGATTGACTTGCATCTTTAAAGAAGCTATTCTGTGTGTTCCAGTTTGGAAATTGAATTTATTCTTAATGACTTTGAGGTGACTATCATTAATCTAAAGGGACAAGGACATCTCATGGAAATTGTGAATGTTCTTTAGGGACAAAAGGGAGGAGAGTTATCCACATAAGGCATGTTATCCCTGATTAAGTAGCAAAGGGAGTCTCTTATCAGATTATAGGAAGTGTACTTGTTTATAGAAGTTGGCCTTTGTTTTGATGGAGAGGCATTGAGCATAGGTTCAATATTATACTACATTGTTCAGTGCACTGCTATACGGTTATGTGATTACTAGCTCTCCACTGTTTGAGGAATGTATAAAATCTCAGAGGCTTGTTACCTACCAGCTATTGGACCCTATCCAAAGAAGATGATGCAGGAGCTGAAGAGCAACGACGACAAAAAAAAGAGAATGAGGTCCAAAATTTATCATGTGAGGGATGCCTGTCCTGGGAACTTATTAGTGATTGTGAAAAGAGGATAGAGAAAGGCATGCATTATGCAGCATATTCCATCACCTCAGGATGTAGCAAAGAGCTCCCACAACTAGCAATGAGCTAATAACCAGATGATTTGAGTTAATGATGAAGTTTGACTATTGCCGAAATACCAAGAAATAGAAGCACTGAATCTCTTGCATCCAACTGAGAAAATAGACAGTGCCTTCCTTTAAAGTCATAAACAAAAGGCAGTATTTGTGGCCAGGTGGCATTCCCTCAGTGAATTCAGGTAGGTCCAGATTTTAAACTCACATTTTGTAAGTCGTGAATTGAACCCACAATCTTCTGGCTCCGAGGCAAAGACGCTGCCTGTTGAGTATTGGTTGACACTTGGTGAGCTTTGTGGAGGATGCTGGACACATTCTCAGTTGCTGGAGCCTTTAACTATGTAATTCTTTGATTGGTTGTTGCACACTTTGTCCTTGTTGGCTTTATCTCTGTAAAGGAGGACCCACTGCCCTCAGTGTACTATGTGCTGCCAAGCCTATTAATGTATCTGCTGTAGTTTAACTCAGTTAATGATTGTGTTCGGATGGGCGCAAACATGCTTCTTCTCTTCATGCAACTGGCCACGGACACATTGTCCTGTTCCCAAGAAAATCTAACACTAATTAATGTGAGCACAAGTAATCTGCTTTCTACCTCACTCCACAAAACCATGGTTTAAATTAGTTGCTGGGACAAATATATTTTGCTGATTCAACCTCTGGAAAGAATCTATGTCATAAACTGTCTGATTGCTATGGCAACATGAAGAACTGGCAAGCCTGTTTGGGGAAAATACTTGCAGAATTTAATAATCTATTGCCTGTCATTCACTAATTTTATCTTCATGATAACTGGGAAATTCACTTGATCTCCATGGAGACCAGAATTGTGGGCAAACTGTTTCTAGGAACCTAGTGACGTATAGAGAGAGTGAGCTGGTCAAGACTAGTTAAAAATGAATTGGTGAGTGAGGTCCTGTTTGTGATCCCAAATGATTACTGCTCAAGTGGCTAAAGAGAAACAAATCTTGGGAGATTTTACAAAGTATTTAGACACCCAAGTTTCCCTTCAACCCCCAGCATTTTGAATGTTGGTTGCTAAAGCTGAAAGTGGCCTTGTGCATGTTGCAATCAGAAACTTGTGTAACAGCAGTGCGGCACAGATGGAATGAGATACAGTAGATTTAGTACCTTGTGGATTTCCATTTCTTGTGTGACATATATCTTTGCTGAGTTATCCACTCACCAGACAGTGCTGTTTGTCTAACCTCCATTCACAGCAATTCTCTCCCTCAACCCAAAACAGAATGACACATTAAATCAAGAATCTTTTACTGTTCATTGCTTCTGATGTCAAATGGATCTTTATTTTTTCCCTTAATGGGGAACTGGCATTTTCTTTGTGTGTTTTAATTGTGAATATGGCAAGGAAAGGGAGATTAGCATATGAAATGAGATGGCCATTCGACCTTTATTGCCCTTAAACCTGAGGTCAAGCTGAAATTCTTCAGGGATCACAGTCTGAATGCTCATTCTCAAGTGAGTAGCATTGTTCAAGTGGCTCAGTCTGAAACATGTTGCATTTTCCTTATTAAGCGCAATTTCTGGTCTCGCATCTACTGACATTCTTGAAGAGCTTTTTTTTAATACATCCCCAATAATTTGTGAATAGAAATGTCTTCTTTTGTCTATACTACTTAATACTTCTTGTGATTTTTTTTTCAGTGTTTACTCTCTCTCTCTCCCCCCCCCCCCCCCATTTACCCCTCTTTCCCTCATTCACCCAAAACTGCCCTAACGGTGCTGTGTCCATCTGGCTTTGCAAGTGCTCAGTTTACACAGCCGGCTTTGATGGTGTTACTGAGCATGATTCTAGGATTACACTAGTATCTTACACAAGCCCATTCTTCACTAAGTGTCATGATTGCCCGTTATACTGAAACCTGGCTTTATCCCCATTCTCTTTCACGGCCCCACAGCTCAAGAATGGGAGATCTGTTTGAGCTCCCTGACGTAGTTGCCTCAGCTCACTCTGTGCAGTGGGGTTGCATCTGGGACCCTGCGGTCTGCTGAAAAGGGCCTTTAACAGTTGGGACTCTGATCAAATTCTCATTGAAGAACATAAAGACGAGCTTGTATGTTCCCTCTTATGCTATCAAAGAATTTTATTACCACATGTACTTTTGAGATGGATACCCATGTGATGTAAGGAAGTTACTTCCACAAAACAAGCTATCTCAACCAGTGAAGTGATTACGAGATAATCTATTTTAGTAATCTTAGTGCAAGAGGTAAACTATTGACCGCAAAACAACAGATGTCACAACATATAGTATGTCAGTGATAATAAATCTGAGTCTAATTTTTCAAAGCAGCACACAGTGCAGGAGTCCTACCAAAGGGTTTTGGCCCGAAATGTCGACTTTTTCTATAAGATGCTGCCTGCTTCCCCCAGCAATTTGTGTGTGTTGCTGGGATTTCCAGCATCTGCAGACTTCCTCTTGTATCTGGTTTTTCAAACGTAGACAAGATCTCTGGTATATGACTATATAGCATTTTGTACCTATCTGATAGAGAGCATGTGAGGATACTGCAGCAATCCCTCAACATAACAATGAAATTCATCTGAGATAGTGTGTACACATGCGTGATGTCGATCTTTAACCTGTGATACTGCTAGTTATGCAAGAAGGTCCTGTCCTTCGTGTGGCAGCTTGCTTCCAGGCCTTGATCGCTCTAAGTCCCATAATCTTTGCATGTCTCATTTCTCACCACCTTTTCTCCCACCCTCCCTGGAAAGTTTCTGGTTTATGTAGTCAGTGGTGTGTCTGCTTTTATCCTGCTGTCAGTATAAAAGCCTGAGGCTCGTACTGAAGGGGTGGTGTTGCAAGGCCAGGGGAAGAGGGAGATGTGGTGGGGGGAGGAATGCTTGCAAGCATGACCCTACTGAACTTGAAGATTTTTTTCCCTTCTAAATCAGGTGTTGAATGAATCAACCATTAATCCTATAATGATTCTTATGGCTTGCTAATGTCACACTGCTGCAACTACTCCAAGTCTCGCTCTCTCCTGTTTCGTCTCACTTGTGACCTTGATGCCACTTGACAGTCACATCTCATGAGCCCCACACAACAACAATATCCATTTCTGTTGTACCTCTGCTATAGCAAAACGTCCCACAGTGATTAAAAAGGGTGCTGTCTAATAAAAAAATAACGAATTTGTCAAAAAGAGTTTTTGAGGAACACTGTAGATCAGAGATGAGAGGCATTGAGGTATAGGGGGAGGTTTTCTGAGCAGTAGGTCTTGGCAGTTGGAGCATAGATACCCGTTCAGTTGCGAATGAGAGGTCAGGAGCTTTGTAAAACCGGAGGAGTTCACAGAAACAGTCAGGGATAGGACTTAAAATCTGATACAGATATTCAGTGATTGATGCTGTTTAAGCAGAAACAAATTAGACCAGCAAACCCAAAGCCAACAGGTGAAGATGAGCAAGGAAGGCAAAAGTTACTTAAAGTACTTAACGGCTGGTTACCTTAATGTCCATAAGTATGCTATTAAAATCCATTATGAAGGACAACAAATAAACTGATTTAGAAAGGAAGCAGTCAGCAGGGATTTATTGAGAGAAGATCTCACCTGACTAAATCTCGGCATGGATGTTTTGGGCTGTGGTCCTGTTTTCTTGCTATATAGTTTGGTGACTACAAGTTGACGGACTATTTTAGGTTTTAGGCCAAAAAGCCCAAGATTTTGAGGAAGTTTTAAGGAAAATCAATAAAGGCAGAGAGTTTGATGATGTCTGCATAGATTTTAGCAAAGGGGTTGACAAGGCATAGTTGGTCAAAATCATAAAGCC